>NC_057944.1:21325576-21679940 GCF_018555375.3 Anguilla rostrata
CGCCAGCCTGAAGCTGCCTTAAAATTAAATTAAGCAACGGATGAAAAATAATGAATAAAAAAGAATAGAATCTTACATCACTCCCATTCCTGTGTGTTGACATGTAATGAGAATTTGTATTATTATTATTATTATTATTATTATTATTATTATTATTATTAGTGGTAGGAGTAGTAAGTAAATGTTACTTTCACTTTAAAATTATTTTGTACAGATAAACGGCATTAATTCTCTTTTGCTGGGGCTACTATCTTCCCGTTCAAGGGCTAGGGAGGTGGGGCTTTGGCTACAATTCAAAAAGTAAAGGTCAAAAGGGAGCTAACTTTACCCTTCTTTCCCTATATGTCTGCAAGAAGAAGCCAAGGGCAATAACGTGGCAAGACCCACCCATAATGGTGCAATAGCAGGGAAGCAATCAGAAAAGGATTGATTATTATTTCTTGTGCTATCAGATGTTCCCACTCTGCCTGTTGCAGTCATGTGACCTATGAAGTACAGTGTGTTCAGGAAGCAGGCAGGGTACAGCCATTATTCATGCCACCCAGTAACTCTGTAATGAGGCTACTCATGTAAATGCACTTTTTAAGCAGAAAAATGGATTTATCCACTGGATGGTTTACAACAGGAGTCTGTAATGAAAGCACTATAAAGTCCCCAAGCTTTTCACGTCTTACTGCATTTTTCTTGTTAGAAAGCAGTAACTAATCTTTAGGGGAATGCATAATAATAACATCCTTCTCCCTGTTCATATCAGATGCACTTTTTATAGAACGTAAGCAGGTAAGACTGGAATACCGCTTGCCCCAAGCGGATAAAGTGATCATCCTAAGCCTTCCCTCTTCAAATACCCTTGTTTAGTCTTTTTTTGATGAAAAAAAAAACATCTTAAAGGTCTTTGGGATTGCCAGTTTGTGCAGAAATGCTAATGCAACGGTATTATTAAAAAGAACACATACTTTTGGCTCTCAGATATAGTAAGGCCTATCACAATCACATCCATTTTATTTCCATGTGAGATTGTTGCTACGGTTACTGCACTGTCTGAATTTGTTGACATTAACCGTATTATGTGGGCATGTGTTGTGAGGGCAGGGGAATGCAAGTGTAAGATTCAATGTCAGATAATAACCTGATAATCTGTGATACGGAGCACCCTGTCAGCATCCCAGGACCATTACCCTAATCCGTTTCTTTTAACGCTCAATGCCAAGTAGAAAGATGGCACTTACCATCTGTACACTTACCATCTGTAACATCTTTTGGTCCAACTCAGAGATTTATCCCACAACTGTCTAAGACCAAGGCAGATAGTCCCTCCCTCAAGGCCATTAAACCTCTAACGATTCAACAGAGCCCCTCTGGTCAGCAGTGCCAACACTGGTCCTCTTCTGGAACAATGGATGACGTACGATGACACAGGTGCGAAAATCAGCATGGACGGGCGACAGAGAAAAGCGACACACAGGAAGCCAATGACATAAATTATGTGAGAAACACACCCAGCCTTCCCTCCCATGTGCAACCCAGTGGCTCAGGCTCTATGAACGCGGGAGATTCATCACGTTTATTGTCCTCAATCAGAACCCCGCCGGTTGATTCCCACCATTCTAATGAGAAACGTATTACTTTCTCATCCGCACGCCCAGCTTCCGCTCATTTCATTCTGCCTCCTTCCATCGTGCTTTTCATTCTAAATTGTCCTTATCCCTCATGTCTGTCTCTCCCCATTGAGATCTCGATAGATCCCCGCTTTACAACGCTCTGTAAATCAAGCGCGTTCGAAGGGTGCCGTTGCTGTAATTCGCCTGGTTGGTGCGTTGACTCTGGGGGGGAAAAGCCCGCGACTGGAGTGATTGAGCCTCGGCGGCGCGGCGGCGTGACGACCGACACTAACGGTTTAATCACATGCCGAGGTGACACTGCCTCCGACAGCCGCGCATTAGCCTAGCGCAGTCTTGCGCACCTGCCGGCTGCTTACCGGTTCAGACTGCCTGATTAATGGCGGTCTTCGGCTCCCGGTAATTGCCCAGTCAGTCGGTATTCCCATGACTCCGATGGGCGGCCTGACGTGACCAGAGGGGCTCATTTATGGTGCAGAAGTGGGCTGTTCACCGGGGGCAGAGTGACCGTGGAAACGGCACCGCTGACCCCCTAAACTCAGTCTTTCAATGAGAAGCATATTCACTGTGAAAATGTGCAATGCTGTTCTCCATTGCCATGGACACAAAGATTTTACTCAATGCAACGGAGCAAAGGCATATTTTGTGCAATGCCTTTGCAACCTCTTGACTACCTGGTCTCAGGATAGTTAAGTGCACTTCCATCTCTGAGGCCCAACATGGTTTCCCCTCATATCAGCCGATGATAATAACTGCCATTTGTCACCATGGTGTCCATATCCTCTGAGGCACCTGGGAGAAATGACGTCTGGCTCTATCTTCATTAGGGCAGGGTATTGGTACTCTGTACTTTCAAGGTATAAATTGAATCAAAATAGCAGTGGCAAGTAGCATCACAACAATGCCATTCAAATTATTCCAGCAATCGATCCCTACCTTCCCGTATGTAAGGTTTTTTTCATAGCCACACACCACACATGACATGTGATTGGCTCCCTACAGCTGCATTTCTGGAATAAAGGTCTTGGTTAAACTTGATTAAAATTTGCTAGCTATCATCTTGTATGTTAGAGGCAGGTTCAGAAGCTAAGTTCAACACTTAGTTGTATTAAGTTATTAGTGGAAGAGCTAACTGACATGTTTGTGTTAAGAGCAAAATGAAAATAGTTAGCTAGCTGGCTATTTAGCGAGGTAGGTGGCCGAAGCACAGACAAAAATGTGATTCCCTGTGATTGTCAGTTGTCAGATTGTCAGACTGTTCAACCTAATAGTGAGTGTGTATGTGTGTGCTGTGTGTGTACGTTTGTGTGTGTGTGTGTGTGTATGCTCTCACAGTAGCTGCAGTGTTGTACCTAGTTGGCCAGGTATCAGAGGCATGTTTGGTTTAAATGGGTAGCGTTAGTAGTGCACTAACTAGTGGGTTGACTGAAAAGCAGCATACCTTGCGATGATTGAGTGGCTTGGATCACAAAAATAAAATAAATAAATAAAAATAAGTACTGTTTAAAAAAACAATTTTTTTAATACACTTATTACCTGAAATGCATACATTTGTCATCTGGCATACATTAGTACGCAGTGTTGGGGAGCAGCTGAATCAAATATGTACATGTTTGATTACTAGCTACTATATTTCCACGTAGCATGTGTTAGCTTGACTACTATAAAAAACAATTATCTCTCAAGTAGTTTTTTTTACATTTTTATACCAAGTAGCAAGATAGCTTGGACAAAAACAGGCATATAGGTCTACACAACTGTCTCAGGCACGTGGAACTTTGTCTGGGCTCTCTGGCTGTGGCGTGACAGTGAGATTCAGTAAAATGTGTGCAGTTCCTTTCTACCTGGATTCTTCTCCCCATTTATGCCATCCAGTCCGTGTTTCTACCAGTATCTTGTGATGTCATACCTGGAGATTTTTATGACCATTGTGCAAACAAGGATTAGTCATGGACAGGGGTTTTCTGATTGCGCAATGCTTCTTCTCCAGACATCTCACCTAAAGACAGACTTCCAGGATACGGCAAAATGATTTGTGTGTTTCTGGAATGCAGTAACAAGCTACTGGACTGATTAGTCAGCAGAGGCAATGGAGAGCCACTACACTCTGATAAACAGTCATCCCCAATTACCCCCAATTATCTTTCATCTTCTTCTCAGATGGTCTGTGAGCAGCCAATGTGTGTGCGGTGCACAATATATTAAAATCACACCCCTGTGTGAGGATGCTGCCTTTTGCTGCTACTTCTTTAAACCTATAAAAAGAAGTGACTGAATAGGTTTAAAATCTTCTAGAGAAACGGGAAATTCTTCCCTGTGGCCCATGAGAAGTACTTATAGCTGGTTCAGTGCATGTTGCTGGTCCTGGTGGCACTAAAAAGTGTGGAAAAAATGTCTTATTTACAGTATGACCCAGGAATCCAAGATTCATAACCTGGATGTGCGTCATGTGTAAGAATCAGTCACTCCAGGTTATACTTTGTAATACAACTTTATAATCATCCAACCAACAAGTGCATACTCAGTACATACTCAGTACACTCAAAGTTTGAAGATGATCTCTAACTAGGCAGTAGCACCTGTGGGATTATCTCTGGAGGTGCGCAGCAGTATGCAGAGTACGCACAGTGCATATCTCGGCAGCCTCAAGGTCTTTTTTTTTTTTAATTAAATAACATACACCTTTTGGACTGGAACCACACAAATGCAACTGAATTTGAAAAAAAAAATTACCCACGTGTTTTCATTTAATTTCAGACTCTTCATGTTATCTGTCACATCTGCAGACCTTGGGAGAGAGTCCTGCAGGCGCCACTGCAGCTAGGTGTACTCTTCAGGAATCATAATAGATATGGTATAGTATTAACAGTGGGAAATATCAAAGGGTCAGAGGTCACCAATGAGGAAATTTCATTCTAGAGTCAGTAAACCAAAGCATTGCGTTGAGAAGCACAGGAGAAGATTAAACTGTAGCGGCAGTTGGGGGATGGGGGAACAGTGGCTGGAGGAGGCCCCTTTCTCTGGAGGAGGTTCAAACCGCAAAATCACGCTTTCAGTAATGTAAAAAGTGCACAGCTGTGAAATCAGCTTGATAAAATGAACATGGTACATTTCTTTGAGCACCTTTATGCAAGTCTGATTTTACAGCTACAAGAAACCGGGGGCTTGAGAGCTGAGGGTTAAAGGACACTGTCGGGAGAAGAATGGGCTCACTGGATTTCTGTGGGGAAAAAAACCTAATCTACCATCTTGCTGTATCCACAACTTCCTCAGTCTTTGAACCTTCCTGTCATTCGTTGAGCTGCACGTACAACTGACTGCAAGTCTCGATTTTATGTTTTATATGGAAATTTTATTCTACTACAGACAGTTGGACTTAATTAACTTGTGTGTCTTATCTTACTGAGGTACAAAATAATAATCCAGATTTGACCTTGTATTGCAATTTGGATTTATAATCTAATCAAAACCCAATAAAATAACAAATTAGAATTGCATGACATTACAACTAAATTAAATTAAGTTCGGGTAATTTCATTTGCAGTGTGGTAATCATCAACACGGTGGATGCATTTGAGTTCAATAACATTCCTGTGCTTCTTAAAAATTGTCTGGAGACGTGCTTCTTGTACACAAAATAAGACCAGCAGGCAATAACAGTTACGGAGGATTCCTAGGGTTTGATGCCTTCAGCTTTAGTCCCGAGAAGTTCAAAGAAAATCAAAGGTTGTCAAGATGTTCAACTGTCTCCAACACAATTTATAAAGAGCAAATGTCTACAATATTTAAAGAGTAAATCTCTAAAACCTTTGATAGGGTGGAACGTGTTTGAGTTGACAGGTATGTCTTTGTGCCATATCTGCTCAACACTGTATGGTACTGGTCCTGGACTGGCTTTTGCAGAATAATAAACCTGCTAGATAACTGCTGTCTTTTAAGGCCCTAGCATGCACAAAGATGTGCTTCACGTCATTGTTGCTTTTCTTTTTAATCATGGTCATTGAGATGGTATTTGCAACAATTCACTGGATGCCTGCTTGGGCACTGCACCGACAATTTAAAATGTCTCAGTCTGCAGGGGTGAATGACTGTATTTCACACAACTGCAGTTCACACACAAAGCACAACTCAACTGATGTTGCTGAGCGCTTTAAGGACAGTCATAATGGATTGCCATTGAACACGCTTTCAGTACCAAGGCCGTGAGAGCATGATGTAAAGGTTTTACTGAGTTGTGGAGGTGGTGTTTCCCGTTTTGGTTGGTTATGGACTCTGAAATGGAAAGTGAATCAGCTGCAGGGACCATTTCTGAATGTTTCTCAGGATGTCTCTTTCTCAACCCACCTATGCTTGCCGGATGAATAAGTTCTGGTTATTTTTCATGGTACACAAGGCCCAGTTCTTGTAATAAAGATGTTGAATTTATTAGGGAACTAAATAGAGGAATAATTAATATGTACAAAGCTGTTGTGCCATTGTACATTAGTAATACAGCCCACATGAGGATTCTCTCATGTCTTGAATATGAAATGAATTGCAATTTGGTATTCAGATTTTCTTCAGCATGTAAGTAAATAGTTATCATTGACTTTGGAACAATTTTCCCATTTATGAGACTGAAGGAAAAATTAACCAAAAAAATTCCTTTGTAAAAGTGTTACATTTGAAACATTTAATTCACAAAGCACTGCACTGGGTGAAAATTCACAGTTAGAAACCATTTTCTGCTCCAAGTTACATGAACAAATGAAGGAAAAATGAGCAGCAAAAATTTAGACTGGAACTCATTTGTTTTCTGTGGAATATATGGAGGAATGTGTCTGTCACTTGGGTGCTGATGTTAAATGACCTCAAACATATTATTTTGCATTTCTATTATTGCATTTATGTTATTTACCTTGTTTTCCATCAATTTTAAATGGGTTTCTGATGTTTTCAAAGGTATCAATGGCTTCAATTAGGGTTTAGAGCTCAATCTAGTGTTTGGTTAGGGTTAGGGTTAGGGTTAGGGTTAGGAAAACGGTAAGTCTGAGAGTTGAGGCAAGTTTACAGTTGTGTTCAGCAGCTTGAGTAAAGATTAGGAAATGGGTTTGTTATTGATTTTGAATAAACTAAAAAATTTCCCTGGTAGCATGTGTGCCTATGACCACACAAATGGTGTAATAAATGCATATTTTTTAAAAGATAACATTGTTGTGTTATAAATGAGCTCAAACATATTATTTTGCATTTGTATTATAGTATTCATGATAGTTCTGTTGTTTTCCATCAATTTTAAAATGGCTTTCGGATGTTTTCAAAGGTACCAATGGCTTCAATTAGGGTTTATGGCTCAAACTAGGGTTCAGCTAGGGCTAGGGTTAGGGTTAGTGTTAGGAAAACGGTAAGTCTGAGGGAAAAGGCAAGTTGACGGCTGTGTTCAGCAGCTTGAAGAATGGTTAGGACACAGGTTTGTTAATGATTTTGAACGAGTAAAATATTTTCGACAGTAGCTTGGCTACCTATGGCCATTAAGGACATGTGCAATATATTCATATTTTTTCAAGGAATAAAAATGTTTTTAAAAGACCTGAAACATATTATTTTGCATTTGTATTATTTTATTCTTGATATTTCCCTTGTTTATTAATCAATTTTAAATGGGTTTTCTGAAATTTTCCAAGCTACCAATGGCTTCAATTAGGGCTAAGGGCCCGAACTAGGGTTAGGGTTAGGAAAACGGTAAGTCTGAGGGAAAAGGCAAGTTGACGGCTGTGTTCAGCAGCTTGAAGAATGGTTAGGACACAGGTTTGTTAATGATTTTGAACGAGTAAAATATTTTCGACAGTAGCTTGGCTACCTATGGCCATTAAGGACATGTGCAATATATTCATATTTTTTCAAGGAATAAAAATGTTTTTAAAAGACCTGAACCATATTATTTTGCATTTGTATTATTTTATTCTTGATATTTGCCTTGTTTATTAATCAATTTTAAATGGGTATTCTGAAGTTTTCCAAGCTACCAATGGCTTCAATTAGGGTTAAGGGCCCGAACTAGGGTTAGGGTTAGGAAAACGGTAAGTCTGAGGGAAAAGGCAAGTTGACGGCTGTGTTCAGCAGCTTGAAGAATGGTTAGGACACAGGTTTGTTAATGATTTTGAACGAGTAAAATATTTTCGACAGTAGCTTGGCTACCTATGGCCATTAAGGACATGTGCAATATATTCATATTTTTTCAAGGAATAAAAATGTTTTTAAAAGACCTGAAACATATTATTTTTCATTTGTATTATTTTTTCTTGATGTTTGCCTTCTTTATTAATCAATTTTAAATGGGTTTTCTGAAGTTTTCCAAGCTACCAATGGCTTCAATTAGGGTTAAGGGCCCGAACTAGGGTTAGGGTTAGGAAAACGGTAAGTCTGAGGGAAAAGGCAAGTTGACGGCTGTGTTCAGCAGCTTGAAGAATGGTTAGGACACAGGTTTGTTAATGATTTTGAACGAGTAAAATATTTTCGACAGTAGCTTGGCTACCTATGGCCATTAAGGACATGTGCAATATATTCATATTTTTTCAAGGAATAAAAATGTTTTTAAAAGACCTGAAACATATTATTTTGCATTTGTATTATTTTATTCTTGATATTTGCCTTGTTTATTAATCAATTTTAAATGGGTTTTCTGAAGTTTTCCAAGCTACCAATGGCTTCAATTAGGGTTAAGGGCCCGAACTAGGGTTAGGGTTAGGAAAACGGTAAGTCTGAGGGAAAAGGCAAGTTGACGGCTGTGTTCAGCAGCTTGAAGAATGGTTAGGACACAGGTTTGTTAATGATTTTGAACGAGTAAAATATTTTCGACAGTAGCTTGGCTACCTATGGCCATTAAGGACATGTGCAATATATTCATATTTTTTCAAGGAATAAAAATGTTTTTAAAAGACCTGAAACATATTATTTTGCATTTGTATTATTTTATTCTGGATATTTCCCTTGTTTATTAATCAATTATAAATGGGTTTTCTGAAATTTTCCAAGCTACCAATGGCTTCAATTAGGGCTAAGGGCCCGAACTAGGGTTAGGGTTAGGAAAACGGTAAGTCTGAGGGAAAAGGCAAGTTGACGGCTGTGTTCAGCAGCTTGAAGAATGGTTAGGACACAGGTTTGTTAATGATTTTGAACGAGTAAAATATTTTCGACAGTAGCTTGGCTACCTATGGCCATTAAGGACATGTGCAATATATTCATATTTTTTCAAGGAATAAAAATGTTTTTAAAAGACCTGAACCATATTATTTTGCATTTGTATTATTTTATTCTTGATATTTGCCTTGTTTATTAATCAATTTTAAATGGGTTTTCTGAAGTTTTCCAAGCTACCAATGGCTTCAATTAGGGTTAAGGGCCCGAACTAGGGTTAGGGTTAGGAAAACGGTAAGTCTGAGGGAAAAGCAAGTTGACGGCTGTGTTCAGCAGCTTGAAGAATGGTTAGGACACAGGTTTGTTATGATTTTGAACGAGTAAATATTTCGACGTAGCTTGGCTACCTATGGCCATTAAGGACATGTGCAATATATCATTTTTCAGAATAAAATGTTTTTAAAAGACCTGAACATATTATTTTGCATTTGTATTATTTTATTCTGATATTTCCTTGTTTATTAATCAATTTTAAATGGGTTTTCTGAAGTTTTCCAAGCTACCAATGGCTTCAATTAGGGTTAAGGGCCCGAACTAGGGTTAGGGTTAGGAAAACGGTAAGTCTGAGGGAAAAGGCAAGTTGACGGCTGTGTTCAGCAGCTTGAAGAATGGTGTAGGACACAGGTTTGTTAATGATTTTGAACGAGTAAATATTTTCTGACATGTAGCTGGCTACCTATGGCCATTAAGGAATGTGCAATATATTCATATTTTTTCAAGGAATAAAAATTTTTAAAAGACCTGAAACATATTATTTTCATTTGTATTATTTTATTCTGATATTTCCTTTTATTAATCAATTTTAAATGGGTTTTCTGAAGTTTTCCAAGCTACCAATGGCTTCAATTAGGGTTAAGGGCCCGAACTAGGGTTAGGGTTAGGAAAACGGTAAGTCTGAGGGAAAAGGCAAGTTGACGGCTGTGTTCAGCAGCTTGAAGAATGGTTAGGACACAGGTTTGTTAATGATTTTGAACGAGTAAAATATTTTCGACAGTAGCTTGGCTACCTATGGCCATTAAGGACATGTGCAATATATTCATATTTTTTCAAGGAATAAAAATGTTTTTAAAAGACCTGAAACATATTATTTTGCATTTGTATTATTTTATTCTTGATATTTCCCTTGTTTATTAATCAATTTTAAATGGGTTTTCTGAAGTTTTCCAAGCTACCAATGGCTTCAATTAGGGTTAAGGGCCCGAACTAGGGTTAGGGTTAGGAAAACGGTAAGTCTGAGGGAAAAGGCAAGTTGACGGCTGTGTTCAGCAGCTTGAAGAATGGTTAGGACACAGGTTTGTTAATGATTTTGAATGAGTCAAATATTTTCTATTGTAGCATGGGTCCCTATGGCCATTGGAAAATTTCGCAATATATTAATATTTTTTCAAGGAAGAAATAATTTTAAAAGAACTGAAACATTATTTTGCATTTGTATTATTGTATTCGTGATATTTACCTTGATTTTTAATAAATTTTAAATGGGTTTTCTGAATTTTTCCACACTACCAATGGCTTCAATTTGGGTTAAGGGCCCGAACTAGGGTTAGGGTTAGGAAAAGGGTAAGTCTGAGGGAAAAGGCAAGTTGACGGCTGTGTTCAGCAGCTTGAAGAATTGTTAGGACACAGGTTTGTTAATGATTTTGAACGAGTAAAATATTTTCGACAGTAGCTTGGCTTCCTATAGCCATTAAGGACATGTGCAATATATTCATATTTTTTCAAGGAATAAAAATGTTTTTAAAAGACCTGAAACATATTATTTTCCATTTGTATTATTTTATTCTTGATATTTCCCTTGTTTATTAATCAATTTTAAATGGGTTTTCTGAAGTTTTCCAAGCTACCAATGGCTTCAATTAGGGTTAAGGGCCCGAACTAGGGTTAGGCTTAGGAAAACGGTAAGTCTGAGGGAAAAGGCAAGTTGACGGCTGTGTTCAGCAGCTTGAAGAATGGTTAGGACACAGGTTTGTTAATGATTTTGAACCAGTAAAATATTTTCGACAGTAGCTTGGCTACCTATGGCCATTAAGGACATGTGCAATATATTCATATTTTTTCAAGGAATAAAAATGTTTTTAAAAGACCTGAAACATATTATTTTCCATTTGTATTATTTTATTCTTGATATTTGCCTTGTTTATTAATCAATTTTAAATGGGTTTTCTGAAGTTTTCCAAGCTACCAATGGCTTCAATTAGGGTTAAGGGCCCGAACTAGGGTTAGGGTTAGGAAAACGGTAAGTCTGAGGGAAAAGGCAAGTTGACGGCTGTGTTCAGCAGCTTGAAGAAAGGTCAGGACATGCGTTTATTTTTGCGTTTATTTTTGAATGAACCAACATAAATTTCTGGTAGCATGTGTACCTATAACCATTTACAATGTGTAATGCATGCATATGTTATACGGGAAACCTTTTTGTATTTCCTCAAACTTATTATTTTGAATTTCTATTATTGCATTTATGTTATTTACCTTGTTTTCCATCAATTTTAAATTGGCTTTTTGATGTTTTCAAAGGTACCAATGGCTTCAATTAGGGTTCATGGCTCAAACTAGCGTTCAGCTAGGGCTCGGGTTAGGTTTAGCGTTAGAGTTAGGAAAACGGAAAGTCTGAGGGTTGACGCAAGTTTACGGATGTGTTCAGCAGCTTGATGAAAGGTCAGGACAGGTTTGTTAATGATTTTGAATGAACTAAAATATTTTCTACTGTAGCATGTGTACCTACAACCAAAATGTGTAATAAATGCATATTTTTTATGGTTAACCTTTTTTTATTACCTCAAACTTATTATTTTGCATTTGAATTGTTGTATTTATGTTATTTACATTGTCTTCCATCACATTTAAATGGGTTGTTGGATGTTTTCAATGGTACCAATGGCTTCAATTTGCTTTTAGAGCTCAAACTAGTGTTCAGCTAGGGCTAGGGTTAGGTTTAGGGTTAGGAAAACGGTATGTCTTATACAGTCTCCTGTATAAAAAGAGCGTCTCAACAAATCTGGTCATTTTTTGGATATTCTTTAGAGTATTATGTATGCTAACATCCTCATGAAATCAATGCACTTTTGCTCAATTCCTGTTCTTTTCCTGGTATTTCCCAAAACAGAGAACTGGACTGTTCAATAATCAGCACAGTTTTGGTGCAGCTTTTGGAAAGGGTACTTTCATTTCATCGAATGACTGAATATTTATTATATATCAAGTGAAACGGTGCTTCCCTGCTCTGTTATGAGACAGCACAGTTACAGGAGATGATGACATTAATTAATTGAATTGCATACGTCATTAAATTAATCAAATCATTATAATCACTGCAATCATTTCCTATGCTCATTTACTTGATTATATGCATGAACCAGAACAAAATTATTGAAAAATGTCTTTTTTGCACTGTAGCTGGCAATGCCTAATTATATTATTATTAGACCTTTATCACAACCAATTTGAGTCCATGGTTGAAACTGGAACACGTTAAGGTGGTGCAGGAATATGAAAAATGGGTAAGGAGCTAATTTAACAGAACACATTCAGGAACCCCTTTTATGTGTCCATTATCAGTCAAACCTGATTGGCTTTCAGTGATGACACAAATTTATTCTTAATGGAAGCAATTAAAAAGATGAAGGGAAGGGCATTGGAGCAATGGCACTGGATTGCGAGTTCAAAAAATCACGATCATCATCTCTTGCTGGAAAATCGGACATCAGTCGGTTGTCGCCAACACATGGAATGGGATCCAAATGAACAGGGCTATTTAGAAAACATTTGGCCTTTAATCACCGTGACAGTTTCCCTAATTAATAGCACCTCCTCATGTATTCGCACATTTGCTTTTAGAATCTGAATTTTTGACAGATGAAGCTGCGTGACTAGATTCAAACTATTTTTTCGTCAGTTTCATCTCTCCACCCGCTGATATTTCAGCATTTTACCAATGGAAAATATTTTATCTAGGTGTGCCATGATTATTAGAATCCCCCTTCACACACACAGACGCATTCACACATACACACACACACACACACACACACTCACCGCTTGAGAGCTCTTGCTAATCGTAACATTGACTTTGTGTGTCCACCTCCACAGTTTCATTGTCCTTGGAATGTGCAGAGAGAAGGGTTGATTCCAGGACTTAAAGAATAGAGACAGTGTATTTCTTCTGTGTCTTGTGTTTGACTGAAAGATCAAAAATTTCTCCCTGGCAACACAGCTTCAATGGGTAAAGTGGGGCTGCTTCAGTGAGTGTTTTATGCTGCTATTTCAAAAGATGTCCTCCTTGTGTCCTTCTGACTACCAAGAGAACACTTACTGTACCATAGCCAGGTTTTGAGAAGCACAGTGTAGTTCTGTTCTGTTCTGATACCCTTTTTTCTGAGCTGAACACACATTCAATGCCCCATACTCAGCTCTGCATGTGTATCACTGCACATTCTCTCTCCCGAAGTTGAAGCCAAAATAGCCCAATTTGATGCATCTTTCAGAAAAACCGCAAACACTGAAACACCATTACAAAGTCAGCCCATGAGAGCCTACGTATATCAAACAGTGAAGGTCATCTGACACATTTTGTTTCCCATAGCCATGATTGTAGCGTCACACATTCATACAGTAATCATGCAGCGCTGAGGTAGGTCTGGGGGTCACTCCACAATGCCAGGGGGGATGCCTACCTCAACAGTAAAAATAACAAAGTAAAGTTTTCAGGGGAAATCTCTTGGTGAAAGAATGTTAAAAAAAATCTTTCAGTTCCCAGGCAACCAGTTTTCTTCATCTCTACAGGACTGAACAGCAACAGATTGTATATTGCATGATTTTGTTTTCACAGTAACTTAAACAATTTAAGATCAAATCCAGCGAAATCTGCTTTGCAATGGCTCTCAGAGGACTGGCAAACTGCCAACAAAGCATATGCAGTGTAAGAGCTCCTGTTAAAATCCCCTCTGCAAAGACACCCTGCATCTGATGGGCAATTTAAGAGCTGTTTTTATGGTGTGACAAGTGAATGTTTAGATTATATGGAAACTTCTTGTAATTGTTTATCTGTTTAGTTAAGGCCACCTGATATTTAATACAAATTAAGTTGCCAGATCCCTGTATATCCTCAAAGTTTCTGTTAATCTTTATTAATTCTGTTAATTATTTGTCATCTTGCATAACACTGATAATCATAAGAGCCTGGAGCCTGTGAGCAAAACTCTGTCGTATCAAGTTGTTATGTTCCAGCACTTATAGTAGGTTTGTGTCATTGAAATGCTGCAGTGGTCTCTTTACGGCCCAGGAATGTACTGTATGTTGGCTGAGCGAGGTTCCACAAGGATGCTGTCAGACCAGCCTGGGGTTCTGTGCACCCTACCTGTCCTGTGATGTCATTATCAATCACAGATGCTGGGCCAAAGCTCAGGAGCCATGACGGTAAACGTAAAGAATAAACAGGGAAAAAATTCCAGTGGGTGAAATATCTCCCAAATCTGGAGATAACTGCTTTTCTCAAACCACAGTTGAGCACCCCATGCCCCCCCCCCCCCACCTTTGGGTTACAAGGCCATCAGAGATTTGAGGATGTGGCAAATAAAATTTTAGGTTACAATCTCAGGTATGACTGTGATTCTGTTCCATAAACTCTGCATGTGATCAAGATGCTTAATCAGAAGTATATATCAACTTCTGGAATTTTGCTAGAGAAATATGACATCTCTCTTCCATAAAAAATCCGCCAACTCAGACACAGTTGATTGAAGTGGAAAACGCTCCCTTAGACATCATTCTGCAAAATCACGTAAGTGCCATGCATTTGGTTCAGACCTGGTGCCTAAAAAGGTCATTAAATTGGTAATGTCATGCTTCTCAAATCACTGGGTGAGTACTCATACTGTAGATGTGGGTATTTCCCTCTTGGAAAATACCCCTATTTGCAGAAAATAAATTTTTAACATGGGGTTACCCCTAGAAGGCAATTTCAGCACCATTAGGTGCCATTAAGAAATGTCCAGCACCAAAATTCCCTTCTAGGGATACGAGTGCACTCAAATAATTATGGAATTACAAGAATTATTCATTGTTGGGCGACTGCATTTCCATTTTTTTAGTCAGTCCCTATACTGTACAGTATACACCACAAAATGAAAGCTATGCAAATCAGTCTGTATGTACGTTTCTACAGCAGGAATAAATATGGCAATGTAATGCAGGTCTCCTTTCTGGCTTGGTGTTCTCACTGGCCCACGGGCAGCCTGTAATGACATAGAACAAAGGCACATTCACTGGATCAGATGAGGTAAGGCAGAGTAATATAGCTTTTGTGTGACACCGAGGGTAGAGTCAATACTAAATTCTGCTGACAGATCTTTGGGTTGATTGCTTTTGCCTTAGAGCTTGTGCCCAAGCATTGGCACCTGTTCTCCTTAGGCCAAGTCTTATTAACCCGACTGGTGACAGGTCACAAAGCAGCTGCCACTGTCCCTTAATGTCAGGCAGGGATGATTGTGAGAGCGCCGGCAAATTGGCCTGTTCTTGGCGGGCGCTAAATGTTCTCAGCAAAGCAGTGCCATATTGATATTTGTTTTGTGGAGTCAGAATAGGATTCAGACTACACAAGCCATTACAGCTGATATTTGTTTTCAGCTTTTCATGTCACATTTGTCTGAATTGCTAGCCAAGGGAACCAAAATTATTCCTGTCAAAGCATAATGGCAAATACTCTCACATTCTCACATGCACACGCACACACACACGCACGCAAGCACGCACGCACGCACGCACGCACACACACACACACACACACACTGTGTTACTTTTATTTTACCAAAGCTGAAAACATTAATCTAATACGCAATATATAACCTCTGTATAGTGCAGGCCTCCTGGCTAATGTAATTGCCATTGTAACGGAAAATGCCAGACAGGTAATTAAAGCAAACAAGGGCATGCCGCATTACCTTTAAATAGAGCTTATTTTCCATCCCAGCTTTTCCAGAACTGTCTGGCTCTCACTGAACATCAAATGAGATACCTTGACGGGTACACAGATGGTGAGAACAATGTGACAGGACTGCCTAAAGAGCATTTGGTTAACACACACAGACACACACATGCACGCACGTATGGTGGTGGTTTCTCTTTCTCTCTGTCTTTCTCTCCCTCTCGCACACACACACACACACACACACACAGACATTCAGCTCTCTCTCTCTCTCTCTCTCTCTCTGTCACAGTTTCTAAGTCCCTCTCTGTCACTTTCTTCCTCTGCCAGTCTGTCTGCAAATGAATGTGTCCTGTTTAATCTGGTTGGGACAAGCAGAGGATCAATGAAAGGGAGTCTAAATGAAAACTGAAAGCTGCAGTAATGAGTTTGCTAGATTTAAGGGCTAATGTGGTTTTGAGGGTTTGTGATTGTCTGTTTTTAACTCACCATCTCGCTGCATGTGGGTACCTGCAGTGATATTGTATGCTTGATGAATTGTAATTAGGCTGGGTGTCAGCATAACAAGGGTGACACAGACTCTTTCATCTACAGCTGAGAGGTCAGGGAAATCAAATCTGACAGACTTCAACAGTGATTTAAACCTGATATCCAAGCAACCCAGTGAGAGAGGAAGAGAGTGAGAGGGACCAACTGAGGGGCAGGAATGGTAGAAATGAACTCTACAATTATTAGCTTGTTCACCGAACTCAGATCTATTTGCTTAAAAACATTTTATCAAAGAGACCAGTACTAGAGGTCAGTGAACATGGGGCGACATGGCTCAGGAGGTAAGAGCGATTGTCTGGCAGTCGGATGGACTAGATAGATCTAGATCTCATGCTAAGCATTAAATGCTATAATCAGTTTATTATTTACATACTGTAAGTCTTTCATTGCTTGAAATTTAATAGTGCAAAATTATTTAGAAAATATATAAAAATATTTTTAGGTAGTATTTGATGATACATTATATTGTCCAATCATAAGCATTCAGCTAAAGTATGTTGACCAGTGTATCTGAAAATGCTTGAAAACTGCGTTTTCATGACGCATGGATGTGTGTGCGTGTGTTTATGGATGCATGCATGTCAATGTGTGCATTGGCTCAAACAGAGTCTGCTCTAAGCACAGAGATAAGGATAACTATGCAACTGGCTCACAGTGAGATGTTGGTTTTAAAAACTAGTATATATGACTGTAAAATATAAATGTAAATGAAGAGATTAAAAATATGATCTCTTGGCTGGAAAAAACTAGAGAGAAAGACTGGACATACATAAGAGAAGTTCTCATTAATTTACACTGGTTGTTTATTGCAAAATAATTACTGGATCATGTGATAAATGAATGGAGCTGGACTACCAGTATAAATTTTCCACTCTTAAGACACAACATCAGAGATCAGTTACCTCTTGGAGGTGGCACAGACAGACCGCACAACACCAGAAACGTGAGGATGTGTGTTCTACTGCATGCCACTGGGTATCACACAACATCTTTCTGCCGCTTGCTAAATACACAGTCACCCAAGCTCTTGCTTGCCTGCAGTTGCGGGAAAAAGATTAATAAAAACATATTTAACTGTATTAGCATTTTGTTGCTTCGGTATTCAGTGCCCAGTTTATTCAGTTTGCGGATTCCCTTACAGATACATTTGTGTAAAGCAGCCACCAAGGCATTATCCGGAGAAACAGCCGTGCCAAACAACAAATGATGAAGCGATAATTAACTCACAACCTGGCACAGGAGAGTGGGGTGCCTGTTAATGTAATTCTGAATGTTTTACTGCCAGCGTAATGAGATGTAACACTAAACACTGTGGTCACTAACTCGCTTTCCTTTATTGGTGAGTTTAATAAAGTATAATGAAGTGTAACCTACTTGGGCTCTTTTCAGTGAGACGATCTGTTGCAGAGAAATCAAGCAAAATGAAACGAGTCGGCTGTGATGCTTCTGGAGTTGTGGAAAAAGCCACACAGTGAATTCCCCATAAATGTTTATACATTTTTCCTACAGTTTTCCTGGAGTTAGGCTGTCTCGCAGTTGTACATACGGAATATCTCCGTATATAAAATTATGGCTATTAAATAGTTAGGATATGTTAACTGGGTTCATCAAAGCAATTCATACATAGATGCCATATTCATGATTTATCTTCATCTTGGCTAGAATCAAAATAGTAATGCCGAGGTTATAATGTTTTTGCATTAGTCTATGAGTGAAAAATGGCTTATAGCTTCGGTTGGTAATTTATTTTATTTATTTGTTTTTTTCTAAACATTTTGGTGAACAGTCATGCTTAATTGGCAGTAGTCTTAGAAAAAGCTGCTGTGAGAGAAATCCAGCAGCAATAGTTGGGATTATACCCTCAAATTCTGCATTCCAAAACAAAGAATTTGGCCCTAGTTTTTGTGCGTGAAGAAGTGAGGGGGTAGGGTTGTGTCTCTATCTCTGTGGGAAAGGCCAAATGGTGTTTTGATTTTCACCGTTGTGACCGTTGAGTTACCAAAGGCAGCTTTAACCAAATGATAATTCTAATATCCTGTCTAAGTCTAAAGCACTGCACTTCTCTTATTTCTATGATGCACTTGCTGAAAGATTTAACTGGATAGAGAATTCATGCAACTGCCAATTCTGAGGATGTCAAAAAGCATAATGATAAATGTGCAGATAGTGCGTATGACTGGAAAGCATTAATGCCAGACTAAGAGAACTGCAGGTTTTTGGTTTCTTTCTTTGTGTTGAATGTTAAATGCCAATACCAATTTTGTCCTTTTATCATTATTCCATAATAAGAACACGCCTTTTACTAGATTTTATTGACCTACTCAGAATATATCTTTTCTCCCCCTCTAATTGGTAGTTGTCAATGTTGACATTGAACCATAGACTAAGGTTAAGTTCTAATTTCTCTTAATACACCTGAAACTCAGTGACCTTCTCTGCCTTCACTCAGGGCTTTCCAGGCCATGGTCAGCACAGTGAATACTAATAAACAAACTGACTCAGCCACAAATGGCTTGACTTGACTGTGAGCTGCTCACTATGAAAAATTAATCCATCCACTTTTTATCATAAATCCTGTAGTGTGGGTGTGATGACTTCATACTGCTCAAGTTCCTTCGATTAAAATCCTTATTTTTAACCAGTTCTATCAAGACAGTGAGATCTCTGACAGCTTAGACTATAGAACACGACAGCATCTGCCCTGCACGACCACTAACTGTACAACTGCAGATAAACCGAACACAAGTTGCTAAATGTCAATATCTGTTTAATGTTAAATGTAAAAATATTGCTGACAAATGTAAAGTAATCAATCAATCAATCAATCAATCAATAAGTAAATACACAAATTAATAAACATGTAGATAATGTAATACATTTTTAATGTAATCATGTTATATTTTTTTAATACATTTGTACATAAAGCCAACCACGTGCACCCCATTGGAAAAGGATGACGTGAAATAGATCATTTGCATCTAGGTCATCTTATTATTGTCTTATTTGCATCTTGATTGTCTTACAGGTTAATTAATCATGGAAGTTTAGATTAACGAGTGGGTTCTGGGATCTGTTTTTACTTGTTGTTATATCAACCTATAGAGGGGTCCACTTTAACAAAGATCAGGTGGTTTTTGATACAAAATGCCAGGTATCACATGTTTATGGCCTTCATCCTGGCCTACTCTTATATATTGACATCCTTGCAGGGCACAGGTGGATGCTTAGTGCTGTCCATCATTTCCAGCTATCATATGTTGTACTCCACAGATGACATAAAAAATGTATTCAAAACTCCATGACAACACACTTTCAAATGTTGCCTGTCAGTGAAATGAAGTCAGCCAGTACGAGTTTCAGATGATTAGATGGATTTGGTTATATTTCTTTTTAATTTAAGTAAGAAGTGTATGTGCCAGTAAAATAATTAGTTTTTAAGGGCTTAAATTAATTGCAGACCCAAAGATGGGGAAAACATAACCAGCAATTATTTTACATGTACTTTGAAGCAGTTTTACATGTATATGCAATTTCTTTTTACAGTTATCACCAATTTTACATTTACTTGTTGTACACTTTCTGGTAAATGTAAAATTGCCTGTAAATGCACTTAACTCGACTTTGGAGAATTTATATATTTGATAATTTCCAATCAAATTTTTGGTCACACTGAAGAATAAATATTTCAGTTTTGTCAGACAGCATATTTGTATTTGTAAATATATCTGTGGTCAGTCTGAATAATGTCAAGCCTTAGTATTTATGATTGTGAAAGTGAGAACCACATTAATCTCTTCCCACAGAGCAGATGTCACTACCTCAGCAAAAACACACACAGCTGGGTTATTTGTGTCTGGAAAAACAATTCAGGGAATGTCTATATTGAAAGCTAAATCAGATCACCTACACCTATACAAGACAGTTTGGTTCAACATGCTGTGCCAAGCTTTTCTATTGCAAATACACTCGTTCAAACCATTTGCGTGGTGTACACTTGGTATATAAAAACACTTTTCCTGGGGTTCATGTTTAAATAATCATTTAGCATTGCTCAAATTAAACAAGCAATGCAATAGCTGTAAGGCACCATAATGAAAAAAATTTCAGAAAACAATTTGAGCTTCCCTTATGTAACAGTGTTCATGGTGTTTATCTTGGATAGCTAAACTGACCTTTGACCTTTCCCTGACAGTTGTCTTATTAGCCACTCCAGGCCTTGAAGATCTATGTGAAGCATGTGAAGGCAATCCTTTTCCTGAGCCGGTCTTTCGTCTCTCTCAGACGAAGTGGCCAGTAATCCACAAATCCATCTGCTCAGGAGCTCCTCTCCAGCACAAGAGCAGGGCTGAATCTTGGAGTAGGTGTGGGAAACAGAGGTGAGAAGAGTGCAAGGCGGGCCTCCTCAGGAACGGATGAGAGTGGGCAGAACCATAGTGCTGCACTTTCCCCTCTCAGGATAAATGACACATCATTCAGTGCAGTCAGACAACATTAGCTCACACTGAGAGAGGGCCGCTCATGTGTCTTCTAACAGTAAAACAATAGATTGCTGTGAAACTGTACGCTTGTATCAAACAGCTCTATGCTGTGTAATTTTCTCTGTGCACCGGGAGGATATTTTTGAGGTGCATAAGCAACTGAATGTCCCTGCGGGGGTCTGTCCCTTGTGATGTCAGACTTGCCCAAGTGAATATTCACCAGCCAGCAGAGCTAACATGCTGGATTGACACTTCATGCTATGAGTACACACAAATATTTGCTTTTCACAGAACTGTTGTACACAAAAAACAGCAGATAAGAAAATTCCGGTAAAGAGAGATTATTGGTCTACTGTAGATGATCTATTTTAATTTTCAACTGAGGCTAATATGTACTGCAAAAACAGAGACAAAATGGCTCAAAGTGTTGCTGGACAGCTCACTAAACCTTGCCTGCGGAAACTGACCTCAAGTCTTAAATCCCTGCTTGAAGTTGTGGAATTAAAATAGATCTTTTTTTCTATTCATCATTGTACCTGGAGGCTTTCCTCAGGGCTCACAACCTGGTGCCCTCTGGCTGTGAGGATCAAATCTTCAGTGACGCCATTGCAATAATAGCACATATTTGGACCATGAGTTCAAAAACCCTGTGGCCAGCACTAATAAAGATGGCCACTTAATAGCCTGGGTCAGAGACAGGAAATCACTGAATAAGTATATACAGTACCAGACATCCATACGTACCCTGACATCTCTGACAACTCAGTGACTTAAAATTGTTCCCTGACCTGCAACCTATTGACAGTATGGGTAAAAATGTATTAAATGTGGAAGTCTGTTTATTGAGTGAGCATAGCTTTGGGAATGCTGTCACATCGTCTATGACATGTACATTGGTCATGTACAGGGATATTGAAGTAGTATTGCAGGTTGTCTTTTCTCCCTGATAGTAAATTGATCGATTAATACCACTGATTGGCTAGAGGCTTAACTCATCTCGTGTCACAGGTTTAAATCAATCAAAATTAGGGGGGAGCAATGAAAACAAGCAGTACTACTGGCCTCAAGGACCCGGTCTAGTGTATAAAAGCCAACATCATAAATGTGCTACACATATTCTGTCATATGAGCCACTTGCTTTCTTCCTAATATTGATCTGTTGTACCTGTTGTTCTTTATTCCATTAGAGGTCAATTATATTTCCATAAACAGGAATTGCACATGTTCAACTGTTTTCAATTGAGGAGTGATCCTGGGGTCTTAATCTGCGGCTTGTGCATGTGAGCGAATCTGACCCTGAAGTGCTTATTTTATCTTGAAGCTGACTTTTGTCATGACGTACTTATATTTTAAGCACATATTTTTCCACCTCTTCATGGTATGATTTTTAAAATATATATCTGATCCTGCACTTCTTGTTGGAGGTATTTAAAGTGCCAACAATGGCTGCTCTGCTGAGCAATGCTGTTCAGGGAAGAGAAAAGGAGATGCTAAAGAGCCAAAGAAGAGCATCTATAGCATCAGTCAAAATTAGAATGTATTCCGTCGTATAATTTGACCCTGGACTTACAATGTGTGTTTTGTAAGCATTCATAATGAATTTTTTCTATCCATCCAGCTATCCATCCATCTTGTAAGTTGTAGCCTGCACCTCAGATGCCTACAGGTAAAAAGTATGAGTGGAATAACAGTCTTCTTGGTAATATTCTGTCAGTTTGATTTCATTAAGTTAGTTACATTCCTAACAGATGTTTCGACGTGTTGTTGATGCGAGTGTAGATTACCTTTGCTTACATTTATAATGTGAGCCCACATTGTCTACGCTCCAGGTGGTGTTTGATGTATCGAGTCTCTAACACAGCTGAGTGGCAGCAGCTGAAAGCTTTTTCCCCAGATAGGCCGAGTGTATTTCTGAGGTCTTTTTCGCAGTCATCCATTTTAAAACCGAGGTAAGCATTTCAGTGTTGCATTCCTTTTTCCGGTGCAATTTAATCCCTTTAAACATCGCATTTAAATTTGAGAAGAAATTTGTCAACTGTTCTAGTTGGCAGGGTTCTTATTAGATATAGGTGTGGTTTTGGCCAATGCATTTTCTCTCTTCTGTAATGAACATTAGAAGGAAACTCCACAGATTACCTTGAACATGCTTTCTTCTGATCTCTGTTCCACACTGCAGCCCATTATGTACAGAACTTTTACTATGAAAGTACTGGTCTCATATCTTTGATGAACAAGCTGATAATGAATTCAGTTAAGCTGTCAGGGTTTCAGGGGGGTTGGACCCAGGCGCAGAGTGAAACACACAAAACTCAAGAGGTAAATGGAAAGAAAGACTTTACTACAACAAAAAAGGCAAACACAAACAGGGAACAGATAAGGCCACGAAGGGCAAAATAACAAGCTCAAAAAATTCTTAAGAACTAAAAAACACCACAGAACAGAACACAGGCAGGTGGAACACACAAGCATACACACAAAAGAAACGCATTCAGAAACACAAGGAACCAGCACCCGAGTCAGGGAGACAAAGGACTTAAATAGACTCAGGGTGGGAACAACGAGGCACAAGCAGAAACAGTAATAAAATAATTGAAAGCAATAATACAATTAACCAACAGGGGAACGAGCAGGACACAAAACAGAAGTGCCGCCCTCTGGCGGCCCAACAAGGAAAAGCAGAGACAGAAACACAGAACCATGACATAAGCTCTACCTTCCCTGTCTGTCTAACTCTTTCTGTCTTTCTCTCTCTTCCTTTCTCTTTCTCTCTAGTTCTGTCTCTGTTTATTAGCAAGGCACAGGTCTTGCAAGACATGCAAATGAACAAAAAGGCCAGTGTATGCTAAACTAACTTACAATTGCAATCATTTTTAAAGACATAATGTGAAGAATAGTTTTCTCCCTTGATCTGAGACATCCTTACAACTTCCCACAGATTTTCCAGTGCCTCACAGTCCCATTACCCATTCACTATGGGGCTATGAATACAGATCCGCCTCCCAGAAGGAGTCAGCTGTTTATTACCAAAACGCCCAAGATGCTAAACTCATAAACTGCCTGTTCCAGCTTTAATTACTGATCAGCAATACCAAGTCCACACCATTCCCTTTTCTCAGACCCCCAACCCCCATTTGCTCATTCAACTAAAATATTCTGTACATTTCATCATCTGCATTCTCATTATGCTGTGTTAAGATTCAAATTAAGAAAACTGTGCGTATGCATGTTGTAATTTTCCTGCTTGAGGTAATTTTTTTAGTTCAGTGTTTTTTTTCTGCATTAAACAGAAATAAACCCCTGGCTGTAAAAGGATATTGTGACCAAGAAAGCCTTTTCCTGCAAATCCTCATACAGATTTTTATTAAAATATGCATCAAACACATTCTAAGAAGGACGTGTAAATAATGCATTAGATAAGAGAACAGAAGCTTTCCCTCTGATCTTGTGTCCGTAGCTGATTGGAGAGCATGGGAATGCGGTCTGAGGTCTGATTGACTGGTTTATTTATTATTTTATTCTGATCTTGCTTTATAGTCACCCAGCTTTAGTCTTTACTTTCCATCTGTCTACTCTTTTTCCATTTGCTGCAGTCACACTTGAATTTCCAGAGATTTGGAAAAGGGCTAAAAGCATGTGAAAATTGTGCCTTCTTTTTTAAAGACTGTGACTCATTCATCTTTTTTTTATTTTTACTCTCTGTGTAAATTGCATACAGTACGGGAGTAGATGTCTGCTGCTAGATTATTCATAACTGTGTAAAATGGCTTGGATTAGTCAGTCCATAGAGGTCTTTCATCGCCTCTTGCATTGAGTTGTTTTTGATTATAGGCATTTCAACAGATTCATGCAAATCTTCAGTGTTCATAGCAACCCTGAGGAAAGCAGCTATTTTTGAGATTTTTCTCTTTCCTTATCAGACTGTAAGTTAACTGTGGTGTTTTGGAATGGAACAGATACAAAACAGAAAGCTAAGCTTGAAAGGTACTTTTGATATAAGATTACATTTATTACCAGTGCTGCTCATGTCAGTGTTAAGGTCATGTAGTCCTTCAGTCTGTATTTGGTATGGCTTCTTTATTGGTGTGATTTCACTTGGGAAAAATTGGCTACAAAAAATATTGGCAATGGACTACAATTACAATTTGGTATTCCAAAATAGGAAATAAAGGAAAGATAAAGAAATGAAAAAAAAAAAAATTAAAACCTTACTCTAAAAAAGGCTTATTAGAGGGCGGGGCTTCCAAATTAATTGGACTGACCATGGGATGCAGTATTTTCCAAAACAGGTTGTCCTGTGACAGTGTATTAAGGAACTATAATTGAAACCAGAGGAGCGCTGATGTTCTTGTTTAATTAAATCTGTAATATGGTTGTGTATTGCTGATTCCATGTATTCTTTATTTTTATTTTTTACAATTGGGATGAACAAAATTGTCTTTTTAGATTGGATAAATAAAAACAAATGCATTCTATTTCACAATTCATCATTCCTGTAACATGAAAAGGAGTATTTTTTAGACTGTGAGCTAATGGAAATGAGCTTCAGTAAACCTCAGTAGTGAATAGGTGAATATGTGCAAATAGAGGAAATTGTAATGGAATCTATTTTCACAATGGAAAGATGCAGGGGGGAAAGTTCTCCTAATGCACATTTCAGAGGAGTACAAAAAGCATAAATGTGATAATCTAAATGTTCCTCTGATTGCACTTTTAACCATATGCCAAAAACATGCGTGGTTTAAATGCAAAGACCCATTTCACACGCCTATACTGCACTCTAAGGGCTGATATTTGAAGGGATTCATATAAAAGTATAAAACTTTGCGAGAGATAATGCGCTCTCTTCCGTCTTGTGCTGCCTCATCCACAGTCGTAATTATCTTTTCCTCCTGCTGAGCCATTAGGGACCTACAGTCCCCCTCAAACCAAAATGCACTGTGGAACGTTGAGCGATTTCTGGACGGCTTCCAGTTCACTCCTTTTTTTATGAGTTCTTTACATTTGTCCCTTGATCCACTGATACATCTTTCACCCATTACCAGTGGCAGGCCATTAAAAAGCTGCCGGGGCAGTCTGGGGGTATGAACAGCGGCTCCAGCGCCAGCTCCAGACAACACGCCCCGGAGCCGTAATGCGCTGAGACGTGTTGTCATCGTAGCCTCGCTGGCCGCGCGCGGCTCCTGCTGCAGTCATTATGGCCACGCGCGGCTCCTGCTGCAGTCATCATGGCTACTCTCTGTCTCACGTGCCCCTGCAGGTCACATCGCCGGATTAAACTGTGGACATGCGGGTGATTTCCATTCTTCAGCGTTCGTTTCAGTCCCTGATTCTTAGTGATGGTGCATGCCGACTATTCTAATCGGTCTCAGAGATCCTTCCTTTTTGTCTTTTCTAATGACCTGCTTCAGGTTAATGAAGGTGAAATGGACTGTTCAGAAAGCAGTCTGAGCCCCATTCATTTCTGTTTCATCTTCAAAGGTCAGATGCAGTGAGTGAAGCCATTTTACTAGATTTTTTGCGCTTGTTATTTCAGTCCGATCCACGTCTTTATCCCGTGGTTGGGTAGACATGCACTGGAATGTATTGCAAGGACCTTACGCGAGATTGGTTTTAATGGGATTATGTTCGAAATTCATGTTTTATGACTGTTCAGAAGAAAAGCAACAGATGGTAAAACTGAGAATGAGTAAATTATTCAACGACTGTTCTTACTTAGTTGCAGTCATTGCTTTAATTATTTCCACTGAATACATACTATGTCTTTTTCTTTTTTCACTATATTCTAACAGAGTGCCGTATTAATCAGGGAAATGTTTAGTACTTACTTGTAATAGTATTTCCTCCTGAGATATCTTGGAGGTCAACATGCAAATATTGTTTATAGAAAACAAAGGCAAATTGCAAATGTGAAGGAAAGTACAGGAAATATATAAATATCTACAGGAATATTACTGATTAAAAATTTTTCCAACTAAATTAATAAGCATAGCCCAACATTTGTGTCCATCTTTATTAGTTATCATCACAACCCAAAAATAGTAAACACCTCTTAGAGATTAAGCCACAGCAGGGAACAGAAATGAATGAGAATGGCCATTAGGCTGGGCTGAAAGGAGTATGCAGCCGGTTTTTACAATCCTCCATTTTGTATCTCACCAGCCCTATGCATGGAGTTCCAGAAGCGTGGATTTACATTTCCATTCAGCTCTTTCAGACTCCAGGAATGAAACCGAATGAATAGAAATGGTATCAGGTCATTCTTCACTTGTAGGAATGTTCGACACCTTTCATTTTCAGTGAATTATAGTGCATTTTAGGTGAATGTTCATATTGGTGTTATTTGTTGTATTTAAATAGCCTGTAGAGATAAGGGATTCATGTCTTTACAGTAAAATTGGTTTTCCAGTTGGGAATCAATTTCTGAGACATTAGAAAAGCATCCCACACAAGAATGAGAGAAAAGATGTCTCTTATTGAAGAGTGGGGCTCACAAAAGATTTGGAATTACTTAGATGCAGGACCCAGCAGCCATCGTCTGCTAAGGCAATATCATTTATCAACAAAATGGGTGGTCGTGCAACATTCTGGCTGAAGCAAGAGGGCCACTGAGTAAGGTACTTAACCTGAAATGCTTCAGTAAATACAATCAAGCTGTGTAAATAGATATCTCAAAATTAAAGCTCTGTAAGGAGTCCAGAATGTGTCAATGAGGCCAGTCAGTAATGTGAAATGAAATTTAAAATCAAATGATAATCAGCTTGAACTGGCAATCTTCTGCGCAGTTTAGTCCCTATTGTCTTGCAGTGTAGTCGCTGTGTCTTCTCATAATTTGCTGCACTGCAGAGTAAATAGCTATTGAGCAGTCAAGTTTGGATGAGCTGTTTTTGTTCAAAATGAAATTACTGCAGGTTGTAGCACCAAAGATATAATGAGGAAGTGCCTCAAAACCTGGTGAGCTGAAAAGCCACCTACTTTGACACATTCAATGCGTATTCTTCTATATCTACCTTTGTAGCTATATGAATTATTTATTGCATTTATCTGTTTTTATTTGTTTGATGAAATTAGCTGCTATTTGAAATACACAAACCCTGCAAGACAGTTTAATTGGGAACAAAATAAACAAGGGCATTTTACCACAGAGTAATTGAAAAATGTACTAGGTAACAAAATAAACAATTACCACTGAACAATAGTATGAACCTCGTCTACAGCCATCCCAAACAAAGACTCACAAAGCTCCCTGAGGGTTTTACTTGATCCTCCACAGAGAAATCTAAAGGCAGACAAAAATAAAATAATGAGCATTTTCGGACCAGTGTTCCAAACTGTGTCTTGACAGTAAACACTTTTTTTGTGTCTGTGGCTGTTTTCTCTGATAAGTGGAACAGATTGCTACTAGAAAGAGAACGGGCAAGAGAACAGAATTTCTATGACCCTCAGCTGTACAAGCAGAATTGAACATGGTCCGATGCAGGGGCTGGCCTTTTAAAACACCTGTTGCGTGTTCCCAGATGCTGGGTATGGTATTAGTGCTAATGAATGCCATGGCAAGGATCACATCTCTTTCAAAGCTGGTTGCGACGGCTGCTTGCCTCCCAGCACCGCTGTGGCGCACTGCCTCACTGCCAGGGCCTTCTGACCTTGCCTATTATTCCACTGCCTCTCTGGGAAAATGGGGACACTTGACGTTAATTGAACTTTCCCGTTCCTGCCACGTATTGTATAAACCCAAGTATTAATTGGTTTTGTCCAATTAGGTGTATACAAAGCCAAAATGGAAATGAGTTTAATTTGGCACTGCACGCTTCCCAGTATGTACACTTATTGACCATGAGTTTCTTCTAAACTGTATTCTGTAACTGCATTCTGTGCAGTTTAACTTCAGCATCTCATTGATTTATGCAATATAAACTTTATTTTATTCTTTATTTTTGCTCTGCTTATTTTAATCAAGCTATTTATACATTACCAGTTTTTATGTACACAATCATATTGAATCTGTGCTCCAATGATTTGAAAGTAGGTCTTTCTGTTCCCCTTCACTAAGGCTGTTAATGCCAAATGGCAGTTCAAAGCTGGTCATTTTACTGAAGAGATGATCCGAACAAGCAGAATAAACAAAGTAACTCAAGAGATAAATTGCATTTGAGCTATTTGGTCAGAATGTCTTGATAAACTACATGAAATATGTTTTTTCTTGAATATTTATTGCCTTTTCTGTTAAATAGATTTCAGCTGTAAAGGATCCTCCTGGAAATGGATAAAGGTGCAACAAAGTAGATTTACCATCCATCCAATATGAGATCTTTGGCAATCAATCAAATAATTAAAAAAAAAACATTAAAGGGAAATTAAAATATGGAAAGTAATTCTTACATAAACATATGGCTTAGCAATGAACCAGCTGTCTGTGCATGAAGGCAGATGTCTATAACTGTGGTCCTGGTTTAATTCAACACCTCTTGAGAACCCCCTTTCCTTTCTTGCCCCATACCGCCGCCCCCCATCCCACTCCCCGCCCTGCTTCCCCTGTTGTGACAGGTCTTGTGTGGTACTGCATACATATTTGCTGCGGAAGGCCCCCCCTGTGGAATCAGTGGTTAACACCCCCATGCCTGAAAGCAATGTAGTTCGAGTGTTGTTTTCTGGTTGTATCTCGCCTGGTTGTGAAGGTCACCAGTCAGGAGCACCTAACAGCTCTGATTCCTCTTATTTTAAATGTACGTTCAAACGTTATGTTGTTTCAATGCAATGATACCCATACCCTGGGAGGGGAGTTCAAGTAATTGCAATTTTTAAAAACACATTAATACCTGTATACTGAGCCGTAATCAATTACATGTAACAAATTATATTTTATCAAATGTAAAATCAAAATGAAACAACTAGTACCTCAGCCCGTCCCATATCCATGTACACATGGTCACATAGATTCATACTCTTTTGTCTGTCTTCTGAACCGATTTTGTGGGAGGCACTTTTTTTTTGACAAGGGACCATTAGTCCTGACAACCCCATGTAAGCAGTTTCAATTAAATTAACTGGATGTGTGGGGAGATTTGCATTTTGTAGGTAATTCATTTTACGTATGTAAGATCCAGTAACACATAGCGTGATTGAGAAGGTTGTGAGAATTACACACAAGCTCATCATCAAGTGCATATTAATCACTGTTTCATATTTATAGAATGGAACATTACTTGATGATAACAAAGTAATATGGGTAACAATCTATCAGTAACCAATATTTTCTTGAAGGGACACAATAATCAGTTTTTTCTTTATCACTTTGCCTCATGATAATGAATAAGGAAATAAGGAAAGCAGGCGTGGTGATGGTGAGCGCCATGTTCCCTGCATGCCACATTAACCCCTGCTGTGATGAGTGCGTTCCTACTACAGTACCGCATATGGCCTGTAAGGGGTGTGTGCGATCCTTCACCAAGCTCTGTGCGACTGTCGCCGGCCTCCCGTCACACACTGCCGGTACGCTTCCGTTGCATGGGGTCAAAGCAGGATTCCTGTGGAGGGCGTGAGAAGCAGACCCCGTTCGGCTGCGGTGAACTCGCACCTCCTTCCTCCTCAGTTATTGGCTCCCAGGGGATTTATCTAAAGCTCTGTTATGCTTCAGGTGAGAGCCGCCTCTGCGCCTGACGCCGCGGCGGCGCGGAGTCTCCGGCTGACTGGCGGAGGGATGCGGGCGGGCGGATATGAGAGCAGCTCTGGGGAACCCAGCTTCAAAAGAGCCAGCGCAGATTGGCATCAGGGCAGGAACCAGGGAAGCAAAGCCGGGCAGCTGCTGATGGGGCCCCTGGTAATGAACAGAACCACTGAGTTCACAGTCTGAGACCTAAGCAGGATTTATTCCTGCAACTGAGCGCAGACAAATCACCCAAACACCCAATTGCTGCAGGGACGCTGTCTACCAAACACAAATGCAGGGTTCACGCTGTAAACTGAAATTCTGTAGCAGATGGTACAACATTACACACATCCTTTTTATTGCCACAGATAATCGGTACCACTGTCCAACTTTTAAGTCCAACTTTGTGAAGCCTTAGGCAAAAATTGAACGGAAAGTAACCATTAGGTCTATGAATTTCTGAATTATGACGTTGAGATTTGTTTAATGGAATAGCTCACATCAAGTTGTTAAGTCTGTGTTGACTAGTTGTCAAGCACATTTTTTCTATTCTAGAGCTTGAACTTGATGAAGGCCCTTAACAGTGACAATGACCAGGTCTCACTTGTATCCACCCTTAGGCTTTTATCACTTCCTCTTTCGAGCTTCATAATGGATTTCTGTGACCCTGTTTTTTACTGGCACTGCTAGCTATTTTCAAAATTAAGAACCTGCACTCAACATTGAACTGCATTAAATACATGCACACCATGGTTTGGAGCAAACCATTTTCTGAAGCGGGGTGCACACAGTGAAGATTATACAAAGTCTTACGGTCTTATAACAATTTCAGTAAGATTTATTTATGTGGTAAAATTCTCTAATACAATAAAATATTTGAGTTTTTAAAACAGAAGGTTGACATTTTTTTAAATAAAATGCTGCCAGACATCTGCTTTGGAATAAATGAACAGTTGAAACTGCACTTCATTTCCAACCTCGGATTTATATTCCGGGCTGGGCTCTCACAAAATTCACAGCCACCCGCAGTGAAGCAGGCACCCGTCTCAGGGCCATTGACAGGATAATTGCCTTCGCTGTACAGAGAGCCTCTCTGCTACAGCATGCAGGGGAAGTGTCATTTTGGGGGAACACAAGGCCTTAAAGGGCCTGTGAGTCTAAAGGGGATGAATGTCATCATATGACATGGCATGGATGCAGAGTACTGAAACCACTACAGCCCAGATGTACCAAGTACATTTGTTAAAAAGAATGATTGTGTGCCACATTATGCTGAAGGCTGGTGTGACTGCATTGAACTGTTCTGGAAGAAAGGAGAGAGAAGTTTGGCTGAGAGCTACGGACTCTGAATTGTTGTGTGTGTGTGTGTGTGTGGGGGGGTGGGGGGCATCTCCATCTTTATTTCACATGTGTATATGTGTGTGTGTGCATGCACATGTGTGTTGGTTTTATACAATATGTGTGTGTGGGGTAAGATTCATGTACATATGCATGTATGTGCATGCCTGCACTTGTGTGTGCGTATGTGTGTGTGTGTGTGTGTGTGTGTGTGTGTTGACCTTCTCAGTGCATTACTGTATGACAGAAGACTCCTGTAAAGGGAACTGTGGCGCATGGAGTGGGTAAATGAGCCATACTCTTAACCCATTGACCTCCAAACACTCTAGACTAGGCAATCGCTCTGTGTCCAGTTAACAATTGAGGCTGTGCTCATGAATGCTAAACCTGGCCTTCCCTTAACTATATCAACAGAAAAAAATGCTAGTTCATTTTTCTCTTTTAAGGACAATTGTTGCCAGTGACTTTTTTCCAAGCTACAGTTGAGTATAATGTGGCCCAGTAATGTCAAAGCTGTAAGGACTTGTCTAACCAATGAACAAATGACAATGCTAATATTATTCCACAGCTAATGACCAGGAGTCCACTAATGATACATCCCAGACTTAAATATGTGATTCTTGGCTCCAGTGCCCAATCTACTCTCTTGCTGAGAGAGCCTTTAGTGACTGAGAAGCTCAGAATTCTCTGCTGTGTTCGTATTTTTATCACTCGCAGATGTGTTTACTATCAGTATCAACTATGACTCAAATTTCTTGTTGACTTGCGAAGTCCTCTTCAAGTGTAACTTCCTTGAAACTGCCGTTGTCACACTAGCGTCATCAATGAGCCATTTTGTCATTTCGACTTTGACAAAAGCGAAATAATTGAGCTTTTTGATAACATCCCACAATATTAAAAAATGTTAAAAGTTAGGGAAATGTTGTGTGCAAAAAAAAAGTTCTGTCATACAACAGAATTTGTTTAATTTATATTCAATTCCATTCTCAGTACCATACGCTGGGTTGGAAGCAGGCTAGATAGTGCTGGATAGTGCAGAATTAATTTTTTATAAAGAAATATAATGTTGACAAATATACGGAATAAGCCAAAACAGAATTTCTGTCTTTGGCTAAGCAGCTCCAGGCGTAGTAGTGCCCTTCACTCATGACTGAGCAGTGAAGATTTGATTGAGGATTCGGTTTACCCAGAGGTTGAGACCAGGATATCAGTCAGTGCACTTTCACCATCACATCCATAAGTGATTTCGCTAATATCCTGCCGCACTTTCTGACTTTTTTCAAGAAAGAAAATTCAGCTGAACTTGTTCCAGCAATTGTTCCTCAAACTTTTGTGTTACTCAACTCACTGAAACATGGGGACCACAGTTTGGTGCTGTTTCTGAGGGGTGCTTTCCCTCTGAACCTGAAACCCTTTGCTTTCATACGTACATATTTCCAGTATACATTGAAATGTTTTAATCGCACCTTCCTTGTTATGATATATCCAGGTCTTGTGGCAAGCTGTGACAAACCCCAAACGACCCCTACAGTATTCTCCACCTCCTCCCCCTACAACAAGCATGAAAACATACATAAATTCCACCCTTTTCAAATTCTCAGTGCCGTGGTACATATTGGCCCCGGGAAAGATAAGCGGCTCTAAAGGGGCTTGTTGACATTGTGATCTAAGCTATAGTGGCAAGTGACCTGTTCTAGATGTGGGACTGAACGACCATGATGCCAGTCTGCTTATCGTGGCATCGACTGGTCATGGATTCTATGTGTTCTGCTGACTGAAGTGTGTTAGTGTGGGAGCAGAGGAGTTGCATGCTGGTACATATTGAGTCAATATACTTTTTCTTTTTCCTAAGGCAAGGTTATTTTGGGACCAAAGGGGTGAAAGCCAAAATGTCTTCTAAATAAACAGAATGTGCAGACTCTGAATGTCTGAAAGTCCATTATGCAAAGAAGAGAAAAAATAAGGATTCCCATGAACTTGAATATAAAGCAGCTTCGTTGAGGGAATGATTCGGTGACTGAGGCTGAATGATTTTTTTTTTTCAAGCTGTGTTTTAAAGATGGACAAAGATAAAGAGAGAGTATGAGAGAGCGAGAGAGAGAGCGAGAGAGAGAGAGAGAGAGAGAAAGAGAGAGAGAGGTAAAGCTAAACTCCCAAGGAGTCAGGAGACAACTGGGGAATGAGACAGTGCGCCAGACTGCACTGTTGCCATGGCAACAGTTTCATGTGACTACTCCCCCATATATGCAGTGTGCGTCTCCTTCAGCACCAGCAGCAGAACGCCCACCCCTCAGTCTTAACTGCAGCGCCTAAAGCCTTCCACTTCATTAATGAACTTGGAAGTCCATGGGAGAGCTTGTAATGAAACACAGTCCTCTTTGGATGTCAGTGCACTGCCTGTCCCACTCATTAAAATTTAGGCATGACGATTTCAGATTTTTGCTCTTGCGAGCTGAGCACCCAGAAACACTGCTCACGAGTCATGTCAAAGAAGGCGGTCCTGTGTGCGGAATCTTTCTCTTGAGCTCTCTGATCTTGTTTCTGGGGAGGGATCGTTCTGTCACTGGTGGCATTCCGAGTCATGTGCTGATTTGGAATACAAACAGGCCATTATAAAAGCACAAGATTTAAAAGAGTAATGCTCTCACAGAGCATTCCCCAAAACAAAGAGAAACAAATATTTTGAAAGAAAACACTGCATCAGCATGCAAAGCAACTCAGTTCATGTTTTTTTAAATTGCCAATTTCAACTAATAATTTTTAATTGCATACCAAGGAGGCCGTGTGTCAAGTGCTTCTCTCCCACTGTCTGCATTGTTCCTCAGGATCTGGTAGATGGCGCCCCAGGAGCTTCTCAATACAGTGAGACCAGGGGATACCAAGGGCATAGAAAGAGCAGAGGGTCAGCTCTATCCCTCTTTGGCAGCCCGTCTATTGCCTTTGATTGCCTGGGCAAAGAAGGGCAGCGGTAGGACACGCAGTCCAGATAAACTGGGATGTTTGCTTCCACTGTCACTGATATTGATTTAGTCATCAGTTCAATTCAATGGGGGGGATGATTGGACGGCTACAGCATTAACCTGGAGACACACACCCCCCACCTCGCTGAAATTTAAGCTGTAGGATGACATTAGGCATGCAATGCTGAAAATGGGGTTGATCCTCAGTCACCATAACAGTATATAAATGAAGAATTCACCTCCAAGAACATCCTCTCCCTGCAGCAAACACACATAGAGATAGAATCCTGAACAGTACAGGGATATTTTTTATAGAAAATTAAGTTGTGATTTAAAACTGCAAACAATTCTGATCATTTAAATAAAAAATACAAACATGCCTCCCCACACACCAAGGATGATGCACCAGAACATGACACCTGAAACCTGAATAAATGAGTAGAGAAACATAATGAATGCAGATGCTCCCATACAGGTATACTGTATGATACAATTAATCAATTAACATCCTATCATGCTCTGTGGCATGTATAAAAATGCTGAGCAGGCATTTCAACTAAGTCACATGCATATGTTGTAATGCCCAAGCTTTGTTTTTTACTTTAAGCAGGTTGGTCAAACCATTCATTATGTATTTGTAATTGGTGAAACTATTAATTACAGTATGTATTTGTGTTAGGTCAAACTGTGTCATTGCCTTCACTTTTAAAAATGTACCAATAATCCAAATTGCATTCATTCAACCATCAGCCCTGTGATAAACATCATTTTGTGAACTCTCCTGTATGAGTTTGTATTGTCCATTTTAATATGGCCTGATATTTTTACTGAATGTAATCCTTGACTTACTGCCATTGGAATTTTCTGAAAGAGGTTTGCCATTAGTCCATTGAATGAACCAATTTCCTTCCAACGTGCTGGAGAAAATGACAGGTATTTCTTAATTTTCACAGCATTTAATGCTCCTTGCATTGTGCATTTCCAAAATCCACAGAGGCTCAACCCTTTCAGACATTTTTGGCAGAGGAGAAACTCATCATGGATTGTCTATTGACACAAATAATTGCGCTGCACCTCACAACTGAATTACGCACAGGCACTCAAATGCTTAGTCCATTTTATTTATTAACCTATGCCATGTTAAAGTGTTCCAACTCCCCCAGTGAGACACATGGCTCCTCTTCTGTGCTGAACATTAGCCTTCCGTAGCAGTGGGAATCGATGAGAGACAGATCAATATGGTGTCCCTCTCTGTCATTGGCTCCAGGAGGTCAGCTTGTCTCTTGTTCATTTTACTGCTGAAATGGGGTTTGACCACATTAATTCCATAATAACTTTTTACAAATCTCATAGTTAGTCAAAGCAAAAGCAAAGCCTGTGTTTTACAATCAGAAAAAGAACATTTTCATTTTGGCCTGGACATCAATAGCTTGTTAAATAGTGTCACGGCTGTCTCATAGTAAATGGCAGCTTAAATCCAGACCTGAAAGAGCAAGATGAAGCTTCTGAAAGGAGCCTCAGCCACACCTTCCTGCCCTCTATGCACGGGCTTTATTGGAATAATTAGCATCTGTGTTTTAATGTGAAAACACCCACCTTTATGTCAGCTGAATTCAGCTTCCTCACTCAAAAAACTGTGACAAAAAAAAAACTGACTATATTCAACTGTCACTGAGTGACTGAATTCAGCCAATAAATTCAGCAAATGTCAGCATGCTGATAAAACAGATTGCATTGTATGACCTCCTCTTTGATGAAATATTCCCTGCTTAAAAATACTATCCCAAATGTTTATTAAACTTTTATTATGCCTTGTAGGGAAATTTGATTGTACAAAGAGAGCAATTTCATAAACATTTAACATTTACCTTAATTTAAACCAGCACTGCAGTGTATTTTCAATGTTTCTGTATGAATATGTGTTTGTACTGCCTACAATTGTGCTGATGGAACTCACACTGTGAATGCATACCCAATATAATTACACACACTTTGATATAATACATTTTGATGAGAACTCAAGTCTGTTATCATCATCACATTAATATCTATGCAACAGAGCATCTGTGTTTCCTAAATGAAACCATGAAAGCATGGAGAATTAAACTGGAGCACCAACTGTTACCCTCCCACCCTTGTCTCCCAACACCAAATGAGAAATGTTGGTGGAAGGACCAGTGTCAGGAACGCAAGAGTTTGAAAGTTTGATTAATTTAACACAGTTACCTCTATTTTGTGGTTTACTGCTGTTTGCAAGACAGAATAGAATAGAATAGAATAGAATTAGTGACATAGCCCAGAAGGGTGGGTTTCAGTATTTAATGAAATGACTGGGTTCGGAATGTCAAACTCCTCAGAATTAATTCCTTACCATGCCACTTAACAGAATGTTTGTTAGCAGTGCCATAGCAGTACTTGACCTCTTGAACTCTGGACTTCAATTCCCACAATCAACTGGAAGGCCAGGTAGATGATATGACCCATGTCTACACACCCACAGAGAGGGACCATCTGACAGGATTCATTCCTCTGGCTTAGTAGGTGGATGTTAAAGTCTCCATCACTTGTATTGTTCCAGAAGACCCCGCAAAACGTCATGCACCTCAGCCATTTGATGATGTCTGTTTCTCTGGGGACAAGGCTTTATCATCTTGAAAGACAACCCTGTCTGCAATTAAGAAATTCCTCACCATATGGTGGTGATGATCGCAGAAGTAACAAAATCATTGATCTTGCCTTCTATCTGGCCAAACCGACCTGCAAAAGGAACTTCATACCATTACAGAGCAACTGGAACACTCACTCAAGTGCTGCTTGTTCACTGCCTGTCCATCTCCCTCATATTTCACTCTGAATAAAACATACAATGTGCCACTGTTAGTTGAATCATTGCAGTATTTGTGACACTTTCTATTTCATTAGTTTTGTGATTTCCCTAAACATGAATTTTCTCTGTTCAAACACTTCTATTTCATTCATAGAGGTACCCACATGAATGCTCCTGGTTTTTTTATTGCATTGAGTTTCTCTGCATATAATATTTATGGTGACAGAGACTTAGTAGCCAGTATTGTTAAGGATTATGGCACATGAGCATTCCACTACCTGCTGTACTTTTCAATGTAAAGGAAAACAACGGTCTTCTATTCAGAAAAACAAACCCTGTTAATTTCCTCTATGGTGACATAAATAAAAGCCATATAAAACTAATATTTATGAAACCATGGCGTGTTCTGAAACTGTTATTGAAATTTCCCATTGAATGTTCATTGGATGCTTGCTTGTCATTTCTGCTTAACTTGCTCAAAGTGCAATGTAAATGAGACTGACAAATTGTGCTAGTATCTAAAATACTAAGGCCTGGAATTAATATTGTCTGCCTGAAATCCACTTTTCATCATCTGCACAATCCATGCTGCAGGCGAATGGAATTTGTTCTAGAGCAGGGGTCTAGTCTTATCTAAAAAAGACCAGTGTGGATGCAGGTTTTTGTTTTATCCCAGCACTACAACACCTGATTCAGCTAATCATAATTAACTAATCATGGTCTTCAATCAAGACCTTGATAAGTAGAGTCAGGTGTTTTTGTGCTGGGCTATAACAAAAACCAGCTCACACACCAGCCCTTTTCGGATAAGATTGGGCACCCCTTGTTCTAGAGCAGTGGTTCTTAACCTTGTTGGAGGCACCGAACCCCACCAGTTTCATATGCTCATTCACCGAACCCTTCTTTAGTAAAAAATAGTGTAATAATGCAGACTAGACTGAGGGGTGGACCTCTGCGGCGGAGGCTCCACCGAACCCCTGAGACCGACTCACCGAACCCCTAGGGTTCGACCGAACCCAGGTTAAGAACCACTGTTCTAGAGTTACCATAAGTAATCACTGATGGTTTAATGGAAAACAAATCAACTTCATAAAGAGCAAAAAAAGAAAGATTTAGCATTTTAATGAATACCCTGAACCTAGGATTTCCCCTGACCAAAAGGAAACATTTTTGTACTTTTTTTGTGCTTTGTGATGCTGATTCAAAGTCATATGAATTGTTTACACTTGCATTTCCTCCATTTTGCCTTTTTTAGTGTTGCAATGACAGGCAACCCACAGAGGAAGGAGAAAGAAAAAGAATTTGAAATCAAGGAGTTTGAAGGGACCAGAAGAGGAGAGTAATATCACATCCTTACTTTCCTCCAATCGGGCATGACAGGCGATTACTGAATAGCTGATGGTATTTTGGACCGTTGTCTATCAGGGCTGGAAAATGTAATTTCATTGTCACGTTCGATGCCAGGTCTCAAGCCTCTACGGCGGGAAAGAGACAGAAGAAGAGAAGGAAAGGAAAAGATGTGAGCAAAAGGAGAGAAGGAAGAGTTAGGTGAGGGAAGAGAGGGAACCTTTGAGACTTGGCAGGGTCTTCGCTATTGGCCCTGTATTGTAGATTACAAAAACCCTGTCCTGCCTCCTCAGTTTATTACTGCCAAGTCTTTGCTATTGGCCCTGTACTGTAGATTACAAAAACCCTGTCCTGCTTTCATCAGTACATTACTGCCAAGACAAAAAACAAAAATTAAAAAAAATGATTTTGTGTCTGCATGGTGAGATTGGGAAGTGAAGGGAATGCTGTGCAGGATTTGGCAGTGTTACCCAGTCCCATTCCACACCAGTGAGAAGTTCTCATGAATCCCTTCATACATACCTCACTGCCCAAATACGCTCTCATAAAGTCTTCACCCTCCACTGGCATAATCCATAACCAATTACCATATTTCCCATGCCAAATTATAATTTCCCAGTCCCAAGTGTGGGATAACCCTAGATAAAGATTATCTTTATTATTATTATCGTTTTAAACATTGAACTGCAATATAAAATTCCTTATAATCTCTGTGAATAGTTAAATGATGCAAGATTTTTCCTTTATAAACATTCAATCAATTACTCAGGATTGGAAGAAATAACTTTATTCTTACTTTCGTAAACAGTGAAACAAATCTAAAATACAAGCCTTATCACTCACAAGGCAGGAAGTGCCCTGCATGCTGGTTTAGCAAAGAAATACCAAGAGAACAAAAATGTAGCCGGGCTCATATCAACACTAAAACTGGATCTCATAGGACTATGGCTTATCTTCATTCCCATGGCAACCTGAATGACAACAAACCCAAGGCAAACTGCCCGTCTATTGCATTGCCAGCTATGCCATAATCAATCTATTTAAAGTTGAGGGACAGACAAGTGGATAATGGCTACTAGTCAAAAGGATTCAGAGGGGCACTGAACCCACAGAATCATACTGTTAGCATGGATGCTCACTGGGAGCCACTGTTTTACATTGACCAGACCAAAACAAGACGGAACAGTCACATAGCATCCTTTTAATGGTAAAGAATAGGATAGTCTAGGAAAACAATTCACGAATGTAACCTGTTAGACAGATGAATGTTTTATGTGGCAATGGCTTAATTATCCAGAAAATTGAGGTCAATTGATCCAGAAAATATTGTTGAAATGTCACTCTTACTCTGGCTAATGAAGGATTCACACAGTGTTTCTAACTCCACCTCTCCCATTTGGATAGATATAAATTGCTGTGCTATTTTCTTTTTTACAAATAGCACCGCAATGTTGCTAACACTGATTAACAGCTCCTTGTCTCAGAAAACGTGTTTCATTTGAACTCAGCCAGGCTTGCTTGATGTAGGCTACCTCAGCAGCCCTTATGCCTCGGTTATCATCAAAGACTCATTCAAACAAGCAGCAGTTTATGCAACTATTCTTTTAGCCTCCCATTACTTCTGATTAACCCCTTCGTGCCAGCCCCCTAGTGGTGGAAAGTGGAAAGTCTATGAGTGGAAAGACAAACTCTGTGTTCTGGCTTCATTAGTGGACGATACATGAGAACTATGCCAAAAACAGAGTTTTGGCATCTGCGCAAAGGGGTTAAAACAAAGTCACTCTGAATGATACTATCATACCAGAGTGTTTTTCTTGAAGGCCTGAAGAGCCACCATAGTCTTATGCTGAATATTTAGTGAGGAGAATAGATGGCAGCAGAGTTACACAAGCAAAGCCAGGTTAATTGAATCCTCTCCTCCCAGCAGCATCCCATCCTTCATTGTGTCAGGAGCCCTACTTCTCAGGGTTGGCGGCCCGATCCATCTCTGTCAAGCCCTGAAACTCGGCCCTGTCCCCCTCCTGCCTGCCCCCACCCACAGGATCCCTTCACCTGCCACACTCTCCACTCTTTGCCTCACCTGCAGGGGAGGAAGAGTGGGAGAAAGGAGCAGTTACTGAGTAATGTGATTTTATGTGACGTAATGTGCCTCACAGTGTTAATGTGACTCGTAGGTTCAAAGATTAGGAAAGAGATTAGGACATTTTCTATATGCCGTAGTTGTGTTTTTGTGTATTGTGTGTGAATGTGTGTGTGTGTGTGTGTGTGTTGTGTGTGACTGCAAGAACCTGAGTCTGTGTGAGCATGTAATTAGTCCTAACAATAGCAAACTGGGGGAGCAAGGGGCTGATAAAGAATCTCTGAACTCACTGTGCAAGTATCTTAGTCAAAGGGAACAGACACTGCACAGGTTATGAATGTCTGTTCCAGCAACCTAGACTAGTCTACGCAAGCATTTTGGCCACTGTAGTTCACATACACATTTTTATTTTTAAAAAGTTTTATATAAATATTCAGTAGTTCTGTATCACATAGACATGGATTCTCCTGAGAGCTTAACAGAAACAATGTGCTTCAGAATACCACAGAATGAAGCCTACCTAGTTTCTTTGATAAAAAAAGGGGTGGGGGGGGGGGTGGCAGGTAGCTAAGTGGTGTATTTCAATTTCCTATAGTGTACCTGTATTACTGTGCATTGTGCATAATCCAATTAAGACTTTCCCTCTCTCTTTCCTTTGAACCAAATAAAGATCAAATGCCTGCCCATTTAGAGTATATAATAACACAGCATAGCAGGTACCTGTCATAACATCCAGGGGCATTGTTTTGTGTCACTTAAACATTACAGGTCTAACAGTGTTTGTTAAAAAAAAAAAGAAAAAAAAACATTTTCATTTGGATGTCAAAATTAAGTGCAAATGTTTATTTCTCATAATCAAAAGTTTCATTATTGTGACACCATAACCTTGGAGATTATTTACCGCTTGCCATATAAGATGTGCGACAGTGTAACCCCCATTTATATTGCTTCATTCAAAGGCATGGATAAAGGGCATGGTGGTAGAATCTATCCTGCAGAGAGTTAAACAATCTTAGCTATTCACAAAACCTGTCTCGGTGGAATAGTTTTCCTTGAGAAAAACAGAATACAAATGTGGAAAAGCCTACAGATGAGATTAAAACTAGAAGTCCTATCAATTCAGTTAATCTGACAGAGGCACAGAAGTCATTATTACTTCATACTTACTGTAGGTCCATTCATTATTTTCAGGATCAGGAATTGACCCTTGTGCTCCAGTTACAAGAAAGCGAACTGGAACGAAATGATCTCATTGCACAGAATGTCCATGTATTAAGCCCCTTTGCTATATGCAAACATAAATAATTCAATGCTGGGGTTTGTACACCAGCACAAACAAGCCTTTAACATATAGTGAATCCACCAGGGGCAACACACATAGATATGAACATGCTTTGTTAACAATATGAATTTTTCAACTTGTGAAACACAATAAATGGCAGTAAAACTGCATCCCTGGGGTCCATTCCCAAAAGCGGACTTTAGAAATATTAAACTTGAAGACTGACTTGAGCAAAACAGATCTGGCATTTCCAGATGTCTCAGTCCCACAATAGCGGATTCTAAATGAGGTGAGCAAGATCAATCCAGCTCGGATAGACTAAACCCAAACAATGCACATTCAATGTGAGCTTAAAAAGCCATCTCTAATCACACACAGGAAAAATTATTCAACCAGGATTCTGAATCTGAGCAAGAAACACTGCACACCATTTTTCACACCCATTGAACAAGAGATGATCATTACAACATACAAGAAATATCTACATATATTCAATAAGAAAACAATACCATCGCAGCAAAAGGAAAAAATTAGCAAAATTGTTCTCCGACTGATCAAACTCATGTTTGTTGAATAAAGTATTTAGGTTGTTTATTATTTTTTACTATACTTATTGTTTATAGTAAATATTATAGTTTATGGTTTATTTTTTAAAATACAGATTTAAATGTTTAATAAGTTTGATGTAAGTAGTCTATGGTTTTCCTTGCATACTGTAGTGTATACTAAATACATTTAGAAAAGAAAAAAAAGAAATTAAATTAAAAATGTGGAAAACTGAGCCTAAGGAAGCATTATTTGTTGAAAGTGAGCACATAACACATTTGACATATATTTCTTCATTGTTAATGTAAAATGACATGCGTTATGTTATTTTATTTGCAGGAAATAAAGGGGAAATTTTGTCTTTATTAAATGGGGTTGTGGGGATGATGTGAAGCTCATTTAAAGCTGTAGTAGGTAACTTTTTATATGAGGGAATGGCCATGCTTAAGTTAGCAGCAAGCTGCTGTGAGAGAAATCCACCAACATACACTGCGTTTCTATTCCCTCAAATTCTACTTTCTAAAACCAGGGATTTGGCCCAAATGTTCGTTTACAAAAAAAAGTAGTTTATAAAATGAACCAATCAAAGAGACTGGCCCCATTCCATTAACATGAACCAATCAACCATGAGATTGAGCTTGCGCGTTGACATAACAGCACACAAAGCTAGATTCCTTGAGAAAGAAAGTTTTACCAATGGTGGACAAACAACTTACTCCAGCGCTATGTAATACCAAAAAAAAAAAAAATTAATTGGATAGAGCTCGCTGTGATACACATCGGAGCACAATTTGGGAGGTTCGGGAGTCTGTGGAGTTGTAGATGGAGGTGGGACTTGCATTGTTTCCCCTGAACAGGTAGGTCTAAAGTTCAACAATAATTTATGTGGACTTTCTGCTTGCCAGCCAATTAAGTAAGTTAATAAATGCACCATTGACTGTTATGCCTTATTGTTAATGTAAAATGCAAAATGTGTGTGGTGTCTGAATCTCAAAAAAGTAGCTAGATAGCACTGTGTTGTTGTCTGTCATATTGCTATTGATATCTATTAGTAGTGGAGGCCCGGCTAGGCTATCTGTAGCTAACTTACTGCCGTAGGCCTGTTTATCCCTGCAGCAGTGCTATTTACTGTCAGCAGAGTGTAGTGCTGACAACGCAATAATCTCTATGCGTGTGCAATGCTGCCATTTGCAATGCTGCTGTTTGGCATGATTGACCACACCAAACTGCATTCTGCCTTAAGACTCTCTTACAGTATCTCTGTTTCTGGTTGAACTCGACCCATCTTAAAATGCATCACATGATGCACGGTCAGAGGAATTAAGAGCTCCATCACCAAGTACTGGGCTCTGAGGAGAAATAAATCTAATTCTTCTGAGCGGTTTGCAGTCATGTGCAGGCTAATGGAATGGGGCCGGTCAACTGAACAGAACTACCAGACAAAAATGCCCTCTCTGGAAACTCTCCCTGCCTGCCTTTAGGCACACTGTTTCAGCATTCAATATGAATAAGGCCCTGTTTAAGCCACACAGGACAAGGGTGTCTCCTGCATGACTACATACAGGTGACATACGATAACTTATTAAGGATTCTAGAAGGATCCAACCATCTTCCGATCAGTATACCTCACTCAGTGGAGATAAAGGCAATCAAGCATGTAAAGAAACTCAAGGCAAAATAAGTACTTTGACAACTTCTGTCGAGAAGGACATACCCGCAGAGGAATTCTAAAGTGCATTCAGCAGTTTGAATCTTGAATCGCTGCAAAATATTCTCCAGGCACAGAAACAAAATGAAATAACAAGGTGAAATTACTCTCTACTCTGAGACAGTGAGGGAAAGACAAAAAGCAATAACAGCAAAATAACTAGCAAGATTCTGTTTATTGTGCCCTCTCTGTAAATAAACTGGAAATTACATATTGGCTATATATATGTACATGTTATTAATTCATGACACAACAACAGCTGGAACACATGAAAATTATGCAGAACATTTCTTGGATAAATTAAAAGGCTGGTACAGCTTTCTGATGAGATTGTATGTGATACTGGTACTGGTGTCAAGCAACAGGATACATTGAAACAGTGAGGAATCCAGTGTAATAACCACATCTTAACATAATCACTCAAAATTTCATTTCGACTATATTCAAATGACAAATTGTCACAACAAGGGGCTAAAAATGTGTCTTAAAAAAAGAAGCATAGTTATGTATAATATTACACCAAACAAAGGATCATTGACTTCATCCATAAGCATGCATGCAGCATCAAATGTTTATGATGCAATTGGGTTTAGCTGCGAAAAGGCATTTGTACAAGGAAGTGTCAACTGAGACACTTGAAAGACTGAGTCATAGATGATTTGAAAAACCAGTGTGGCAAGAGATTCAGAAGTGATTACCATTCTGGGTCAACAGCCTGGAGATCTCAGCTAGAATCACAGCTTCCTAAACTGGGTTCTGTCAGAGCTGGGCCTGCTGTTCTTCTCACAGACTGGACAAATACCTCTGCACTGAGCTGCAGGCGACAAGAGAACTCGCATCATTAACCATGTGGCAAAGCTCCCATCTGAAAGGCACCACTACTAATTATATAGGGCCTACGCTTTCTTGCTCTGCGCAATTTATCCGTTAACAATGCACCACCAAGGGATCTTTTCCACTCTGCATATACAGTAAATTTCTCAGAAAATGAATCTCAGACTATGAAATATTAATGGATATGATACAATCTAATACACACAGACATACAGTACGCACTTGCAGAGGCCCAGTCCCTCAGGATGATATGAAATATGACTGGTGCTTGGTTGAGGTGAGCGTCAAAAACACAAGCATACTCTGTTACCGTCTCGATTAAGGAATATGGCGTATGTTTGATCTGCGCTCCAGGCATAACCCCACCAAGTGATTTCTCCACACAGTTTACCTCAGTACGGGAGAACGTTGACAACTCCCAGAGGTTTATGAATACACAAGCGGTCACTAGACACTGGCGAATTCATTAGTCAGTATCCATGGATACGGAGACATCACGGAGCTGCATAACAAAGCGACAAGCCATAAACTGGCATGTCACTTAAAGATGACCTTAGACAACAAAAATAAGTACAAAAATAAATTAGAGACAGCAGCTAACTGTCAGTTGTAAATGAGCAAGGACACGTAATTGTTCAACCTTTGCTTTCTAAAATGGTCTTTTCTGGGGTGCTTCATCTAGTACAAAAGATTTAACAATGTTTTTTTAAGTTTAGTATTCAACATTCTTGAGCTGCCCACAAGAAAAGCATTGCACTTTTTAAACGAATGAATAAAAGTAGCCACAGAGAACACACTTGTTTTTGTTTTCATTTTCATTAAAGCAGATAAAAAATGGTCTAAGCCTCATTTTTTAGTTCTTCTTTAGTTTCCTATATGTGCTTGCATCACAAGTGATAAATATACGGTCAGTCAATTTACAATTAATTTACATTTTTCACATTCACACATTATAGGTAACTGTTCAGTAGTGTCATATAAAGTAATCTAAGCATAAAACCATATCAAGTGGGAAAGTATCAAACCTCTGTGTGTGTATATAGGCCTATTATGCAGGAACAAAACACCTGGTTAACCTTGCTTCAAAAATCCAGGTGAAGTTGTGGCGACTGCAGCTTATAGTTGAAGCACCAGCAATGGACAGTTAGCGAAATGACAACCGCACAGGAGAAACCAGTTAGAGGTTCCTGCAACATCATTTTAAGTCTGCTGTTTGGGAACATTATGGATGTAGCGTTAATGATGGATAAGAGGGAAAAGGTGGAGTATAAAACAATGTGTGCAAGCATTGCTTTGCAGTAGGGGACAAAAATGAACTGCCGGGAGGAGGACACCCCCCCCCACACACACACACACTCAAACATGTATTTGTGTGTTTTGTCATTCAGTTCTGCTTGTTGACCACTGATTGTAATGTGAAGGTATCAGACAGAAGTGGGTGTAGCTTATGCCTTGTTCTCAGGCACCTGAATCACACACAGCACACCTCCTTGCCCCTTGCCTTGGTTTTGCCAGAGAAATCTATGATCTAAAGCAGGCGGAGCAGGTTCCGTTTCTTGTTGAGTTGAGCTCTGGTGAAATCGTGTCGGGTACTTCCGACTGGAGGATGTCATTCTCATTGGTGATAACATGCTTCACCAAGCAATTGGCCGCTTCATCAATGTTGATGTTCTCCTGTGGGGCAGGGTGTCGGAGGGGAAGAGGGGTGGGGTAGTGGACAGAGAGAAAGAACGACGGTTGAATTTAAGTGACGATAGCCATGCTTTGAACTTGTTAACAGCTGACATCTAAAACGTATAATAAAGGAAGTTGATTACTTGTGCAAAAATCATACGTTTGCAAGCAACAGTGTTTTGCTTTCAGAGACAGCTGATGGCAGGGAGTCCATCAAAATGGCATGCCCCTTGGCAACGGTCTCACAAACAAACAGCTTTGAAGGAGCCTTGGAAGGACAGTGTTAATGTGATGAATGCTGTCAGAGGGGGAGCTCTCCACCCACGCCCGCTGGCAGAGCTGGCTTGGCAGGTGAGCGCACATCTTCCTCGCTCACAGGCCCACGAACACCCTGCTCGGTGTTGGTGGGCGCCTGCTCCCCAGGAGATTCACCATCGCACCAACAGCAATAGCACTACACAGATGGTAGATCCCGGTTGCTAAGAAACCAGACATTTGTTGGAGTGCTCTTTTGGTAGTGCTTAAAAACAATGCATGTCAAAGCTGAGTGTAAAAATGCAGTACATTCAGGAAGTATTGATTGTTCCCACTTAGCTAATTCTGTATTTAAAAGGCGTGACCTTTTTTTTGGCAACATGACTTCACTAGTGAAAGGCTTCTCCTCCATCTGCCTCTACAAAGGGCAATCAATATTCACTACGTGTAAAAAAAAAAAAAAAAAAATTCTGTCTTCAATGTTGGGGGTTAAGAGTGCTCTGTGTGCTGTCTCCTCATTAATGATAAATGGAGAGGCTCGACTTTAATGAGATTCTTTGTGAATTTGGCCAGCAATGCCTCCGCAGCAACTTTTCTGGCCGTGAGTGAGTAGCGGAATTAATCAGAGGCTGAATATGCATGAGGCTCTTATCAGAGTCTCATACAGGAAATGGGAGAAAGACTTGCGCAGATTTCCGCCTGCAATCATGTCTTTCAATATCTCTTCTGAGATTATGGAGGCAGCTTATTTTAGCTTCCTATTCAGTCTCGGGACCTTAACATACCATACGAGAGCAGGAGGAATATCAAGCGGTGAATAAAATCATTAGACCTTAAGTCATAAGAATCATAAATAAAGAAAAAGGCACAGATGATAATAAAATTTAAACTTATCTGATCTAGTGGTCCTTTCCCTTAATAGCACATTGCCCTTAATGTAGCTTCATATTCTTCATAAGTAAATTGAAATTACAATAATTATATTATAGTACAGTAATCATAATTATAATAATTATAATATGTGCAAATAAAATGAATATCCAGCATAAAGTAATCACCATATATGTCCCTGACGTATACTGAGACAGAGCTCACTATTACAACCCCTCCTGCCTCAGAGGTATAACAGTGACAGCTGGAATAAAGCTTGAATGGTGAAAGACATACCTAAATGCTAGTCATTTGAAGATGTGAAGTACCCACACATGGAAAGGAAACTCATGCAACTCCTCTCTTCTATTCACAATATAAAAAAATTTGTTCCAACAGTATGATAGGTCTTTCAGTGAATCTGTGAATGGGGGTATAGGTTTCTTCATATTTATGTAGCGTGTATTTTAATGTGTTATGCATGCTTATGTGGGGCAGGTATGAGGTGATATATCTGTGGGGAATCCTATTTAAGAACAAGGTAATTGTTACATACCCTCACTCCAGTGACCCCCATCTGACCTGCCTGTTAAGTGACCACAAAGCTCATCTTAAACTCATCTGTGAAATTCCACACATCCCTGAAAATCCATTTTCATGAACTAAATAAGTCAGAGATCACCTGCAGAGAGCTTCACTCAGCTGTCTGCTAACGTAGCACACAACTTCTTAGAGTCTAAAAAGAAGATTTAGACTACAATTCACCTCGATCACATCCCAAAACTGCTCAAGTATTTAACCTCTATCTAACACACAGCACAACAAAGCATGTAGCAATTTTGATCTGACAAATTTCCCTTGCTTCTCCCAGGTTTGGGGTATTGCCAGTTGTAGCTTTTGAGCCACCTCTGTGGGTCCCATACCCATGCAAGAAGCACTGCAGCTGAAGCATTTGCATTAGTCTGCAAGCCAGGCTCCACATTACAGGACACAATGCACTACAGATCCACTCCTTCAATGCACAGGCTGAGCATGCTCTAAAGGCAAGTGCCTTCGCCAACTCAACCGCTGGAAATCATTTTAAAATACATTTTTTGAAAACAGTGACATTGACAATTTACTTGGAAATATTAAGGATTTAGAAATCCCACAAATTACTTGGAAGCCCCAGAGTTTTATGTCCTAAAAGGATAAGCTAGATTAATAAAGGCATTTATGCAGATGAGTGCCTTGATTTTCTTGATGAAATAGATAATAAAACTGAATATACAGAGCAATATGGGCATTATGTGCTGTATGATAATTAATGAACTGATGAATACACATGCTTTTATTTCAGGACAAAAAAAATCTACTCACTACACAACTCACTTAGACACTGAAGTAGGGTGCTCGTCTGTCCAGTTTATACTCTCATGTTTATACTCTCAATATAGAACATATACAGTAGGAATTAGTTATTTTTGTAATCCAAAACTACAAACTTTGCTTAGAATATGTACATGCTACACACAACATTTCCTATCATTGGTGCCCAAAAGGGACAAAGAGGCCCTACACCAGATTTAAATATATTAATTAACTGCGAAAGAGGGGATAATGCGCATTCGGCCATTAAATCCATAGTAATAGTGTCATATTACTTAAATTTAAAACCTAAAAATGTCACACAAGCTGTGAATACTGTAGCTAAAGCTGCTAAATATACAGTGGCTGCAGTTCTATTAGAATGTTGTGACAAATTTAGCTTAGAGAACTAAAAAATATGTATATATTTGCTTTCATTTGTATGCAAAACTCCTACCAATGCAAGAAATGTCCAAATTGCTTTTCGGGAAAGTGGTATATATCACATGCATTCGCCGCACAATGCCCCACAAAATGATGTCAGTCATGACTTCATTAATTATTCGAAGATGAGATTATGGTTGATTTTAAATGCAGCCAAGGTGCACATTAAGTTTTGTAGGAACTGCAATGTTTTGGCTCTATCTACCATACATTCTTATCTTTCCAAACAATGAGTTAATGCTTTTATAGAGTTTAAGTACCTTCATTTTTATGCACATAATACATAATTCCAGCAACGACTTCACAAAAAAATTGGGATGTTGAATGCATTCCAGGTGGAGGAAGTGTATCTATTTAAATGAAAAATATGTTTCAATGTGTCCTTGTTGTACATTAAATTTGGTATCACTAGGGGTCATTTCACAAATTTTAGAAGTCATACACAGTAATCTTTAAAATTTAGTTTAGATTTATGATTCATATAGTTACTGCGTAGTAACATCATACAATCCATCATTTATGGCATACCAACAAATTATCATGCATGAAGGGCTATTCATTTTTTTAACCTCCTCTCGTGAACATCCCTAGCCCTTCAACTTGACTTCTTTAGCGCTATAGATAAGGGAAATTAAACTGCAATAAGGAATAAAATGGCAAGATATCAAAACTGGGACGTGCCACACAAGCTCATTATTTAGCCAAAGAGAAAAAATAGTGAAGGTAATATCATAATAATGAGTGACTAAGAAATGAAGTGGTAATCCTTTCGTAATTCTTCACTGTCTTGCTGCTATGTAAGGTGACAGAACTGCGTGATTAATTCACTGAACATTATGCATCATATTCTGTCTTGTAAGAAATCATGATCTTCTCCCAAGATCCAAATAATTATTGCTGTAATTAATGAGAAAAGGGAGAAAATGTGTAAAACATTTTAATTACACAGGATGGATGATATTTTCGAGCTAATGTGCTCTTGGAGCTGGTTAATGTGCTGGTTGGCTCATCCTGCAAAGGCACAGTTCCAGTGATTGGATGGTCTGATATCCAATCCAGACTACATTCCAGAGGTCTGACTGTGGCCAGCAGCCCAGCAGGACTGTGTATAAATTTGCCCTCGTTTCATCCAGGGAGGGAGGGCTTCAATCCACAGGATGACTCATCCTGAGCCAGTCCGCTGTCACAGGTTTTATATGAAGTGTACTATGGCTGCAAGAGCTCAACAATGGATTGCAGTGTAAAGAAGTTGTGGCTGACATCACATGTTTTCCCAAACTGATGGTGGAGACTGCACTGATGTGCTTATGAAAGCCACTGGGTATTCCAAATTGGGTGAAAAATAAATAATTATTTGCATTTGATTATTCAAATGTAAAACTAATGCACCTGGTAATACCCAAATATAGAATGCAGTTTCCATAGAATCAAATGAAATATAAGCAAATGCTGGCATTTGCATCCTTGATGTAATTGAACATTATGCAAACATTAGTTTTGGTTTACATGATTGGAAAAGAAAACCTGCTGAGATACATTTATTTTTTCCAAAAAAAGCATACACACTTTGCAAATCAGAACATTAGGGCCTGGACCCAATCTGGATCCAGTCTTTTCAAAATTGAACTATGTAAATTTGTAACAGATGAAGGGAACCCAGCCTGGTTAAGAGTGCCAAAATTAAATGAAAATATATAGGAAAAACAATTATAATACAGCCTGCCCTGATGTGCCAATATGTTGCATAATAAATTATGTTAAGTACATGATCAGAGAGAAACTGATTGTCTGTACACACTACCATCTCTCCAGCAACATTCTCACAATCTTTACATGTTGCTCAAATACTACCATGTTGCTCAAATACATATATATTTATGGTTTAAACGAATTCACTAATACATTAAATCCTATAACCAATGTGCTTAGAATTAACCAAAATCTCTCATGGCTTTTCTAACAAGTATTATGAATAGTTATTACAATGTACATATAAAAATACACAACAGAATATGTTATTAATTTGATCTAGCAATATATTAAGGTATTAAAAATGAAGGCCCATGGTAAGTATTTGGGTGGATTCAAAACATACATACATAGCCAGTGTGACAATCCAGGTAAAGAATTGTGACTAAGTTAAATAAGCAATGCCTTCAATGCATTCTTAGCTCCAAACCCACATGCCCTCTGAACAATAGTCCCTTGTTTCAAATGGAGCCTGCTGCAGCATATTTTTCATAATATATCTTTCGTACACAATAGTGTCTGCTGCAGAACTTCCCTGAAGCTGTCTTGAGTAGTGAAACCTCTAAGTCATCTGCTTGCATCACACGTTCGTGCCCTTTATCAAATGCCCAAATGGCCTTTTATAGCAGCCGTGACTAGGATGCAACTTCACATCAAAGTAGAATATTTCTCTATATAAGTCACAAGGGTGATGGAAATTGACTGTTATGCAATAACAGAGAGAAGCACAAAGAGAATTATCATATAAGTGCATGAACCTTCCTGTCTGTCCTGTTAATGTTGATCTGAATCCATGTGAACGCAAGAGTGAGGACACAATCAAGGATTACCTTGGCAGAGGTCTCGAACCAGCCCACAAATCCATTCTCCTTGCAGAACTGGTCCATTTTGATGCCGTTGTTCGTCAAAACATCTCTGCCCTGGTCACATTTGTTGGCCAACAATACTGCGGCGATGTTCTTGCCATTTGAAAGAGTCAATTTGGAGTCCAAGTCTTCCTTCCATTTTGTGACCGCTTCAAACGTGGATGGCCTGGTGACATCAAAGACGATGAAGGCTCCCATAGCCTCCCTGTAATAGACCCGGGTCATGTTCCCAAATCGCTCCTGACCTTCACCAATAGAAAAAGCAACAACAGAAATACACATTTTTCAGTTATCATCATATTAGGTAAATATTGGGAAACCGTGGTTTCTGTGATCTGTTGCTCATCTTTATATTAGGACATGAACACAGCATTACAGTTAAGTAAACGTTCCATAGAAAAGTTTCAAAGGTTACAGCAACTACACAGTTATTCTCAGGAAATCTTGGTCTAGCACTTGGGAAATCCTGATCTAGACTTCCAGGACAAGGTTTGGAAATTCCAGCTTTAGGCCAAAGTGGACAACCTCTACATTCCATAGATCCCATGATCCCATAGCGGATTATTAGATGAGCACAGGAGAGTCATGCGCTGGTTCATAATCTTTTTGAGTCTGGCTTCTAATGTATTCCATGGTCTGTGCTCACCATAGGGTTTGTGCTGAGAAACATTGCTGGAACAAAAAAGAGCCTCCAAATAAATACGAGAACAATAAAGTGGTTGTCAGCACATCATCCCCAGTCTTATTTTCACATTTAGAACAACTGTCACTACAATCCCCTACATAAACAGACACACACAATCAAATATGAATTTCTTTCAATTGAATGGTTTTAATAACTGAAAACAGCTAAATGAATATCACTAGCCTCATGATGTATTGTGGCAAGATTCTGTGTGACTGATGTCTGATTTCACTCTCTGACAGTCATATCTGGCCGATTAGGCGAAGGAGTAAGATTTGCACGCATGAGAAGAATGTCTTGTTACATGGAAGGATAAGCATGTGTGGAATGTCCAAGTGCAATTCATTTACCATCAATGTCTCCTTTCTGAACACAGAACCCAGACCTAAAAATATTATTACAAAAAGCAAAAATAAACGTTCTGACTACAAATCATTGTCTTACAATGCTCTCAGTGGACAGATATTGCTGTAAATACAATAAGCATCCACACCTGGCATAATGTTCAAATTCTTGACATGAGATAATCATATGCTTAATTGGATAAGAGCAATTAAGTTGGGCATTAAAACACCTGCACACCACCCATGGTTTTTTGGGGGTGGGGCATTACATGTGTCCATATTTGGAGTTTGACATGTTAAAGGGTTACTCAAGATGGCCACACATACTCATGGACATTTTCTGCCTGGAGTACACATACATTCTATATCTTTCTTAAAGTTAAACGCTGATGTCAAGTAAATAACATTATCTGTTACCCTGTAAGAAAGAGCATGTACAAAACCTTACAGCAGAACAGAAACATAAAATTCACCAAAGTAATTTATGTTAAATGGATCACTCAAGGATACTGTACTTGAAGCACTGCACTAAAGCTGAATTGCTTATTTCAGGTATAAAATCCTGCAACATCGTGCTCAACAATCCAATTCTACCTTCACTAGACTACATCAGCCAAATGTCTTACATAAAATCTAAAGAGGAAAGGAGTCTTAAGTCAGTCATGTTGTACTGTACCAACCAACCAAGGGACTGTGAGCATTGGTTAAAACTCAACCTTTGACCAGAAGAGATAGGTGTTGAAATCCTGCAGTAAGATTCCAAGCCTTTAAGCACCTCTAAACAAATATGTAAAGACAGAAAATTACAGGCAAGTATCAGGTCTTTTTTTTTTTTTTTTAAACAGGCAAACCACTTCTTCAAACGGAAACTTTACTTTTTATTTACAAAGACTATTCTGTTATTGGCTTGAAATCTCGCTCACATGAGGCAGAGACACATGACTTATATATACAGCAACACAGGGCGGGGAGCAGGGCCTGGAGTGGTAGATTACGCTGCGGCTGCTTGGAGCTGGCCTAAATTTCTCACGTGAGACTATTTATAATGACATTCTGTCTGCGTTTTAACTATGCACTCCTTCTATTGCTCTCCAAATAAAAAGGCAGCAATTCAATTTGGTCACTAAAACGTTTAGATAACATCTGCCGTCCTACTTTTAAAACCTGTGTCTTAGTCGACAGACTGACAGTAAGGTGCCTAATAATGACACTGAAATATGAGGTCTATTTAAACCATGCGCCCCATTCCCACGTATCACAAACTCAGTAGATATGGAACGGAGTATTACTGTAGCCTACACTGTCGATAACTAGGATTTTCTGTTTATACTCCTATGGTCCTAACAAGTTCAGTTCAGTAATGATTGAAATGGGACTTTATCATTTCTTCCCACAAGATATTTCCTATTTTCGAATAGAAGAAGTATGTGATCTGTGGACAGAGGGATAAAATAAAGATTTACGGAATAAATTAATCTCAAAACGTTCTTCAAATGAATTTCGAAAATGAAGAGTACCTAGCTATGAAGTTGGACGAGACTGTAAATCTGTCATTTCATAGAAGCGAAGCCTACCTGTCGCTCTACGCTTGCGTAACAGTGTTGTATAAGACTACATTTTACAGCAGAAACTTGGAAATATACATGCAATTTCGCGAAAAATAAAAAAGAATGAGAGGACGCTCTTGCACGAATGTCTTTAAATTCTTACAGACGACAACAAGGTAAATAAACACACTTTCTAAGGTATTCACTGAATAAATACAGTGTTGCCACATCGGCGAACAGCCGATGAGACAGGGACAAGCCACCGTATTCCATAAGGAGACAGAGAGGGAAGTCTGTCAAAATGAAATAACCACTTTAAGTTCACTATGTGTTCTGGATAACTCTACGGACTTCGTCCTACCTGCTATGTCCCACAACTGAAGCCGGATAGTTTCTGTATCCCAGTTCAAAACTTTCAAAGCGAAGTCCACTCCGATTGTCGCTCTGTAATTCGGAGAGAAGTTTTGGTGAACATAACGTTTGATGATGCTTGTTTTACCCACTCCCAAGTCACCAATTACTAAGACTTTGTAGAGATGTTCTTTTTGGTTGTTCTGCATGGCGGTTGTTGATCATGCCCCGTGTAATCCTTAGTGATGGAGTGGCGTGGATAGGACGCGGAGCTCTTTAAAATCAAGAAGGAACGCCCCGAACATTCGGGTCAAGGGAATGGTAAGGCGCTGTTCAAACTTGTGACTCGCAACCCACTTGCGAGTATGATAAATCAGCAAGTGGTAGCCAACGAGAGTTTACATGTTTCGAAATGTTTCCTATAATTTTATACATCACTGTGTAGTCTTGTGTAAATAAATATTTTCACAACTTTTGGTCCGGTTGGCGAGAAGCGTTCGCCGTTGCGTCATCACGAGGACTTCAAGGTATTGAAATAAAAGGCGAACATTCAATATGATACTCTCCATACCTGGGTCCATCATTGTAGGCCTACTGCAGAAATAAAACGTATATGCTTAAAGTCAAGAGCAAACCTCTCCAAATAATTGGCCTTTCACGATCCACATTATTTGGATTAGTGTCAATAATGGCTGTAATCTGCCACCGATCCAATCCACAAATCCCCCACCGAAAAAGCTTCCCATTTATAGAATTAAATTGAACATTATTACTGTACCTGTTCAGGTGTGCTGCCAGGGATTTTGGGCCTTGTGTAAAGATCTCACATTAGACCCTCCCCTTAAAAAAAAAAAAACTATTTTATCCATACATTGTAAATAAAACCTATTCTATTAATATAAATTTCAATAACTGATTAAGTCATCTGTTTTAATATTTTTTGAAGGCCCCCGTCAGTCAAGGCTCTTGGATGTACTACTGCATGTGCTTGACATGGTAGAATATGGTGGACACGTTCTACCGCCAAAATTATGTAGTGTGTGCCCACCTACATATAAATACCACAAGTACTGCAGTCTAAGACAAACACCAAGCATAGGACCTGCATCTCATAATTCAAATTCAACCAATTTTCATTGACCCAGGCCTGGTACGAGAGCACTGTAGATGCTCAAATTTTAATACTCTCTTCACAACATTTGCAAAATAGTTTACTTCAGTTTCCACTGCAGTGCCTGAGGTGGTGACCATTCTGTGCAGTAAAATAGCATGTTGGCAATGGCCTTGTTCCCTTATAAAAACACAGCACTGATGTGCAGTATTGTCATAGATGTGAACCAAAATAGCTATAAAGAAATAATCACAAAAAATAATTCTAAAATCATCTTTATTTCTCAAACATAAAATTCAAAGAAAAAAGTGCAAATTTATCTTTGACTCACAACTACATTCTAAAATCGTCATTGCATGGAAAACTTACTGTAAACACGCAAATTTAAAAAAAGCTAAGCTAAGAGTGCAGCCAGGTTCAGGCATTTCCCTTTACACATCCATGAGACTCAAGATCATTTTAAGTTCCTTAGATATGGTAGGCTCATTTAAATAACAACTTCCCTTTGAGATTTAAAGAGGTGGTGCTAGATTTGTCAAGGTCAAGCCTGTGCTTTCCTGAGATTTTAATTGAAACAACATTGCTCAGTAAACTATAATTGATCATTTAGTACATAATTTTTACAACAATACTGGTCACGGATGACAAAACACACCCTTTACTCTTGTAGTTTGGTATACGCCACTTCCTGGTTCAAATTTCATAAGCGAAGAAGAGCTCTACAGTTAAAAGACTGAAGCACAATAATTGTATCCATTAAAAAACTTCACCTGGCATTAAAATCTGTAAGCAATCATTTTCGTTAACAGCACTGGCACTATTGATTGAAAGAGCCGTGGGGCTGAGAGAGACCCGCTCCTCAGAAACCTACAGTTTGGGGATTGGCATGGCCGCCACAGCGATGCTCTCGATGCTGCACTCGTCAGAGCCCCTGCGGATGCGGAAGAAGCCGTCCTCCCCCCAGCCGGTGCCCCAGCTGTTCTTCACTATCCAGTACTTCTGCCCAGTCTTATGGCACTTCCCGTAGCCCACCAGTAGCACCGCGTGATTGGTCAGCTCGAAGGGGTTGACCTCGTCCGTCAGGCCCGTGTGGTGGTAGATGCCCTCCTTGTAATGCATGAAGTCGGGGTACACTTCGAAGGCCACGCCCATGGGGCCATCCCTCACCAGCTCTGCCATCATGGCCGCCTCGTTGCACGCCCCGTAGAACCCGCCCACATAGTGGTACTCGGAGGTGTAGTGGCGCAGGCACCCTGGCTTCACATCGCAAGGGGAATTGGAGCCAATATAAGGGAAGCAACTCTCCTCAACGATGCCGAAGTCCTGGATATACTTCCCAATGAGATATGGGAACCCACCGTCGCAACCTGTTGGGGTGAGGGAAGGGCCGTTACAGACAACAGATGATACAGAATTCCGATTACTGCTAGTCCTGTTCACACACCCTCAACAAATTCACAGAAAGTGAGATACTCCTCCAGAATCCCTGCAACTAAACGTTCACAGCAACTGCTTTCACAGATTAAAACTCACAATAACTCTCCCATATGGTTACACAGAAGAAATACATTGGATCACTAACAATAAAATAAGTGCAGCGTAAAGCAAGTATAAATTGGGGAAAGTACTGTAAATAATGGAATATAATAAGTATTATGCTTCAGTCAGCTGGTATACCTCATCATCCAGGCTGTAGCATAATGTGTGTTTTAGGGAGCCTTAAGGCTCCATTTGTCCATTGTAAATAACTTTATAGAGAAGTTTTTGGAGTCCTGCATAAAATAGCCCTTTACATTTCCAAAATCAAGAGATGGTAGCTTTTAAAGATTCATAAAGAAAGTATCCAAGTGACTACTTCAACACTTATAGTCTTATTCCTCACAGTACATTCACTTGCCGGTTACAACAACAAATTAAACACTGCATGTAATATGGATTGTCCCATTATACCAATTCAGGGTCGCAGATGTAATGAAAACTGCAGACAGAATTTAAGGTTTACAATAAATAACACAATGGCTCTTGCCAACTTCACTGCTGCAATGGACTTTGACAATCCAATTAGCAAAGAGTATCAAGAATAGCAGAACTCTCCTGAATGGAAGAATTTCTTTAGATGTGGTGACAGGAATCTGAAATTATCTGAAAAATATAGAGGACAGCCACCCTTCCATAGTGGAGATATCTTTGGAAAATGTTTCATTAGTAAGCTTGCAAATCAAAAACTTTAAATAACACTGAGACGTGCCTTTGATCAAGATTATGAAGATCCATCCAATCAAACATTACACATCTGACATGGCACATTCATTTCCCAGTAATAATGCATGTGCAAGATTCATACAGAGGAATTTCCTATAAACAATATTTCTGTCAAAGTGTGTATTAAAATGGATGGCAGGGGCTGCTTTCTATACACAGCTGCATCAGGCAGTGTCACAGTGAAAACTCCTCCATTCCAACGCCAAAGCACACACAAACAGCAGACAGGGCATCCCACACAGGGGCCCCACATCCCTACACTTATATTCTGCAATGTCACTTCAGTTAAAATTTGTAACAGTATTCTTGTGCAGTCACATTGTTAATTGGGTTCCATATTCTCATGCCGCATCTACACCCTGGAGGCTTATAAAGTAATGTAAGTGAAGTATAATTATTTAGTCAGGCAAGGATTTGAAACCAGAACATTCTGGTTTTGAAAACAGGTCTTAAATGCAACAGCTTGTATCTTGGACCAACACCAAGAAATGTCACACCCTGGACACCACAAATGTCACGCATTCTTGGCAGCTCCATTCACAATCGATTTCCCCTCCACCAGACAGAAAAGAAACAACTGACAGAGGAGGGATTTGAAACAGGAACTCCACAACCGAGCAATGCTAGCAAAGCCATCTGTCACCTCTCCAGTACAGTAAAGAAATGACAGCTTTCTCTGAGTCTCACTGGATTCTGGAGAGGAGACCCAATTATGGAGTTCATAAATTAAACAGAAGTACCTGCAGCAAGGAGGGGGTACGAAGATAAAGCTATTAACCCCAAACTGAGGTCCAAGTGAGCGCAGGTTTACAGGTTCATTACCACTTACCATTCAGAGGCCCTTAATGGATGTCAAGGGATGTAATTATATGAATGAGTTTGGGAGGGGAATAAGGTGCTTTCAAACTAATGGACCAACCAATAATTAACCCTGAAGTGTCAGCCATACTGTAACAGGCAGTGGAAATCTGCTCTGTACTCACAAAATACATGCCAACCTCTGACACCACAGAGTCTGCTCGGGAAGAACCTGTCGGGACCCACGGCGCCAAGAGACCCACGGCTGAGATTCTGTGGTTTGACATCTTCATTAACTGATTTAATTACGTAGCCATCGTTTGTACCTCAGAAGTGGTCATGAGCCAGTGACGCGGACGCACAGGTACCTTGGGAGTACTGGGAGCAGGACACCACCTGCTGCGGGCTTAAGACGGGCGTCTGGGTGTTGTTGGTCCGGATGCGGATTCGAGCTTCCAGCATTCCCATAGTGGCAAAGGAGTAGCAGCTCCCACAGCCACCTGGAGATTAAATAAAAACGGCGGGGCGTTTTAAACACATATGACCAACAACTCGTTTTCAAAAGACCTTTTCTAGATTAGGAATATATGCACATTTCTTAATATTGAAGAAGAATCCTGATAGTTTGATCCCAATTTCTCTCAAACATGCAAGATTTCTGTAATTGCACTTCCACTGTACATAATGGATGACTTGAGCTGACATAATGGTGTAGTTTACCCATCAATATGTTCAGACTGCACCCCTGTTAAAGGATCATTGTACTTTGTTTCAGTGAACGTTACTGTACAAGGCAGCACTGCTCATTAACCAACAATCTTACACAGCATTTAAGCTGGGCTGTGATTATGACATTTGCACAACAGCGATTGGGGAGGGAGCAGACTGGTTTTTCTGTGTGAGGTATGAAGCGGGGGGGGGGGGGGGGTTCTTGTAGTCCCTCAGAGTGGATTTGTTCATTCTGAAAACAAAGCTAATTCAGGTCAGCAAGACTGAAATCTGTAAATATAAAACATGGGTCAAGCTCACTGCCTATTAACCAGTCATTACTGAAGGCCATGTTAAGTTCTATGCATGGGAACCTCTTAAGTCATCCACCTGTTAAAGGCAAAAAGCAACAAGAATCATTTAGCAAACTAATAGGGAGACCTTCAACAACAAACCACTTCCATCACTGACATTAACAAAAGGGATGTAGGTACGGTAGCGTTTACACACTAAATGTCAAAATAACCCAGCCCTTCCTAAAAGCATGAACCTGAAGAGTCAGACGAGCTCACAAGCCAACAGCCGTATGGAGAAACAGGCAGCATTTAGGCTGGTTCTGTAAAAAATAAAGCAGTTCTAATAGCTTCATTTATTGATGTCAGCCATGCGTCACACAACATAACACCTTTTAAGATGGTAGGACAGGGAGCCCCCACAGACATCTGCGATCGCATTACACAACTCTTACTTTCAACCGCCTCATACTGACTCCAGGTTCCTCACAAGTGTCAATCACTCAAGAGCTCCCAAGCAATGCAGTACGAATGTTCACTTTGGTCAAAGGCATGGTCCTTGTGTCCTTGCACCAGGGGTAGGGTGGTCGCACATGGTTCCTGACCTTATCAGCTCGATGCCGAAAGGCGATAATCTCTCAAAAACTGAGGGAACGCACCTAGTGCAGCTGTTGCCATGCCTGCAGACATGTGTGAGGGTCAGGGGCCAAAACACTTCAGTGTTGAGGATCAGAGCTGGTCTTCAGAGGTTGCCATTCACACATAGTTCTCAGCAGTACTGCGCATACTGTTACACTTCCACAAGTAACTGTGGGAAGGATCAAGCAGTTTCCTACACAGTCCACTACAATACAGGTACAGAAAGAGGGCAGTGTGAACACTCATTAGCACTGACTCCACCCAGACAACACTGCAGAGAATCTCCATACAGAACTTATTGTCCAAAAAATTTGCTCTCCATGAGACCCACCTTTCCACTTAAACCACAAGAAGCATCAGCCCCCTCTACTGGTGGGATTCAGTTATTGCACTGGGGTAAGAACCAATATTTAAACTCAATCTAATTTGTGTTCCTTTTCATTTCATGCAGGAGTGCCCAACCCTGCTCCTAGAGAACTACAGTCCTGAAGGTTTTCCTTTCAAACCTAATGTGGCATGCCTGATTCTACTAATTAGCAGCTCAACGAGGTGTGCTTGTTTAGGGTTGGAGTGAAAACCTACAGGATGGTAGATCTCCAGGAACAGGTTCTGGCAGCCATGATTTAATGGATACATAAGATTCTGCATTTTACAAGAGCTTAAAGCAATCTATTAATTTTCCTGACCAGCAAACCAGTGAGATAATTGCTTAAAGGTTCAAGCGAGTAACTGTACTTTAACCCCAAAATAGTGTTCCAACCATTTTTTCTAGAGATAAGTTTTTATTCCCCCTCAGGAAATTGCTCTATAAACATGAACTGTGTAATTTTCCTTTTCTTCACTCTTACATTTTTTCCCACCTGCATCTGGGGTGGGTGGGTGGGAGGGGGTGGGGGGTTAGTGACACTTTGTTCATCTCCCAGCTTGTGAAACAAGATAGTAAAAAGCCTGAAGTTAAAATGGCAGAATTGAAAATGTTACCACTATACAAGACAAAACCTTCAATCATGTACAAGTTAAGACCTTTTCACAGTGACAGCTGTATCCTTGTGAAGACATTGCTACTGAAGGATTAAATGACATGAAGCGTTAAATGACATGGATTGGTGATGGCTGTGTAACAAATGCACTGTAAATAGCCAATTTAATTGCGACTGACTCGAATCAGCTGTCAAACTTGGGTGTTCTTCCCAAAATAAAATCCTGTGATAAATATGTTCCCCATCAGGTGGAATATCACAGTGACCTTTAATAACAAAGTCTGTTCAATCTCTAAGGATTTTAAGCCTTTGAAGGCTGGAAACAAGGGGCCTCATTCACGAGACTTTTTAAAAATTCTTCTTACTTTTGTTCTGAAGAAACATTCCTGCGAAAAACCAATGTGGAATCCAAGAAACATGGGCAGACCTGTATGTTTGTGCATATCCCAGATGTGTCAGATGATCAATACCGATTGTGCGTTTGATGCGTGTGCCTGTTCATGTGATTAGCATAAGGAAAAGCCCTAGCAATCTCATAAAAGGCATGTTGACTTCAGGGATGAGTGTAAACATAAGCTATTCATCACTCTCTGCAAATATATCTGTGCAATCCCTAAAGGCACAGTCATCCAATCAATCCCAAAGTAGCAAACATGGCTTTGCTAAGTATTGGGATTGATTACATTATTTTTACTGAAACTTTGCCAAGATCACATAAAGCATCAGGGTCATTACTTCATGACTTGTCTTGGTCATAATAATAAGCGGTGATTCCCATACACTGGAGGCATCTCTTGTAGACTTATCTCATTCAGTATTCCGAAAAAAAGACACAAAGATGCATGAGGGATGTTATGGTCTACGATAGACTACAAAGCTATACACAATACAGAACAATTTTAAGTATTCAACTTAATGTGTAACATTTAATGTGTAATTCATATTTTTAAACATATTCTGTAATACATCACTGCAATCCACACCGTTAAACCAAAAATTACATAACTGACACATTATTTGTGCTAGTTTTAGAATGGCACCTACTTGCTCCAGCTATAACCTTTACATTTTTATAAATTAAAATGTATGACAGATTTTTTTAAAAAACAAGCACTGCTCTGGGATCATTAAGTTCAATAGAAACAGAGCCCATTGCTTGGATTCAAGGTCAAACAAAAGGTACCAATTACAAAGGGTGCATTTAAATGAGGTAAAATAAAAGGCAACCATATGTGAAGTTGGGGATTTACCTTGGTTGCGCACAGGGGTGAGGTAGTTGACACCATTGACGTTTCTCCAGTCCCAGTGCTCAGGCAATCCTGCAGCCAGCTTGGCCGCTTCAGCAGTTACAGGGGCAGGTTTTACACGGCTGGGAGGGAAGAGGACGGTTGACAAAGGCACAAGCACCGGACAATAACTGGCCTTTTGCAATTTTAAAGCACCACTGAGTGAATGGATTCTCTAACACTTTATTTGAACAATCACATCAAAAAATAAGCCAGCATTTTAAATAACAAGGAAATACAGGAAAACACAAAAACATAGGGAAAGGCTAAAGTCATATGAAATGCTATGTACAAAAAGTGCTGTTATTTCTACATGGTGAAACCAAAATGTATTAAAATACCCTTTAATAAAATCTGAGAATCTGCTATTTAAATACATGTGCATTGTTTGACTGCAAATCTAAAATTGTGGTGTACAGAGCCAAATTCCAAACATTATGGAGCTCACAGTACATAAACCTAGGAAGATTCATATTTGTTTAATCAAAATGAGCTTTTTCACCTGGGAATACGGGAGTCCCTTCCACCAGCTCTTCGAATGAGCTCCTCAATGGTGAAGCTTTCGTGCTCGCTGTAGGCAGTTGCCTTCCAGGACGTCTGAACAGCGTTGATTGTGCGCACAAAGTCATGGTTGTGTTTGTAGGGACGCTGAAAGAGCCTGTCATTTTGGGTGAAACACACCTCTTTAGGAAAGGTATTACTAAGTCATAAAATTAAGGGAGACATTTTTTTAAAAGGATGTAAAGATGGGGGCAAGTATTGTCAAGACCAAGGAAGTTGTGAAAGATCTTCAAATTCAATCAAAATGGAGAACTTGTGATAACTGTGATATAATGAATACAAAGAGGATTACCATACAAGCACTCCAAGCAAAAAACTCACAAGCTCTGTTTGAAATCTGGATGATTGCTGACGGAAGTTCTCCGGGGAACCGCAGTAACCTTCTTTCCCACAAAACAGGCCCAGTTGTTTCCCAGAACGTCGTGGACCCACCCTGGTAGAGTCTGGTCACAGTAGCTGGTCACTTCTGAACCTTCCTGCTTGTACTGTGTTGGACACAGAATACTGGCAGTGAAATAACATTTATTTTTGGAGAATGAGGACAATAACCATGTGCATTTGGGGCACTAGAATTATAACTGATGAGTCGATGTCTGAACATACAAGGAGACCGCACACATTTCAATCTTAAGCATACTACCATAGTAGCTAAATAGTAGCTAAACCTGTAATTTGAGAACATTAAAAGTAACACTCGTTTTATGCTAACGCATCCAAGTTCCTGCTGTACGGAGTAGAATACTCAAAGGTTAACCTTTCCTCCCTCTCTCAATCTGCGAAACACGCTCATAAATTTTTATTTGCAAAAAGAGATGTGAAGACTAGGGGAATATCAATCATAAGAATATGCAAGATGAAAACGACTGAAACGAAACAGGAAGTAAGAGCCAAACGTCCATCAACCTTGAAAAAACCGAACCACTTGTAATCGGTCAAAACCACTTCGAAGCCCTGGTTGTAGATGAGAGTGAAAAATCCCGTGTTCCCCAGGTCGTCAGAGGCCACGGACAGCTTCTGAAGATTAACTGTGACAGTTTTCACAGAAGGTCCTGTAGGAAACACATGCGGAGACAGTGTCCATGTAAGCTATAGTTCAAATTCAATATTTTACGGGTAAGTATAGCTACACTGCAGACTTCAGTTTAACCAAACACAAGAAAGATAGGCTTGGCCTTTCGCAGTGGTATATAGTTAGTTAACACGTGATGTACATGCTTAAAATTTGGTAACGTATTGGGTGTCTAACAGTGGTAACTTGGCTATCTACGACAACACCAAAGTTTCAATAGGCTAAACGCAATACAGATTGTACTTACCCATCGTTGTGCAGTTTATGCCCCGATCACGCCCACCTTCGGAAACCTGGAATATCCAGGTTCCCACCAAATCCTCATATGTGCAGTTAGCTGGGGTGTCACAAAGTGCGCGTTCCACCCCGAACATAAATATCCACCACAACGCCAATTTCCCCTTCATTATAAACGGGCAGCGACTCCGTACAGCCTTGGTATAAAAATACGAAACTCACGATTAGCAAAAAATGTTTTGACTACAAAGCCTGGTGTATTATCTGACCAAGAACAAGTTAGCTGGTACTTACAATATCAACAGTAATTTAAGGGTCTTCTCACTTCAGTGTCCTCCCCCTCAAAGACACTCGTTAACTGCTACAAAGTTCCCGTTTGTCATATGACTTGCAGCAGTTACCACGTGATTGAATGTGAAACTGCAGCGATGTTAAGATTATGAGGAAATAACTTTTAAATGTAGGGTCTCATTCATACAGTACATTGTTACACCTCACCTATATTGTTTTTTTAATTATGAATGGTATTTTTAGGGCTTTGAAACCTGCACATTTAAAGTGTCAAATGGCCTCGTGGAAGAAGACATCATTTAAATGATCAGCTGATCAAAGCTTACACTGCAGAAAGGATGTGTGTATACTTGGTTGTCAAGTTTATTTTACAAAATGTACAGGTTCTTGTATATTTACAACTTTAAATAAATATAGATTGTAAAATACATAGATAGACAAATTGATAGACAGGGCATTTCATTACTAACATACTTTTATACCAAGAAACATACTGTCATTTACACTAACGAAAGGGGGAGGGGAATGAATAAATAAATACAGATAAAAATTACTAATATTTAGGCCTACTGATAAAGTATTGAATATTATAAACCTATCTAGACAAATGTTTGCCCCATTATCGTTCTGTATATCTGTGGACCAGATCAAACTGAACTGGAGCTTATTACAGCATGCATTGGCTGAGAGGCAAGAATACACCCTGGACAGGTCGCCAATCTATCGCAGGGCACACACACCATTCACTCACCACTCATTCACACACTCATATCTGTGGGCAATTTAGAGTCTCCAATTAGCCTACCTGCATGTCTTTGGACTGTGGGAGGGAACCAGAGTACCCGGAGGAAACCCACGCAGACACAGGGAGAACATGCAAACTCCACACAGAAAGACCCAGGCCAGGATTCAAACCCAGGAACACATTGGGCAACAGTGCTACCCACTGCACTACCGTGCCACCCATTATTATTATTATTATTATTCATTCATTCTGTGCTTTTTAATACCCTGATGCACTGGGTGCACATAATTGTTCTAACATATAGTGTAGTCATTGTTACCATTTTTAAGTATAACACAGCTGAATTGAATAATATTTCCACTATTTCACGTGACTCATAAACTTTGAAGGACCACATTCTAATCAGATGGTAAGACGAACAAGACCTGGTCAAAACCTAGTATATGGCTGGACCTCTCCGGCCGACCAATGGCGTAACTTCATAACTCGGGCAACCAATGGTGTGACTTCATCACTCACTCAGTCAAAGACATTCGCGTTTGTAGGGCTGGCCCCACTGTTGCGGTCCAGCCAAAAAACATAAGGTCAAGTTACAGGAAATAATTTAGGCAACACTGGGTAGCACTGCTTTTAAATAGAGCTTGTTTAATTTGTGTGAGCTAAGATAGCCAATATTGTTTGTTGTAACTTGGCCTCATTTTGATATCAGTACTTTTACCGGCAAGCCGATTCAAGTTTTAATAAATTAGTAATAGGCAGTGCTTTGTATGCATAACTTAGCAAATGTGTTTTTGTTGAGATAACATTATCATACTCGGTCATACTTAAAAACATAAAACCGCCTCCTCATAAATGCTGGCAGTGGGGGCACACCTTTTATCTTAATTTCTGAGGAGCTTCGAACCACATGTCAGGTTTATCAACTAACTGAAGCCAACTGATGATTCTTTTAACAGGAAAAATATTGCACACTGTTTATTAGGTCAAAATAATTGCGCCTACTTCTGTATGATAATGGTCGTTTGCCAGAAAAACTCCTGCAGCTGTGTTTGAATGCCTTGCAGTTCTACCACGATTATATTTATGGTACTTATTTAGTTGTTTCAAGTAATTAAACACCCACGGTGGAAAGTCAATTAAACCCAATTGTGAAATCGGAAATTAAGCATGAGAATCCCATCAATAAAGGAATGCAATACAAATAAAAAGAATAAAAATGTTTACTCTCTGTTGGTACAGTAGGACATGGAACAATAAAATCTCAGTGGTATGTTTGCTCAAAATGACAGCACTCCATTGTTGATACATAGGCTTAAAGAACCGCTGTTATACCACTCTGTAGCCTGGAGGTAAAATTGGATTTTGTAGAAGAGTCTTGGGACAAAGACTGCAATTACTGAGGCTATGCAAAGAGCATGAATCATCACCCCCCACAGACTATAATCAATCCGCTGAACGAGAGTAATGAGGAATTAGTCATGTTGTTTTTATTACTCTTCATTAGTGTCCTGAACTTCTGCATGTGTGGCTTTTTGGCAACATAAATCTGAAAAAAGCTGCAGTTCTATAAACCTCCGTTTGTAACATATTCTGTAACAAATAAATGTGTGTGTGTGTGTTTGTGTGTCTGTGTGTGTGTGTGTGTGTTACAGATACAAAAAAGGTCTCTTTACAGTGACAACCTGAGAAGTGGGTATAGGGAACACAAGGAGTTGTGGCAGTAAATCACATGTAAAGAGATGACAATAGAGCACACTTGAATTTTCTCAGGATCGTTCAGAGGACAATACGCATTGTTAATCTTTCTACAGTTTATTCCACAGATAAATAAGATGTTTTACATCTCAGTCACAAAGATGCTGTTCACAGAGAAGCTGGTTCTCTGTTTGTGAGCCTGTGCCAAAGATGTACAGCTGTGTCAAGACCACGGTTCACTCTCTCATTACTGCCGTTCATTCACGCATTACCACAGTTTCATTATTGCCGTTTTGCACTGACTTGCTGGAACCGAGCCAGGCCTGGCTGTCAAGTTTACTGGATTTTGCTGGGAGACCATACAAGAAGGTTTCTTTAAAAACATTACCATGACTACCAAAGAAGCCCACTTTTGTCCTCTCTAACAGAAATGTGTTAATGGATCACAGCTTGCACATCGACAAGAAATAGTTAATTTCATGCAACATGCTAAATCCTCATTCAACGTGTAGAGGTCCTATGCTCAATTATTTCACAGTTTAAAACTGAAAATGTAGGTGGTGGACAGACACTGAAGAAATTGCCTGTTTTTAAACATATTCTCTTGTATAATAAAAGGGGTATTAACATTTGTCATTGTGGTACACATGGCATGCCTTGGATACCAAAGGATCAACATGTACTGGGTGAAAACCACAAGAGTGCTGGCAATTTTGTGCTTACAAGATCAGTTCTTTAAAAAAAAAAACCTTGAGGTTACTTATGACTGTGATTTTCCTGATGAGACAAACAAAAAACGGTCTTCGATGGAAGATATTTTAACCAAGATTTTTTTCCCCAGACACACTCTTCAAAGCAAGCGCTGCCAGTGCACTAGCTGGGCTGTACAGCCATTACATTGGAGAACACTTCACGTTGACCAGAGGAGTTGCACTTGTGGGATGAAACCCGCTAATCTGTATCTGTACTTTTCAGCCACTGATGCACTGCCTTGCAAAGGTTCCATACACAGTTTGAATTTGACAGCAGACAGTGGAGTGCAGTGCTATACTGAGACTCAGCGTCTTACCAGGAGTGCATTAGCTGCCCAGCTGCTCGTAAGAGCACTCTTAAAGAGAGAGCAAGCCTGTCTTCACCAGAAAGTGCGATCTCTGTTGATCAACAGATTGTCCCATTCTCAGCACAGTGTGCTGCTAGGCAATTTTCTCAAAAAAAGAAAATCCTTAGATGGCCTTGTGCTAGATATGTGATTAGGATAAAATACACAGTTATATATACAGAATTAAGAAATTTAGGGTATCATGAGCAGTCATTGTTGTATTGTTTTATTGTATATACATATCTATATATTTCCAAGTGCTCATCAAGAGTGTCCAATGATAATATATATTACTTCTTACTACTTCATAACCTGTCTCTTTTAATCTCAGTATTAATATATAAGATTATCATGGTAGTCCAAAAAGGCTGCAGGTCTTTGTGTCTACTGCAGGACACATGAAAATAACACAAATTAAAATGACAATTGTTTTCTTTGTTTTTGTTTGGGGGGTTCACCTCAAATGGAGAGGAAAATAAAAAAAGTAAACTTTAAAACTGCATTTTAGCCTCAGGATGATACATACAAATTAAAATATAGTCTAGCAAAAGGATTTAGGGCAGCCAGAAGCACGAATGCATTCAAGCATATTTTTTCAGAAATGACACAAGCAGACAAGATGTGAGAGACAAAAGAGTAGATTCAAAGCCGGGAGAAAATGAGATTAAAAGAAAACAAAGATAGCATTCAAGCATTGTTTACAGTCCTGTTATTCATTGTTAATATGACATGCCACCCTGTCTCTAATATGCTTAATGGAATGACTGGAATTAGTTTATATTATAATTAGTTCATGCATTATATTTATGTAGAATGCACCCTTGTAGCCTGCTTCCTGTACTGTATGTCTTGCAGGTTTTTTGCATAAACTGGCTTGATAAAGCCTCTTTCAGAATGCTATTAGTTGATCAATAGAGTGAGACAAAATTCCGTTCTGCTTTTCAGACATTTAAAAAAAAAAAATTATTTACAGTATGTAAATAAATGGCAGCTAAATTTGACTTGCAAAGTACTCAGAGAATGGGGGTTGACTCTGAATAAAGGATGCTTTGCATTTGTTTGTTGTTTTAGCCTGTGTTCTGGATAAGAGATGGCTTTGGCTCTGTAAAGCGGTAGAGCAAATGTGCAGCAGCTCCAGTTGTAACTACGGGAAGAATACCGCAGTAGTTCATAAGACGTGTTAGAGCTCACATATTATCTTTATGCCTGGCTACTGAAGAATGCCTGGCCCCAAATATAAGCAGGCTGCCTTATATATAACCTCTGTCTGTGTGTGTGTATGTATATATATATATATATATATATATGTGTGTGTGTGTGTGTGTGTGTGTTTACATGTTTACCAACTGGGATTGATTTAATTTGACCATAAATGTTTATGCAGGGAGCGTTCGACACCAGACAAATCATTTGTATTATGTTTTTGTTAGGTCCTATTTTGAGATTTAAAGCCACTCTTGGCTGTTGTAGGACTGGCTATTGCTATAAACCAATGGTGAGCGAGACCAATTGTAATACCACGGTCTGTGGATCATATTTTTTCAGGACAGCTCTGAAGATCCCAGCTTGACCTCATAGAGTTTGGCCCAGGTTACATAAATACAGCTATGGTATGTGAAAGTATTTTATTTATTATTATTTTTCATTGGCCAACTAACTGGTTTTAGCTAAATATCTAATAAGTTCATCTGTGACAGATAAAGACTTTTCTTGTATCTCAAAATGAAACCTTTTTCTGTGATCTACTCTACCAGTGAACCAACTTGCTGTATACTACAGTACCAATGAGCTATTTGAACCTGGGTAATTCACATGAAATCTGCATACACACTGGCCCTCCACGATTGATTAGCTCTAGTTAGCAATGGGCCTGGTTAAATTACTGAAGAAAGCTGACATTTTTTAATTCTTATAAATTCTCTTTGCAGCATTTATTACACAAGTAATAATAGATTCCACCACCCACAGGCCAATAGTAGTTCAATAGTTTTAGATATAACAATAGGAATTATAAAATGAAAAAACATCAGATATTAATTCCAGGTTTTTAATAATGTTCAAAAAGTACTTTGTAGTACAATAACACAATGGTCCGTCAATGTAAGAAAACTCAAACAATGAAATATGTGTCTAAACAGCAATAATCTTTTTCATTTCTCACATTTACAAAGCAGAAACTATTAAAATGTCAACAAATAGTAATAAAAATCTCTTCCAGCTTCACGGCAATAATATCATATTACATTCTAAAGTTCTGTGAGTCAGAAAAGCAGCAAAAAAACAAAAACAAATAAAAAGTACATTGCAAAAAAATGGAAACAATTATCAAATGTCAGAAACATAAAAAATGAAAGCACTTGTGACAGTTCATACAGATTCAACAGTTGGCACATAGTGGAACGGGATTTAGTAATATACATCACCCTCTCCATAATTCTTTATTTCTGTATTGAACCATAAAATCACTCTCAAAAATGTACACTTTGCAGATACTGTATTTTGCTTTAAAAATTCCTTTTGGACCCTATTTTCGGGAGAGCACACATTTGTTTTGATTTTGGACATTTTTTTGAAGTCAAGTTACTGTGTTAGTGACAGATTACAGAAATTTACAGTTATGAATGATCTTAAAATGCCTCTAGCTAAATGTAAACATAGATGTAAATTTAAGAAAAATTCATATCACTGATTCTTTTTCCACTGCAAAAATAACAAATACTATTTTAAATAGCAATATAATTTATCTCTCTACAAAACATATTTGTTTAGTCCCAAATTTTAAGAAATGAAAGAAACACTAACACTGATCATATTTAAAATAGGCAATTTATAATTGAGATCAATCTTATCCATCTTGCTCATTTTAAAATAAATAAGATTTTAAGTGTAATCACAAAATGAAATATTTTTTTGCAGTGCACAAAATTACTTCTATGAAGGACACATATCATTGCACTTTTATTGACCACTTTCACAATACTTCAGTCCATATGCCTCAAAACAAAACAATGTCATGTGACTGCAGCGTAGTTTAACTTATGCCTTTAGTAAGTCTAAAAGCCTTCTTTGCTTCAGTCAGTCGCTCATTTCTACTGTGTTTTGAATGAGCCGATATCGAGCATGTGCCAGCTGGTACATGACTTAGCTTGTGAAGGATAATCTTCACACACATTTATTTTCACATCAGGGGGAAAGTTTTATGTCTCCCACATTGTAAACGTACAAAAATAGGGTCCGTAATTTTCTAAATATTTAATTTCACAGAACATCTCTCTAGTATCTAGTTTTAGTGTTTTTTTTATTATTATGCTAGGAAAGATGAAGCCATATGCACAGTAACTGAACAATACATATCACTACACTACCGTTCACATCTGAAAACAGTACCATTGTGCCTTGGCACTGACCTAATTGTATTTTTAGAAGCATTGAGGGGGAAAAAGACAATATAAACATTGTTATTTTTGTGTTGAGAGTACTTCAGTGTTTCAGAATCACACCTGAAATACATTCCCTTATTTTTTGTGTTGTACAGTTTTGCATTCAAAAGGTCATCTTGCCAGATGCATTGTGTATTGCACAATGTTTGAGAACGTTATGAAAATAATAAATGTAATAAACCAAATAATCTTGCGGTTCATAATTATGCTCAATAACAGCTAACTATTTACTGTTATATGAGTTTATGAAAAGGCATAAAGACATTTCATGTTTGCCTACCCATTAGATATACACACATAATATTTAAATATACCCAGGGTGCCCTTAAACTGGAAGGTTTTCACAGTCTTAAGAGTTTTAAATACACATGAATTCATTCTGCAAAAGCACAGAGGAAATAAGATTCAGCAGTATAGTTTTGGTCACTTCATCAGCAAGTTTTACTTCAGAAAAGCCTTAAACTTAAGAGTATTTCCTCATGGCTGGTTTTAACTGTATCTACATCTTTAAATTTCTTCTTGGCTGTGGGCATCTCATTTCATCTATTAAACAAATACAAGAATAATATCTTGCCATATAATGGTCATGAAAATGAAAAAGTCTAACAGCTCAACTATGATATTGTAGGAGCATGTTTTTCTTTTGTACATGTGTTTTGTGTATGTGTATATTTATATTTTTTGTTCTTAGTATTGCTTTATGTTTCAAAATCTGGAATATTATATAAAAAATAATACCCAAAACAATAAAAACATTTTCTACTTCTGATTTTATGAAAACACTTAAAACCCCACCTCCCTCCTTTTTGGCACAAATATTTATGTTTATATATTTTATATTTTACCATTGAACAACTGCATTTTTCCACATTCATTTAAACACAATTATACATGTAGGTATAGTTATTATGATACGATCATTTAAAAAAGATGTTTGTTGAAGTTTGTGTAAAATCTTTTTGCATTTTTAAATTTTCTGTAATGAATCTGGGATTGCCTTCATTGCAAATTAAAATAATAATTTTAGCATGCCCTTATATACAACAGATATATGCTATGCTAAATAGAAAATAAATTTTGTACTTATTGGCATCTTGGTGAACAGACAGTAGTAATCATAATTTTGTAGTAAATCAAGTTATGCTCTTTGACATTTGTATTAATTACAGCTGTGTTTTTATGTTTTCATCAATTTCATCTTGATATTTGCTATTTTAGGGTCACCCTCTGTATTCAGAGCTGAAAGGGGGTAGAAAGTGTACCAGCACTGCAGGATAATATGCATTTCAAATACATAAGAGCCCTTATTATATGGGGGAAATACCATGAGTGAAACAAGAATCAGTTGGCCTTTAATAACCCACAACAATATTAACATTAAATGATTGATGGTTGATGTTTTAATATGAAATATGCTGCCATAAATTTACCATTTTTCACTCAAATAAGAAATTCACTTTGTTAAACTAACGTTTAAACACTTTCAGTTTTAAACATTGAATCAGTACAGTACAGTACAGTCTGAGTAAATGCTAACGTCAGTCACTTCAGATCTATGTAGACCACTTTATCCTATGGACAACCCTTTCCCAAACACTCAAGAGGTACAAGATCATTTTGGTCCCACGTCTTTCGAGAATTACAGTGTACATTCAAAATCATGAAGAGTCTGGTCTGGAAAAAAAATAAATACAAAGAAATAACAATATAAAGTCATAAAGAAAGAAATATTAGAAGAAAAAAGCTTCATATGACAAATGCGATTTTATATGTACACTTTTTCTTGGTAGTCAAACTAAGCACTTCGTAGTAACATGTCTAACTTTCCATCAAGGACCAAATTCCTTTATATTTACAGTGTAGCCCAGGCAGACCAGATGGACTGTTCTGTGGCATGGTCTAGGCACCCACGCCACACAGCTCCCACGGACGGTATCATTTCCCTCAGCCTTTCCTTTCTTCAGGCCCTCCAAGCAAAGCCAACACTATGGAGGTGTGGGTCCTCAGGGAATGGATGCCCACAGATGCCTGATTCTAAAACTGTTCTAATTATTTGAAAGCCGTGTTTGTGTAAGGCCACTACCAAATGAAAACCAATCTAACTCAAAAAGACTCCAAAGGATTGGAACTCAAACCATTTTTTAAATCTTCTTCCAAACCATTCTGTTTCCTCAGTAGCTTCATCAGTTGGATCGGTCACCGCTGTCTATCTCCTCTACTTTATACTTCAGCTACCAAAACTATTGTAAACATAGAAGACACAGTAGGCGCGTTGCTCTCGTAGTTGTCAGGCGCTGTCATCATCGCACTGTCACATTTTGCCAACATTTGTTCACAGGGGGTTTTCTTCTTCCCCAACCCCTACCCCCCCCCACCCCACCCTTTACCTGTCTGTGCTCTTCACAAGGATGAGGAGCTCTGGCTGTAGTCTCGCAGCACCAGTCTGTCATACTTGGGGGAGGACGGGATGCAGAGGGCGGACTCGGACACAGGCGACGTGGGTGAGGCGCTGCCCGAATCGACGGAATCCCTGAAAGGCGAGGGTGGCGTGAGGGCCACCAGCTCCTCCAGGTCGGTCTTGGCGGCCGAGGACTCCGAGGTTGCGTCCTTGACGGTGGCAGAGGACATTTTGTCGACGGCCTGAGGGCAGGCGCCGTCCTCCAGGGCAGGCATGGGCTGCACCTCGGCGAAGGTGGTCATGGTGGTGGGCAGCTGGATCTCGCGGGGGATGAGGAAGGGCGGGGGGCAGGGGTCGGAGGCAGCCCCGGCCCCTGAGGGGCCCGGGAGGAGCATCATGCTGTTGAGTTCACTGATGTTGGCGGTGAAGCGGTTGACCACGCAGCTGATCTGGTCCATGAGGGAGCCCTGGGAGGAGCCGCTGTGCTGGGGCTGCTCGTTCAGGTAGGTGGGCACCGCCGGGTCCTCGTGGGCGCAGACCAGGGAGGCGGCGCGCTGGCTCACCGTGCTGATGGGTGAGGGCGTCTGCGGCCGGTACGTCACCGGGTAGTGCTCCTCCGCCTCCGCGACCTCGTACAGCATCTTGGCTCCGGACTCGGGTGTGATGTCGCCTCCGTAGCGGCTTTCCGAGGTCTTGGAGAAGGGTTTGATCACGGCCGTTTGGTTGCTCTCTCTCTTCTTGATGTGGAAGGACAGTCGTTTCCACAGATGGTTTCCTCGGCTGCCTCTTTCATTCTGCGCCCAGGTGACTGACTTTCCGTTTGAGCTGTGTGAGAACAAACACCACGACATCATTAAAACATCCCAGACATCCCAAAAGAAACAGTGCCGTGTCGCACAGTAACAACAAATTGCCCCAATGATACACAAGACATCACGCTGGCATACACATATTAACTCCTGAACGCACAATGTGAATTCAACAAGCAGGGAGTGTAAGATTGGGGTCTCGCACCTGAGAAGGTGCTCTGGAGTTGGGAGGGGAGCTGGTGAGGAGGTTACAGTTCTGAAGTACAGAGGATAACTCTCCATGGGCATTGTGAGGAGGTTAATGAGACTCAGCAGTTTTAATTAATCCCTTAATTAAGTCTGTGATTTTATCACATTGTCAAGACAGGGTAATAGAGAATTCTTGGAAACCATAAGCACTTTGTGCTCAGAAGACCAGTGCTTCTCCAGCCCCAACTGCCCTTCAGATACACACCGCTGCACATTTCAGAATTGGTCCATGCAGTCCACTGTTATTTCAATAGCTAAAATTGCACATGTTGCATTCTGAATACAAGGGCCAGTATGACATTTAACTCTTCATAGTCTCTGTCCTAGTACACGTAAAAAGAGAAAACAATGCCATTGGGGGAAAAGGACGATAACCATAGATCCATATGGTTGCTTGAGGAAAACACTGAGATAAACTGAATAACAAAATAATAATAACAACAATGACAGCAACAACCCAAATAATAACAAATGCACATTATCATGATAGCTCTGTACATGTTCAAGTGAAAAATGCTAGCTGGAAATGAAAGCATTATCACATGTAATATGTTGTAAAAAATCATGAAATAACAAAAAGCTAATGTTAGGCATAGTATGATACTTTGGGGGGGGAAAGCACACTTAAATGGTATTGTAGTAATAGCTGCAGGGATGTTACCGAAAGAGTGCTGCCCCCTAATGGCTGGAGGTTGGCTCTACAGTACGGTTTCTTTGGGGCAGACAGCTGTGCAGGTGGCACAATAAGACACCAAATCCTCAGCCTGGTTTCCTATGTACCCAACTGTCAGGAATCAGGATTGAGGCATACAAGTCCCTACAGGAAGTCTAGCACAAATGCCAAAGCCCTGTGTTTGCTCTCACACTCGATTTTTGTGTGTGTGAAACTGGGTAAACGTCTGTTCAGTGATGAAACCAAAAGACAACATTGCATCCTGCACATATAAACTTTGCAATGCCTGACGGCATTCCGGGAAGGGTCCATTTCTTCATATTCAGAAGGAAATGTTCTGGCAAAAGAAGGGTAGAACGAACTCCTGCTACTATTGTAACTACATTTGATAAACATAGCTAATTTACTTTATGCACTGCCCCACCAAATAACTTCTTATGGATTTTAATGCCTACAGATTTAAAATTATTTTCAACTACAAAAATAGTCTGTATACATGGTATGGTATAGTGCTTTTTGCATTCTTAGTTTAACTGTTTAACAAAGGTCATGTTTGAAAGAGGAAGCTGAATGAAGCACTATTGTTTATGCTATGTTATTGCTCTTGTTTGTTATTTTTGTAGTGTCTTGTAAGCCCATGCGGGCTGGGCACCTTTTGGTGCATGACACTCTGAAAAAATAAAAACCTAAACCTAGTGTAGGAATAATTGGCCGATACACCAGAATGAATCAATGCAAAACCTTCTGTTTAGCCTACAGACAAGTACACAAGCAGAAGCACTGTCGACAGGTGGAAGAGATATAGGCAGAATGCAGGTCCCGTTGAACAAATGCCTTCAATGTTTGGGCCTTGATCCCATGTCAAGAGAAACAGTGCGAATTTTCTCTACTCTTTGAGTGCTGTCATCTGGGAGCCTGGTGAAAAGGCAAGCTTCTGACTCGGTGACACATCAGGCTTTGTTTTGCTTGCTGTCCATGATTTAAAGTGACCGGTTTCTTTGGAGATGCCAGATTTAAAAAAGAAAAGCTTCAGGCCCCAGCGTTATCGCAAGGCCTCCACTCGCCTCGGGACCGAACATGACAGCTGTTCAAAGGGGCTCAAAGTTGACTTTTTGGGAACAGAAAAAGAGAAAAGAAGAAGAAATGAAGATAAAAAAGAAACCCTTCCTGTTCTAGAGGAACATGATGAAATCTTGAAAGCCGAGTCAGAGGAATGAGGTGCTGACGAAGGCAAGCTTGGTCATCTTTTGTGTCAAGTGGAGTGTGACATCTCACTAAGCTCTCTATGACCGTCAGAACGGGTACTCCGGCCTGTGAATACTACTGTCCCACATTGGCCATTTTATTGCAATTTCTTGCATTCTGTTTATTTACATTTTTGGTATCATGGGAAATTTACTGATTGACATAACACTGACAGATGTCTTTACACTATTAACTGATGTGCAGGGAAACAAATGTATTCCCCAGTCATGATGCTGTGCCCAATTAACAGTGCATAGGATGAGACTGTCAGCCTGTTTCTGTAATATCTCCAGGCAAAAAAGAAACAGAATCAATACGTCTAGGGCATTTGTTTAAGTAGCTGTGTACTGAATATGAAAATAGCTATGAGCCATGCTGCTAAAGGCTTGACACGTATCATGTTTTTGTATAGCAACATTAAGTGCAAAACAGTGATTAGCACCTTTAATAGTAAATCACAGAAAAGATCTGATCAGAGAAATAACACTGACAGATAAAACAAAGACAAAGTGGGTTGTGTCTGGGCATTTGGCTCGTGTTTGAGAGAAAACAACAGCAACAGTAATATGATGAACACTCGTGAACCCACCCTACCCCTGGATGGAAATTATTATCGCTATTGCTCAAATCTACCACTCATAACACAAACACAGTACAGTATATAACTACTGTAATACTCTTCCTGGTTAGTGACCGGCTCGCTATTAATTGAGGACTAAACAATTAATTTGGCAAGAGTAAGGGTGGGTGTTTTGAATCATCCTAAAAGAAGTCAACAATATACTTCTTTGGTGAAACCATATTGACATTAATGTGATTGCTTCCCAAATCATTTTGCCCCAAACTGAATATATTCCAAACTGTTACATGAGATGCAAGCAAACCTGTGTAGCAAGTTTCCTGGCAGGGTCCCATCCCATTTTATATACTAGGTACTTGTATACATGGTATTATAGTGCCTTTTTTGTTTCCAAGTCATAAGAATTTTAGTTTTCAGCGTATAGAGCTTGCAAAGAACATTTATAATTTTAAATATCATCTAAGACTTCCTTAATACCAATACCTGAAGACATATTTCTAACCCTTCCCTGGCAAAGCCCTAAATAAAGCTACAGGACATATTTGCTATATTTCTATTTTTAAATTGTAATATCTTGCCTTTTTTTATCATGCACAACATTTCCTGTTATTTCCTGTTCCATAACACTGTAAAAAGCACTTCAGTAATTGGTTTCTCAAAGATATTTTTTATCCCCCCAATTTTTTGACTAACTTAAACTGATTTTCTATTTTACAGGATCTTTTAAACTTCATAACATTGCATAACTTGTGATTCCTTAAAACTGGAATAATTTACATTTCATGTTGAGAACAATTTATTTTAATTTGTGCCACCTCTGATTTGCAGTTATGCAATCTAGTTGTTCTCTGTTGTGTAAATATTCTTGCATCTTTTAATATTTTAAAGGTCCATACAGGACAGTTTATTGCTGAGGTCAAGTGGAACCTTCATATTCCCTTATAGGTTTTCCCCATAGAAGGTTTCACACAGAGCATTGGAGTTTAATTAAAAGTTGGCTGTTGTCTATGGCAAAAAGTATATAATTAATTGCATTTTTGCTTGTTTTGCTTGTATTCTTGCCACCAAATGACTTCAACAAGCAATTTAAAATAAGCTGTATGCATGTGAATCAGATGTATTAACAGAGGGTAGGTTAGATTCATAAAATAGAAAATAACCTCAATAAAGATTTGTCCAACAAAAGATAATAGCATATTATTTTATGCTGCTGTATTTTTGCACAACAGGGGCAACAATTAATAACTGACTGGTTCTTTGTTCAGTTGTCAGAAGATGTCAGAACAGACAACTTCTATGTAAATGAAAGGTTTATCAAAGATCCATGTGCAACATATAAATAATTAAAACCTATGTTAAAATCTAAGGCAGATAAAGAAGAAATACTCTTATTGGTCTGATTAAATAATCACTCTAATGGCATAACGGAGATACAGCCCTGTTTCCCCAAATGATGTCACCCTGTCTATCTACCCCCTCTGATTTCTCAACACTCCCCTTTCTTCCAACAATCTTTAACTCCAGGACGGCGCGGAGCAGTGTGTCCTACCTGAGCGTCTCCCCGGAGGACCCCCGGCGCTTCCACAGGTTCACCAGGCTGCTGGAGCGGCTGGCGGCGGAGGAGGACTTGCCGTCGCCCACGTGCATGCGCACCACGGTGGAGGTGGTGAAGGCGCTGCGCACGTTGCGCTCCGGCTTGGCCAGGATGATGTAGACCTTGGGCACGAACATGCAGCACAGCGCCACCGTGGCGCTCAGGCTCACAGAGAAGCACATGGTGATGATCTTGTAGTTGCTGCCGAAGTAGATGGGCACGAAGGCCAGCCAGATGATGCAGGTGGTGTACATGGTGAAGGCGATGTACTTGGCCTCGTTGAAGTTGGCCGGCACGTTGCGCGTCTTGAAGGCGTAGAAGGTGCAGCTGAGGATGAGCAGGCCGTTGTAGCCCAGCGGCGCCACCACGCCCAGGTTGGTGGTTTTGCAGATGAGCTTGACCTCGCGGATGCTGGGGTAGTCGTGGATGACCTCGGGCGGCTGCATGACGAAAAGGCCGACGATGATGCTGAGCTGGAGGAAGATGAGGATGAAGGCTATGACCAGCTGGGCGCAGGCGCTCATGAAGCGCGGCTTCTTGGTGCAGATCTTCTTCTTGCTGCCGGCCAGGATGCGGGCGATGCGGTTGGTCTTGGTGACCAGAGCGGAGTAGCTCATGGCAGGCGACAGGCCGATGCCCGCTCTCTGCAGGTAGCAGTAGACCACGTGCGGCTTGACGATGAGGCAGAAGGTGCAGAGGTAGCCCAGGCAGATGCCCGCCAGGATGATGTAGCAGAGCTCGCGGCTGGAGGACTTCACCACCGGCGTGTCCCGGTAAATGATAAAAATGGAGGTGACGAAGAAAGTGGCCAGTAGGCCGAGGCAGGCGAAGACCACGGCAGCGATGGGCTCAGGGTCGCCCCAGCGGAGGTACTCCACAGGAATGGGGTCACAGCCTGAGAACCAGCAAGCAGAACCTTGATTAGTTTTCTCTGCTCCATTTAAATTAGTTTGAAACATTGCCTCCCAGGCAAGAGATAGGAGGAATTCATTCAAAGGACAACTCTAATTACGCTGCTTTTTAATGTGCATTCAAGCAAACGTACAGGGATCAACGGAGGGAAATAAATACAGTGTCAAGTTTTTTGAGAGCAAACATTAGTATAGCAAAAAGGTTTTAAGTCATCTCATCATCTAATTTGTATTTTATTGGAAATGTTAGAATATAAGTGTATGAATAGGAATAAAGTAATACAGATAAAAGTGTTACAGTGGTGTCTGCACTGAGTTATGGTACTGTCTTGAGTCTATAATGCCACACAAGATCAGAACCTGACATTATTTGTTTTTTATAAATGTGTTATTGAGTATTTTAAATTTTTTCTAATTTGTTTTAAAATCTGAAAACAACTTGCAGTGAATTGCCGTATTATTGGTTTGCTCCATTGTGCTTGCTTACTGTGACGGTTAATTAAAATAGGAGTTGCTTCCAGGCAGCAAAGTAAATGAATAACCTGAAGAAAACACAAAACTACTTGTTTACACATTTTGGCATAAACCAAGCTGTTGTGAAAGCAGAGGAATATTATTGTTTCAATGCACTGACTCATAGCAGTAAACGTATACAGCCGTTAAACCAAGTCAAGGTGAGCTGTAGAGCTATTTCTACACAAATTAGCTTTCATTGTCCTGAATTTAAATGTGTACTGGAGCTCCATGATAGAACATTTTGCGTTGTCCCCAATGAGTGTGCAGCTAATCTCATATGGCAGACCCCACATAAACGGGGCCTTACAGTGCATTATACAGTAAATTATAGACCAATAACTTCAGTACAATTGAATATTTTATACAATATAATTCATGTCATCGTAATTAATATAGCTATCATCTTGCTACCACCAAAAAAGCATCCCTGACAAAGATCTGCATTAAAAATTGGACTTAATAAATCATAATGAAAATTGTGTCAGCATACAAATAATAATGGAGAGAAGGAGCAGATAAACTTGTCGGTAATAATCTACAGACCTTCGTCTCCACCATTTGAAATGAATAATTGCATGAAAGCAGATGAGAGTGAGCGGTTTTATTGCTGTGGCCAGTGTGAAGAACACAAACAATAAGCACAGATAGACTTGTGGTATAATCACTACAGCATGAGCTCCACGTCGGTGCCTTAAAATGGAGGTGTCTGTTTGTGTTGCATTCCCGACTGGAGGTACAATAATTCATCATCATTTCCCAGGAGAAGTTTTAAAACAATAAGAGGGCTGTCCTGTGGAAATGTTATCACTCGTGACGGGCGAATGTCATTTCACATTCTCCTGCTTCACTCACCAAATTGGGCAAACCAGAAATAGGAGATAAGAATGAAACTGAAATCTAAAATGGATTTAAATAAAAAAGTATGAATTAGTAAAAAATAATTAAAGTAAACCAAAAGGAATTCATTTAAGGAATGTTCTGCCGGTAAAAAAAGTATAATTTCCCAAAAAGAGCCGGTCATTTTGCTCAATTATATGTTTGCTTAATCCCATTAATATTCTACATTCTAGCCAGCGTTATATATATTCAATGCACTCTGAGACTCTGAGCCTGAATTATTTTTCTAAAGCTTCATCAGAGCGGTATTATAATCAGAATAATTAGAAAATGGAACTCGCAGCAGCCTTTCTTCCAGTTTCGTAATCAAGGAAACAATTACTTTCATTTTAATTGAAAGTACCCTACCTCCATTACGTTTAAAAGGATGCAGTGCCTGGCCACAAAGTGCTATCGCTTTCCCCTTTTTACGACCAAAATAATCAAGGAATGACACATTAGAAGCTTTGTAAAGGAACCAGATACATTTTGTAGCTTTTTTTGGAAGGGGGGGGGGGGGGGTCGGGTACGTCAAACAAAACCTTTCTGGTCAGACTAGTAAAAGAAAAAGTGGCACTGTATCCCCAGGATTACACCATTATGTTTTATACAGAGCAGGGTAACCATGGGCCTGGACTCTGCTGGGTTTGCATTGCTTTATGCTCATCAGATTGATTCAGTTCTGTTACAGATAGCCATGCCCTCCCACTTATGTCTGGCTCACTCAGTCATCAGCTATTGACAGCCATTCCAGCCACGAGAGCAGGCACACAGATCGTTTCCAAGTGGACCTTATGCCAAATGAAAGAGCAACAAATTGCATTGATCAAAAACACAGATCAATAGCTACTAAACACAATTAGATTCCAAGTAGATTAGATCCGAGTTTATACATACACAAGCAACCATACATGGGAAACAATGACTTTTTTTATCTGTTTCTTTGACCACTGCTCCCAGAAACTGTATGTGTTGACAAAAATACTATAAAATATGATATATTCATTAAATATATAACATTAAATGAACATGGATGAACAGCCATACATTGACAAGGAATGCACACCTCCTTATCAAGAGATTACACCTACATTTTATTTAATGCATTTATATTTTATGAAGTTATAAACTGCGCTGATGATTTTTCATTTGCACCTGTGTGGGGACCGACACCGGTGGAGTTGTGTTATAAAGCATGGGTCACGGGAGGGGGAGAGAGACATCATGAAGAAGGGATGTAAACAAGCACACCGTATTATCACATTTTCACTGCGTAATCCATCAAAATGCATGCTGAATTACGGACTCTTCAGTAGGGATTACCGATTTAGTCAATGTAGACATCTTAAAATACACAATGGCCAGTATTCTCCTTCATCAGTGGCTCCAGTGCTGGAAAGGCCAACAGTCGCTGGTCACCCTTGCATGAAGAGGTGCTGCAGCGTTTAATGCAGGGGTGAGGCTCCTCATTTCTCTGCCCAGCTCCAGAAATGGAAGTCTTATCATTTTCAGAGCCTGCCCGATGCTCCTCCTCCACTGAGCCCCAGCTTCACGGAGGATATGGCCCGCCAGATAATCGCTTAGGAGCCACAATAGTGAGGAGAAGGAATGGGGTCCGGGGGCTTCTGTCACACCACCGGAGGAAGAGTGCCTATCCTATTTCCCAGAATCTAAAGTTTCGTTCAGACAGACGGCCAGTCTCACCCATGACTCTCATTTACAGGACTTCCCCAGAAGGTTCTATTGATACTTCACTAAAACAAAGAATTCATGGGTTTTGAGAAGGGCAAGCAACTATGATGCCGGAGCACCTGCCTGCAGAACACTGACATTTTACTGACCAAGTATTTATGGAGCACCAAAGCGTGCCATAATAGACCAGAATAAATTTAATTCAGTTTGTAGCTGGAATCCATGGTATATCGCCTCATCTTCCATCTTTTCTGCAGTATGTGGATATGCGTGACCACAAAGAAACAATAAAAAGCAAGTGCTTGAAGCAGTGTATACCAGCCAAGTACATTCACATTTGGGTTTATATCAGCTCCTTATGCATCTCTGCATTATAAAATAAGTGCCAATCTTACATTCAGCAGGAGTCTGCCATTGCATGCACAAATGAAAAGACTGTCAGGTCTCCACCATCAAACTCCCTGTCCATCTACTGCCACTGTGGTGTAGCTATGGCATTCTATGACCTAGCATAGAGAATGTCTGGCTCATGGTGCAACGTTTGGCTTCATCTCATAGTGTGGACTCCATGTTCTAGGGGTTCAGAGACTCACCTGTGAGGTCATATGTGGGCCAGGAGCCCAGGATGCAAGCACGGCAGGTATACTCGTCGAAGACAAACTCATTGTCTTTGCAGGGAGTGCAGGTCCAGCAGCAGCTGACCTCGCCTTTACGGATCACCTGAAAGGAAATTTAACATTGTGGCGATGTAGGTGGAGAGGTTTAGAGCTCTCTGGAGTATTGTAGCAGCATTAGCAGCATTGTAGTGAGGCTACCAGTGGTAGCCAGGTCACTTTGTATAAAAAAATTTCATTTACACTTTTAAAATAATTTTTGTAAATTGCGACCTAAACTATCAGTTAAATTGCATTCACTCATGCAGAATCTATTTAGACTATTAAAACTGTGAGGGATGGAATTGCCAGAATGGCAGCAGTGGCAGCAATTGAAAGAAGGAAACATAACTAGTGTACCTATCTAGGAAGGGTGGTAGTTACTTTAAATCCCACTTCATTGCAAATAAGACCATACTGATTAATTTTAATTTTTTGTTTCTTTTTCTTTTTAACAGATGGCTCGATGCAGTATAGACATATTATCACAACTTCTGTTGTTGTTGTTAAGTTGAAGATTCACCAGCATCACTCAGCATCACATGCTCACATGATGTCATTCAGAAAAATGTCCACTAATATAGTAAAATCATGCTGGGGTGAATTAGGTAAATAAAGGCAGTTTGCATGGCCATTTTCAGTGCCATAGCAGTTGAATGTGTGAGCAAGCAGAATTCTGTTAGAGAAACGTCACATAGCACTTTGCCTTCCTATCATCACCCACACTACTGATCACATCCAGCAGTCCATAGACCTCAATCCCCAACACCACACAAATACTTTCTGAACTCTACCAATATTGTTGAGAGCTGTGTACTTGAAGTAAGCTCAGAAATTTGCGAATACGTTTTTAAAATCCTGATTTCATGTTGGCTGAATAAATACCTTAAATTTCAGGAGTGGTTTCATAATAATATCCTTAATCATCATGATTACGTGCCGCAATGAGCCATTCCCGAAGCAGTGTGCTTAAAGCCATCGTCCCTGCATCTCACCTTTATCTGGCCCTTGTCACAGGGCTCGCTGCAGACCGACTTGATGATGGCGTTCTTGTTGGCCCAGATCTCGTCATCATCGATTTTCAGCCCGCTGTTGTCCCAGCTTCCCACGTTGATGTAGTCGTAGTAGTCCTTTCCCATCTTCTTAAAGTTCATGATTTCATACCTGGGAGGAACAAAACTTTCATGTTAAGCCTGTATAGATATTGGTCATCGTAACCAACAAACAATTCTAACAAATATTGCGACAGCTTTGCGGCTATGTTGTCCAAACTCATCTATGGCATGAGCCACGATCTCACCTCCCAGGGGAGTCTCCGTTCTCATCAAATAGAATTCCCTCCCCGGACACGCCCGTGAAGTTTGTCTTCATGAGGAAGTCCAGGAGCTTCCTGCCATCGATGGGCCTCATGGTATCACACAGGCCACTGTATCCCGGGCACAGCGCTCTCTGCATGTTGTGGAGCCCATAGGCCATAGAGTAGATGGCATTAATAACAAAGCCCATCTTGGTGTCCTGTGCGTACTGCTGCCGGAGGTTCTCTTTCCCTGAAGGGGAGGGGTGATGGCGAAAGAGAACAGTGTCAGTTCACAAATGTTCTCACACTCAGAGTCAAGGGGAAAAACCCCACCAGAGGTGCATTTCCCAAAAGCCTTGTAATGTACTTAACTCCATTGTAGCATTCTCATGGGAGCCAACTTTCATTTCCCAATCTCTCACACGTGGCATGTTTTTCTTCCAAAACTGATTGAGAGTTGCAGTAAAACTTTGATTAATAAGTGTTTTCAAATCCAACATAAATATGTGAACTATGTGCTTTTAATGAATTCTCACAGCATATTGCACATGTATGCCTTGCATATGGTGCTTTTTTAATCTACTGAGTCATATCATATTGGAAGGGCTGAAAATCATAAATATTAAATCAACCTGTGTATTACAGTGGGGAAACCGATATATATATGCATGAACTGGAAATGGGAAGTATAAAGCGTGGTGTTTTTACACATGTGTATCCGAATGAACAAGCACACATACAGGCACAGGCACTCACACGCCCACACACATCTTATTCTCTGGCAAGGCCAATAGTCCCACATCTCCACTGCAGTTTGTCTCCCCACTAGCTGTGGCTTTGCATTTTATGAGTGACAGCTTGACAATAGTTTCAGTTGTGCAGGTAAAGCTTAAATTGATCTGTCAATTATATGATATTGCTTTGCTACTGGCTGATAAAATTGACTGAAGGTGAAGCATTCTCAGCTGATATTAACATGCACGGTCAATTGCACATTCATATTAAACACATAAATAAAAAATATAAATCATACAAATGCTTATAATGTATTAATTTGTTATTTTTACATAGTGTCTTCCTTAAAACAAGAACCAAAGATTTGTCAGTGTTTTTAAAAGAATGTTTGGGATGTAGGGTTCCTTCACACAATGCTGTAAACATTCGTAAGTTTCATTGTCTATTGCCTGTCTCTCTCATTACTGTGAAATGCACCCCAGATGGCAGAACCTTCCAGCAACCCACTGAAAAAACCTGAAATAAGGCCAGTCAAAAACAGAAGGGCCACCAGTGTGTGATCAGAAGATCTTAATTTAAACAGAATAGGTACAAGTACTGATCTGAATCACAATAATCAATGTAAAAATATTTTTGATAACAAAAGCAATAACTACAGCAGTAGGGCTAAAGGCAATATCATTTCACTTCTATGCAGCTGTCGGTCTTGCAGATGATAACAGAGGAGAGAAGAAATCTAATCTCGTAACACCCCAGATACAATGGTATATTCTATTTTCTCAATGACAATACAGGGGAATGAGATTGAACAGGTCCCTGTTGGACTGGACGCTGCTCTTGTTATGCCACACGCACTATATATATTCATAGATAGACACACACACACACACACACACACACATACATATATGTAGACACACTCACACACAGAGGTTAAGGCTGTATTTAGCAAATACTGGTGGAGAAGCAGTGTTCAGCCCTTCCCTCCCACATATTGTCTGCTACAGGCCGCTAGCGGAAATGTTCATCCCTTTGTGATGACACAGAAAACATTTCAGTATAAAATCAACTCTGACAGAGTACATGCAGTGTCTGTTGGACTCAGTCTCAACTAGAGTTAAAAAAAAAAAAAATTCAAAAAGATTTTTCACGGAGCACAATAACATATTCCTTCTTTTTATCAAGAAACAGTGACTGGACATTAGTATTGTGCAGCATTAGGCAACAGTACACGTTTACATCTAGTTAAATCATTAGAGAGAATGACTATGTAATCTCATTTTATGTTATGAATTTTCCCCATGGCATTAAATGCAGTAATGACATTTACAAGACTGCCTGCTTTCTCCTCCCTTGATACAGTATTGTGACACATTAAATTTTGATGTGAGATTTAAACACAGAAAACAGGGATGCCTGTGTCACACTGTGCTTATATAGAGTGAGCAGCGAGGATGCATACTTGACAACTGTCTACCCACAATTCCACAGCCACTTACGCCAACAAGTTTTAATGACCCGCTTGGCTTTTGTGCATGAATAGCCTGTGCAATACTAATATGCTGATCTTTATTTTTTACTTAAAGAACTGTTCATATACAACACTAAGTGCATGTGATTTTAAAGACAAAACAAAAAAGCAGTCTATTCAAAATTACATAATGTTTTTGTTTTTCAAATTATTCAAAGTGTGTCATTAAAGCAAAGCCTTTGAAAAGGTGTTCAGAGGGAACTTAAATGAACGCAACGGTAGAGGGAAAGCGAGGCGCTTCATTTGAAAATAAAAGCCTTTTTGGAATAATGTCTGGAAAAGGGCATTTAGAATAAATGTATTGGCCCCAATTAGCTTTCTCTTGTGGGGGGGGGGGGGGCTTAAATGAACAATCTGTGTGCAGCTTCCGCTGGTTGCTTCTCTGTCATTAACATGAGAATCACCCCACAAAACGCCTAACAGAAACATGAGGCTCATGAGCCTGATTGATGTATTCATGCGTCTCTAAAACAGAACAAAACCCCACAGGCCAGGTCCACTGAGTGGCCAGATGTTCCTCGTCTCTGATAGTTCAAACATTCTCTGCTTTTGGATCTCCAGATCTAAGCAGGTTCCAATTGTGTGTGCTAGAAGTGGCATGGAGTGTCCTTTCCCTCTGATGTCGAGGCAGATGTCTGGGTCTCAGGTCTATGCCCATGATCTGTAGTAACCTCTAGAGACCACACTGATATGTACAGCTTTATCACTCAACAGGTTGAAAGGGAAAGCACCGTATTTTGGGTCATGAATCCACAACCCTCTGGTCTAATGGCAACCTTTTTGTGGGGACCACAACCATATTGACTGTAACAGCAATGTATCAGGCACAATGCATATCAGAAATAAAAAAAAGAGTGCACTAGCTAGTATACCAGCAAACTGAGTCCAATAGGACCGTATGGCACAGAATGCGACAGGAGTGCGCTGGGTGTAACAGCAGTGCACTGGGTGTTACATGTGTAAATCAGGAGCAAGACATCTGTAAGGCAAGATTGTCTCCAGCAGAAATGTACTGGAAGTGACTCTAACAAGACTCTGAATACTCCAGTACCTTCCCATATTCATTCCTCCCCCCTGTTCAGTGTGACAGGAGTGTATCAGGGGAGATGGGAGTGCATCAGATATGGAATATAATTATGTGTGAGGGTGGAAGAGGCGTAAGAGAAATGCACTGGGTGTTCTGGGGTCGATGGCGGTCGAAGCACTCACTGCCACAGGTGCGGTTGTACTTGAAGCTCTCCTGGGGGTGGCCTTTGAGGCGACACTGGAAGCGGTGCTGCCAGAACTCGGGGAACCAGGGGTTACGCAGGTTGGTCTCAGGCCTCAGCTTCAGGTAGTAGTCATCGAACCACTTGACATCAGCTGACTGCAGCTTGATGGTAATGCCACCGGCGGCCTCTCGGACAAATCCATCTGTGACATCATAGCGGTCAGCCCAGCCATCACTGCAGCAGGGAGATGAAAATTAAAAGAATGATAAAATTAATAATAGAATTTGCCAAGATCATAGGGTAGGGAATTTTTTTTTTTTTTTTTAAAAACATATTCCTAACAGCACAAAAAGGACTTGTGTTTACTCCGTTTTTTTTTTAATTATGGTAACACCACAACTTTTTTCAGCTAAAGTCTCAAATGGCCAAATAATAGATACCCTGGTAATTGGTGAGTTCATCTGGATAGGAATGACAAGTTTCTATTCTTTACCAATCACTCCCTGTGTTTAAACTGGCCCCCATAATTAGGGGACGACTAAGTACTCTCCTTTCAGTTCATGTGTTAAAGAAAACACCATTGCAACCTCTTTGCTTAAAAAAATAAAAATAAATAAAAAAAGGTCAATGGCAGTATAATGTTCCTTCCACAAATACTTTTTACTGACTTTAAAATTCAAAATTTTACATTTTAAATAAAAATTTATTTATAACCTTTCTGTCAGCTTTGATACACTGTGATCTCTTTGGTATGTGAAATGAGTCTTGGAGAAGCGCAAATGGGTCAGCAGTGTGCATTCAGACACTCCTGGTTAAGGATAAGGAGCAGAGACTGCAATGCCACAGTCCTGAGCTGACCTGCAGTGGTGTTCCTTTCCTCCTGCATGTCCCCAGTTACTGCAATGCCCTCTTGAAATAATGAAGGGGTATTCAAGAGGCACCAGAAGATTATGACTAAAGCAAAAATCCACTTGATCAAATTCTTAAAATTGTCTGTGAAAATCTCAGTATAATAGAGAACAGATTTTATGGTGAATGACCTGAACAGCTATAAGGCAAAATGGCATATTTTAATAACAGAGAAATTTAATCATAAGATGACCATTACGAACCTAGCTGTAGCTAGGCTGATATCAATCAACCGAGTCTCTTTACAATTCAAAGGGCACTGCATGCAAATCACCAGCATTGCTAACTGAAAATAACCCAACATTTTAATTACATCTTTATCTTTTCAAAGCTGCATTTGTCAGAAGTGCCATATATTTGCACATCCTGTCCACAATTTGAATATAACAAGAATATTTACAGAGCATTAAATATTCCTTCTCAATAATAACAATTTTTCTCCATTTGATGTCCAAAAGACTTAAGTGTGAGACATGGAAAAAGTACCCCTCACTACCGTGGCCCAATATAAGGGAAATCTTGAGGAAATAATGAGTTTGGCATTTGGTGCTGATGTCAAATCTGCCATGACATTTCAGTTAGAAAATGGGAATTATCCGAATAACGTGATATGAAACCACATCCACTGTTATCCATAGCTACAACAAGCACGATTTCCATACTAAAACCTAAGTATATAGAATATAGTACATTGGATCCTCTTTATTCTGCTTGCGGATTGAATTTTAGTCATCAGAATAATTACTGCTGCCTGCTGAGTGACGCCTTCATTTGTGAAGAATGATTGTAAATTAAGAGAGCAGCGAGATTGCAGCATACAGATGGCCTTCAGCACATATAATTAAAGGATTCCCACCCTGATCTGTAAAAGCAGTAGGATCTGCTGGTTTTAGTCACCTTAAACCCAGCCGCAAATTTAGACCCTCGGAACCAGGAGAGGTGAGTTAACCATGTAATCAACTGCAGCTGTGAAATTAACTGCTTTAACTGCTCTAATCAATGCTTTTCTAATTTTATTTTATTTTTTATGTATGTCTCATTTTCTTTGAAGGGCCATTTAAATACCTTTTCCTTATACTTTTACATCAGAAGCCAGACCTGGGGAGTATTTGAAACGAGTGGTTACTTTAAAAAGTAGCATACCTATCAATAACTGTCAGGTAAATGAGGTCACCTTCAATGGAACATTTTACCAACTGAGAGATTGTCAGTTATCTTCTTGGTTAATTAATAGTCTCTCATGTAGGTCCACCACAAATGCAACAGATCTGTGGTGGGTAGATACAAATGTTGAATGAGAGAGATATTCCATTCACCCTCATAGATATACCACACCCACAAAGCTTTAGCACAAACAAACAAATAGAAGCATGTCCTCCAATACTATGATGATGTGGTCAGGGCTTTATGAATGGCAAATATAGTTACAAATACATTGGTATTGTTTAAAAATGAGACATTTTGTGCACCTTATCTGTACCCCAGTGCACCCTCTGCTTAGACACCTTCTTGCCAGCATGGAAGGATTAGCAGCCTAATGCCTTGAAGGTGAATGATGATATCCTGTATATTTATCTCTGTCTTAATCCCATCTTTCCCATTCAAAATAACTTGCATTCAGTGATAGCTTGGCACAGTGATATAAAAACCATAATATTTATGAAAAGCCCGTGTTTCATGAACATTCCTTCCTTTTTGCAGTTATCATATATTTGTCACATTCCACAGTAGATGAGCCCAGTCATTTTTGCCATTGCTCACTGTAAATGGTCTATGCCTTGTTGCTGAAACTTGTAACCTAAGAAGACATGTTGGCTCCAGACTGCATTCTTAGACAATGCAAAATGATTCCGATTGCTCTGCCATAAAATAGCACATTTTCATACGTAATTATTGCTTGAAATAAATTCTGTCTATGAACCATCCTCATGTCAATTGTTTCACATGAAAAGACATAAATTATTTCTTCAGACAGACAGAAAGGAGGTGATTGAATCAAATTACATAAAACACACTTGAATCAGTCTATGTCCGATTTTGTCTTCTTTTCTCAAAATATGTCAACATAATTATGTTTATTTGTGTCACCCTAAAGACATTGAGTAGCTATTTTTACAGGCATCACCAATTTTTCAATATCCCTGTGTAGTTCATAATTTGGTATGCACACACACTGAACCAGTTTCCCGAATGGCTTGAAAGCCATTTACATTAAGCTATTCTAGGGCCAGCATAACAATGCTCAACATGGATGTAAATCACTTCAATGTTACCAGCTGGCATCAGATGTGGATGAAGATTTGATGTACTTTGAATTTTACAAACTTGTATGATATGGAAATAGGCAGTGATAGTGTAGTCTGATAAAAAAGATAGCTTTTAAATTCATACAGTGGCATACTATGGTGAAAAAATGCCCATAATGCCCCAAAATACAAAGTTCATATGCTATATTGCGATTGATGATCACTCATTCAGAATAGTGATTCTTTTAAGGTCTCAGAAGGCCAACATACTATACTACAAAGCAAAGAAAGCAGGGAATGGGACACAAGAACATGTTTTGAATTGTAAGCCTAAGTTAAAAGAGATGTTTTCCATGTGATAAGGGAGAAATAAATCTCTCGTCCCTCACATCTGAAATCTATGATGCCCTTGGGGCCTAATAATTTATGAGTGTGTAGGCCATATGTTTGCCCTGTTATCATGCTAAATTAAACATACTTTTTGAGGGGAAGTGGACATACATAGCTGATGGCTATCAGGGTGCTGTTTTTATTACTGACCCCTAATACACAAAGCAAACCAGTGTGGTTTCAGAACTTGCACCAGCAAGCTGTGAGACATCACTAAACAACAAATAATATTCTGGCCATATGCTTTCCAGTCAATGACTATAAGAGTGTGATCGTGCAAGTTAAAACTGAGGAGGATGTTAATCCACAAATGGAGTCGTACGTAATTTTTGACCCTTAGTGTCCCAGAGGCAAATTATGATAATATTGTGTAATGAGGCCTAAAAACAAAATTTAAAGTGAGAACTTGGAAGAACAAGGCAATGTATACAGAAGTAAATTATTAAATAAAGTTGGTAAATTGGCTGATTGATTCAGTAGTCAAGTTAAATAATAATTTCCTATGCTAAGCAGAATGGATGGGTTTCGCCCACACACTCATTGAGTAGTGTGTGTGTGCGTGTGTGTGTGTTGGAGGGGATTCATTCTCCATTCTCCTGATTCCTTATTTCAAATTTACCCTCAGTATCTGTGGGAGTGTGCTGAGCAGTTCAGTAACAAAAAGACTTTCTAGACCTCACCCATCCACCAGCCAGTGCCTGGTAGTTAATCTGGGTCAGTGACTGCATTATCGCTTGGACACCCGCAGCCCACACAGACACATGCAGTCAACTTCCTGCCAAATCTTGCCCGGGTGCTGGTGCTCCTCCCCCAGCCCTTTCATCAGAGGTAGAAGCATACGTGTTTTGTCTGCCGATTGCCGGACCACAGATGGCAGGCGAGTGTGCTTGCTATGGATCAGGGCCCTGCTCTCTCGCTCGCTCGCTAGTTTAACGAGGAGGAGCAGCCTGCAGGAAGATGGAGGCTGGAGTGCTGAAAGCTGGTGTGCCTCGTCAATCACAGCTATGCTCAAAAGTGCCACAGTGCGTGCACCGCCATCAGGAGGCTGACCGAACCTTCCAAGTGGGGTCGTGGATGAAAGCTGGGGGAAGCTGTAATTGGGGCATAGCATGGTGTCAGGATGTTGCTCTGGCTTCGCAAACAGGTCACTTATTAATGGAAATTTAGCTCTTATGGGACGTCCATGAAGCAAGCCTCCATACCCATGTACTGGTTAATCACAGATTCTATATTACCAACAAGCAACTGGGTATTTCCCCAGAATTTGAGAATTTTGAGGTCACATGCAAATGTAATACAGTCTACAGCCATGAAAGTATAAAAAGCATGCATTTCACAAAATGTTGGGTCTTGTGTTGGGATCCCTTGGATTTAAATTCAATTATGTTAACTTTTTATGCAAATTTCAAGGGGGTGTTAACAACATAGTAATAGTGTAACATAGTTATATAAATTAGTATTTGGGGAGGCGATGGAGATTATAGTCCACCTATGAAATGGCATTGAGGTTTTGAAACAGCAGTGACATGACGGTTCAAAAATCAAGGTTTTATATTGGAGAGTTGACCAATGCCAATGTACCCTGATGGTAATAATATTACATACAGTATGTCGCCTTATAAAAACATGAACAGAATGTTTTGTTAAGACCATTAGACTAAACATTTCAGGTGGTCGCCACCACACTGCAGCTTTTGTCTGATATGCAGAAAATGACATCTGCCCACGTGAATGGCCAGGCAGACATATTCAAAGGTGAAGAATCAGGTCAATAGGGACAATCAAGGCACAGTAACCCCAAATGGGACCATGTTCTACAAGAGTCTGTGTACTGATGATAGCTTTGCCTTGGGCAGCACAGAAACAAGAAGCCCATGGGGACGAAGTGACATACTGCCTGGCAGGTTGCAGAGCCATTGTCAGAGCTGGCTGTGACCTCCAGCTTGGCTCAGCATGATATGGAGATGCTCTCTCATGTGATAGGTTTTTTTTTTTTTACCCCCTGGCAAAATCTTCCGGTCTTCTGCTGCCAGTACTGAAGACCAACTAAGCTGTCTCTCGCTCCCCACCATCAATTTAATGACACATTTACAGATCTTTCATTTCTCCACTTAAATTCTTTAGCTTTGCTTCAGTTCATTCATATTTCAATGGCCAAGAACAGGAACATTATAATACAAAGCTAAGTATTATCAACGTTGAGCCACTGCCAAGAATCTGCTGTGCAAAATAGGTCATTGGTTTGGCTATTCATTTCCTTCAGAAACATCAAGGACAAAAATGTGCCAGCATTCATCTCGTGGTGAAAAAAGCAGCCATTTTCCCCTCATCCCTCCATCTCTTGTTGGCAGTGACAATGTTGAGGTGGCCTGTTATATCATATAGGACATCCAGTGTTCACACAGAACTCCCACACTTCACTGAACACCAATATTATTGTTTTCCTTGTCTCATAACTCTTCAGGGCTTATAGAAGGAGGGTTACTTCAGGTAATCCCAGGGCAAAAACAGCACAACCAGAATGAATCTGATTTTGATTTCATACAAAGCAACAATCCGTGGTGCATTGAAGCTGTCTAATGGAAGGGACCGCAGCACCACTTATTATATGCTTGTTTAAAAATGCACATCATTTAGAATTATCCACTTTTTAAAGTGTAATATTTGCATTTCACACACCACTCAAGGCTGTCTTTGCTGACAGATGAACACTGATTGATTTATTTTTGGTATATTGTTAGCGTGACTTATTGTTGAAATACAAATTGTGCAAAATACATTAAAACCATCGGTGTGCAGTGTACTGAGCAGTATTGTTGTACTTGTTTGCTTAAATGCTTTTCAAAGTATGAGAATTTGGCATTCCATTATGTACACTCCCCTTCTTTTCACACTCCCTGTATTAGATCAACTAATTGTTTTTGGGGTTTTTTTTTTTTTTTACATAAAAATCACAATTAGGCACTCAGTTGTATGTTTGTCACTCGGCTGTGCCATTTAAAAGCCTACATGGAAGTAAAGATTTTAAATACAAATTGAAATACAAGTTTAGATTCCAGTGGGTCACATGATATAGTCAACCTGGTGTCTCTAGTCATTGGGTCCAAGGTCAGATTCAATTTTTACATGTGAAATTAAGCTAAAGGTTTTGTTTGAATTTGCATCTTCCTTTTGAGTGACTGATTTCTAGAACAGTTGCTGTTCCATCACAAGGCACAGTTAAACATCACTTTATATTGCTATACATTTGGTGCCCCTCAAACATTCGGTCTTAAACCCAGACTCTGGTCTTGCCTCAGTCTTCCTCAGTATCTGTTTTCACTTTGTCTTGTCTCTTGATTTGGACCACAAGGGCTCATATTTGTTTAGTCAAGTCTTTTTTTAAATCTGAGCTGTCATCAACAGTCCCAAAAATGTCTGATATAATACAGGATAATTGTATAAATATAAGCTTTTTTCCTTTTCTTTGGTTAAAATGACCCATGGTACTAGGTTGTGCCATTGCAATATCAACCAATGACAGTTAATTTGAAATGGCCTGGTTAACCCCAGCTGTTAACCAAGAAGAAGACCTACTCTATCGGAGATAAATTAATTGCCATTTGCCTTCTGTTTTCTAGTAAAACACATAATCATTTTGCCTTCTGAATGCATAAGGATCCATGTTTTCTTTTGAAATATCATGACACAGTACATTTTGAGTTCTCTTTATTGTTGCTTTATCTAAGACAATTGCCGTCATGGTCTCCAATGGGTTCCCATTACTTTGGTCTTGGTCTTGACCCCATTGGTCCCGATCTTGACATGGATTCAGTTAAGTTAATTAGCTCTGCATCATCTCGGTCTTGACTTGGATTCAATTGGCTCAAGACTAGTATTGGCCTCACTTTTGGTGGACTTGAATACAACACTGATATCTGGTGGAAAAAAGGAAGAATGAACCTGTCTGGGCTGATATGGCGTATGTGTGTGTGTGTGTGTGTGCGTCAGCAGGCTAGCAAAAAAGAAGTCTATAAAATTAGCTACTTCCTCTTTCTCAGTGATCACAAGTTACAGAACGGCACACTGAAGGTTGCGGTGTTGGTCAGGATATAACACATGGCTCAAACTCAGCAGATGAGCCTGATATCTTGTTCTGCCTTTCCCTTTTAAATACAACTGAGCTGACAAATGTCAGAGGAAACATAAACCTACACAATATTTTATTCAGCATAGGTCATAGGCTACCAAAAACATGTTTTGTGAAACAAGCTGGTTAAAAGCTATCACAGTGATCTATAGATGTTGTTAGCTACTAGAAACGAAATTCTATGATTACATTATCTTAGGTGCTTGTTTAGTGTACTTTCTAAAAAAAATAAAAAAGCAACTCAAATGTGTTCAGGAATTCTCTTCTGGGGTCCACAAAGAATTGTGTTGCAAAAGAGATTTGAGGATGGGCCCAAGGTTTAGCCTGCTAGGCTACTTCTATCTTGCAGCAGGGAAGTTGCCAAGCTTCAGATCAGAATAAGCTGGAAAGTCGTATTGTAACAGCACATAATGAAATGCCACTGAAATTTTCAAACTGAAAAGTGAAAATTTCTCAGTGGAGTAGATTTTGAATCATGGAGGAGTCATGGAGGAACTCTAAGAAATTCTTAACATTCATCCAAGGAATATCTGAAACCTCAGCAGCTTTGAACACAAGCTCAAATATAAATGGTTCAGGGACAAAAGCTCCTCCGCCTGCATCTTATGCTCTGTTCTGAGGTTTGTATACTCTACCTGTGCTGTTGCAATCTGGAGCTTTAACATGGCATCATCCCTTTATACTTTTACACCAGCGTTGTGTGGATCAGCCTCGAGTGGCAATTCTAACTCCATAAAATAATGCAAGAACGTGGCGCACAACAGCTCACCTCAATAAGTACAGATGAATTCAATAACTGTTTAATAATCAATAAAGACGGGCCCTCTGTGGCAACTTGTCCACAACCAGTGCTCCTTTGTCTCATCCCCTGTGGCCACACATGACCCCCACAGTGAGGGTAGCTGGCTGTCTCTACAACAATCGATGCAGATACTGAAGGAGCTGCCCAAGAGAGAGATGTGGGGCAGAGAGAAAGCCTGTCTGCCAACATCAGCCACCTCTGGGAAATCAAGGAGTCACGTCGCTTAGAGATCTTTAGGAGAGACGGTAAAACAGAAATCACCTTCCTTGTCCTTCTATCAATGTTTAATTATTTGGGGGGGCATGGTAATTTGGCCCAGTCGTATTGTACTCTAGAGAGACGGCTGCATCACACTCCTTCCTTCTTTCCTTCATATAGCAGACTACTTACTCATTACTGAACATATCAACCGCGTAGAAGAATAATGATGATAATATGAAACAGTGAGGCTAAATTTATTCATTATTAATTATTAATTCATTATTTATTCATTTCAATGTGTACAATATTTGCACACCCCATCTATTTATCTATTTATGAAGAAAAAAAAATTATATATATATATATATATATATATATATATATATATATATATACATACCGTACAGTGCATGCCATGATGTTTGGGACAAAGATATTTTTTTATTGATTTGGCTTTGCACTCCATAATTTTTGCACTCCAAATAATTATCATGTGGTTGAAGTGCATATTCTCAGCTTTTATTTAAGGATATTTCTATACATTTTGGTTTCATCATGTAGAAATGACAGCCCTTTCTATAAACAGTCCCCCCATTTCAGGGCGTCATAATGTCAAGACATTTGTCAAAATGAGAGCCAGAGTTGTGCCAATGAAACCCAAGAAGCAATTTGTCCCGAAGATTACAGTGCCCTGAAATGGGGGCCTCTGTATAAAAAAAAAGAACTGCAATTGATACATGATGAAACCAAAATCTATAAAAATGCTCTTTAATAATAGCTGACAATCTGTACTTTAGCCACACTTGTATGATTACAAATGGAGTACAAATTCAAATCAAGAAAAGTTATGTCTTTGTCCCAAACATTATGGAGCTCACTGTATATATATATGAAAATCAGAAACAGATACGTAAATTTGAACATACTATAGATATATTTCAACCTACCTGCACAATATATACAGTATATATATATATATATATATATATATATATATATATATATATATATATATGTGTGTGTGTGTGTGTGTGTGTGTATGTGTGTGATTTTCAGAACCCCTTCACTTTGACAAATGTCTGATGTCTGAGTCATTTGCAGTATATACGCAATAAACAAATCCAAATAAATCCAGGAAATAAACATTTGCTGTTTTTCACTCTTTTAAAAGAAAAGAGGCTGAATGTTCAAGAGGAAAAATCTTTCTTGTTCATTTTGTCTTACAATGCAGATATCGAGCACCCTTCTGAAATGCTTAGCTGTTTGAGTCTCCAGGGGATGCAAAAAACCTGCCTGAATGTAAACACAAGTGATTTCCTTTGAGAAAAAACTGCAAACCAGTGTTTTCTGACCTGCGCCATGGTGGACTGCCAAGCAAGTCACACCAGTATCATCTTGATGCTGCAAGGGCCAAAAAGCACCTTGGTGATAAATCAAATAAAGCCTTCACTGAGAAAAACTGTCCACAGACACTTGGCAGGCCGGTCATTAGCTATCAGTGATATGCACAGCAACTGGACCCTAATCACTGTTGTTCATTTACAAATCATTGAACCGCGCACCAGAGAGAGAGAGAGCCAGAGCACGCACACACATGCATGCAGATGCACAGAGAAGCACCATGACACAGGATGCCCAGGTATGTTCACAGAAATCGATAACGTCTCAGAAAAAAATTCAAGCATGGCTTTACTTTGGCTTTGCTAAGTCTGTTTTGGATGGCGCAATGTCAATCAAGGTTATGCATATTAACCAGGCCAGCACAGGAATAATGCAGACTCTGAGCCATGAAAATGTCCCTGAAACGTCACTACTAGACATAAGCAATCAACCATACCAAAGAAATATGCAAAGAAAAATACACAGACAGAAGAGGCAGAGTGACTATCAATCTGAGAGGCAGAGCCTTGACCAGGTGGTTAATAGACACAATGATTCTCCATCTATCAGAATCTTCTGTTAGTGACAGCATGTAATTCTGAATAACAGCTCTCGTGCTCTCGCCCGCGTCTGCAGGCCGGCTTGTGCATTCACCCAAAGGCCAGCATCTCAAATGACTGCTTCAGCCCTCATTCATCTCCTGCATCACCATATATTCTGCCCTCATCTTCTTCCTGTTTCTACTTCTACCTGGTCTCATTCATAACAGGAGGTTCTAAACTAATGTTGACTTATAGCAGCATACCTTGCCAGTATTGAGCCACATCTGTTGTCAAAGATATCATATCAGGCACACCTGGTGAGGCCTATAAGCCTAATATGGACATAATGTCATCCTGTGGGAGCAGGGGGATGTCACTTAGGTTGGAGTTGATGGCTTTTTGGGGAGGCAAGCACAACAATGTCAAAGAAGGGAGCCAGAAGGTGACTGGCTAGGATTCCACTGCGTTCAGTCATACAAGAGTGGAAAAAGCCATTACCTCCCTGCACAACCTTTGAGTTTGGCTGGCACTGAGCCACAAGATAATTTCCTGGAAGAAGCGTGCTATTTCATGACAGTAGGTTGATCAAGGTGTTTGCTAGAATACAGGATTCTGCATTCAGCAGGTCTTGATCACATTTGAGGGTCGCAAAGTGCATCCAGAATGGATACAGGACCTTGGCTCTTTTCCACACCAGCACTCCAGTAAAATGTAATAACCTTCATTCTGTTTCCTAGATATGACAAAAATAAAGAACTGGAGAAAGGGTCGATAAAAGCAAAAGCAAAATATACAAGTGATTATATTTCATTGCTGATTGAAAAAATTATGCAATTTTGGAGCATTGCTAATGGATGGAAGGCTAAAGTGCATCAGTAAGAGCATTAGGGACAGTTGCTGTGGCGGAGCTGTTCATCCAAATTAAATAGTGACCTCTTTGCACTCTTGAACCCAACAGCACCATGTTATTTTAAATGTAGTGTGGGTGTTTTCCTGTCAGTCAATAATGACAAAAATTGTAACTAGACTTGGTGGATGTTAGAGGTGGCCGGAGGATGGGCGATGGGAAAAGGAAGCATGCTGGGGACATGTTTAATGTGAACTCAAATTACAACCTCCAATGCTGAATTCAGTAAACCCCATTCGCCCACTTGCCTGCCTCCCACCTTGTCTACCACCCCCACCTTTTGTTCCATGTAGTGCACTTCATCCAATGGTACCTGGAAAATCAGAAAGTGCTGTCTGATGCATGATGTTTTTCAAAAAGGAAACACAAACATTTCCATCATAACATCTGTCAAACAACCACATAGGCAGAAACACATATAATAGCACAAAAAATATACACAAACAAATCAATACAAATGTAATGTTAAAAGATATGGAGATCAAAAATTATTCTTTCTAAATCAATAAAGCTTTATCTCCAGTGCCATCATTTTCCAATTACTGAAGACAGCAAGGTCCCCAAAGCACAGATTAGATCGTTTTCTTCTTGTTGTCATTATGAACAGCAGAATTGATCATATTCCCCTTTACCGTTTCTCCATTCACCATATCAACCTCTCATATTGGGATGAATAATTCAAATTGCAAATGTGAAGCTGTGGTGATCTTATTTTTGCTAGGGCACATGATACACAAATTCTACTTTTATTTTACTTAATAGGGATAACCATCAATATTTAATTATAATATCTTAGCCCCTGTGGATTTTTTTGAAGAATAAAAAGTTGAAACAGGGGTTGTTCTGGCAAAGTAACCCTCCTCTTTGGCTATCTAAAGAATTATTCTGAAGAGAGCAGGGTAAGCTGGTGGATCAATGAGCTAGTGGACAATGTCCAATAACTGATTAATTGTGTGATTCTGTACTTTCTCCTCGTCCCCCCATCCCTGTTTTAATCTTCAGATCGCCTGATCTATAACCAAGAGGATTTAATGGTGTTTGTTTTCACACTGGAGTTTATAGGCATCGCAGCAAGAAGGAGCAGAACACTGATGGCGTTTCTGCATTTGGAACAAGGGCCAGGATCCACATCACTCGCTGTTTCTTTTTCTCTGGTGTCATTCCTCAGTGAATCCATGCAAGTGCTAAGACATTTCCATGCTTGTGTCATGCATACGCAGGTCTGAGGACTGTTTTAACGAAGAACACAGTCCTCCCAAGTTTGCAAATTTAGTTGCAGTCATTCAGAACAGACAGTGGGAGAGATTCAGGCACTGTTCAGCCACAGTAAGGCATAACCCCAGGGAATGACGGACAAGTTCTCTGAAATGGGATTCTCAATTCTCGCTACTGTACTGTACCTATTTTCTGCTCTAGATTGCATGGGCATTTTGTTGCTTTTCCACCGTTGCATTGTGGTACCACTGTGGCCTTTCCATCAGAGGAACAATTCATTTACTTCAATTCTCTGGGAAAAAAAAACACACCTTTTCCTCAAAGCTGCAGTTTTTCTGGCTTATGACCAGGGAAGGTGACAGAGGAGCAATCACACTGTACACGCCGAGCAGAGAGCCTGGCAGGCACACAGAAAAGCGAGGACATGCCTATCTGGTCCTTCACTGAATGTCTGGTTCAACCACGTTTGCTGCCATAGCAACCTGACGTGGACTCTAGTGTTCCAAAATGAACATCTGCTGTACAGCACAAGACACTGCAATGTTGCCTGTCAGTCTGTCAGTCGCATTACTCAGTCGCTTTCCCTTTAATTTTCACACCGGAGACAAATAAGCTCCGTCGTCACGCAAAATGCTCCCAAGTTGCAGATGTTTTTTATAGCTCTCTCACTGAACAAAATGTTTTGTCTCGCTCTTAGCTGGTGCACAAGCTAGAAATGTCAGATATTAACCAACACAGCAAGGAAAGTACACATCTTTGCTTAAAATTATATTCATGCTTGTCACCCAATTTAAGCATCTTGTGTAGATCACGCTGAGAAGATCCAGTCTATATTTGGAATTCAGGCAAATATATTCAGGGGGTTTGATGTCAGTTGGAGTATTTGTTGACTGAAGAGTTCTGCTACCACGGCTGAACCGACTCCAGACATCAGCTCTGCCTGAAACCCTTGAGCCTCCAGTGTACAATTACATTCACTGCTCTGAAAGTGTCAAACTGAGTGGCAGCATTCCCCATCCTGACAGACACACACATACGCACGCACGGTCGCACGCTCGTCAAGCAAAGGCTTAGCCATTTATTCAGTCTGTACAAGCCTCACAATTTTGCATTTAACAGCACTGTCTGTTCGCACTAGTTTCAATACTATATTTATTCCTGGTACCCCTTTGTTTGTAACTGCTACAGTTTTTTTTGTTTTAGTTTTTTTTAAACGACTAAATTATTCATTAGAATCTGCACTGTATTAAATCGAAGACAGACTAAGGTGACATTTCAACTGAGATTAAGAGTAAATTACACAGAAATTATACATGGAACATAAATATTTATATAACACAGAACGCAGAAAATATGCCCAATACATACACAGATGTAGAAGTAATGTCAGTGACTATGAATCTAATGGTATAAGAGCTAATGTGAGACGTGTGGCCCTTTTAAGGAAGTCAGTTCTATCAATACTAATTTTTCATTTTAACTTTCTAGTCCAAAACTAAGACGCCATAAGTATCAATCTGAATGGCTTCTGGACAGATGGCTTGAACACCATAACACAATAACCTTCCAATATCAGGGTCCCCCTGTAAGGCCAATCAAAGCTAAGCAGTCTGGCCCAGAGAAGAGATGATGTAATCAATGACTAACATGGCAGCTTATATAAGCAGTAATTAGTCCTTATGTCATTAAGATATTTTATACTTTTTTTGACATCATACATTTCATAAGCATTAAAAGCTTTTTAAAATACTGAAAAGTAGTCAGGCATTCTCTCACCCATCAAGCAGTGGCACTAAGAAGGGAAACAGGGCGCGACCTTGACTATATGGTCAGGGAAGAACCCATTTGGGATATGTCACAATTGTCAAACAGAAGCACATGCAGCATATGAGGTTTCTAAGCTGATTACACAGCATGAGCGATGATGGGTAAAAGTATATCCAGACTCTCAGAACATGTCAGTTTGCCTGGTTAAAAACCAGACCCCTCCAGTTCTCAAATACCTGTGCAGCCTGCACCCCTAACAAGACACAGAGATTTCACAACACGGGCAAACGGCTGCATGGCTCTTTTCTCCCATTTGAGGCTCTTTTTTTGTTTTTATGCTATTCACCGTGCCCAGTGCTACCTTGGAGTGGATAGCCAACTGAGCATGATCACAACCCTGCCCACAATCAGGCTAAAAGTTACTCCCTATCTACAGTATCCCTGTCTCACACATGCACACACGCACGCACACATGCATGCACACGTACGTTCACACACACACACACACACACACACACAGTGGGCGCACACACACACACACACACACACAAACACACAGTGCGCACACACACACAGCTATAAATTCTATAAAAAGCTATAATATAAAGGCCAGAAGTAGGATTTCTCATTGCAGGCTCTCTAATGAACACCTTAGACAGAAAACACATCACTTTCATTCCTCGAACAAAGTTCTTTTGTGGAAAGCTACTCTAAGCTGGATTGGGTATTCTTCCCCCACTATGAGGAAGTATGTATCCAAAATAACAGATTATTGAACTGTTTTTCAAATAGATCCCTGTGTGCTATACAAAAGTCAACTCTCCTTCTCCGAAAGAACTGAGAACTGCCTCCAGAAATACTATGCAGAGTTTGGCCATTAATCCATCTTCAATTAATGTTTTAATTAGATCTTTGTACATTCCAGATGATAGATTAGGGCCTTTAGGTATTATCCTTTCAATAATGCAGAAACCAATAATGTAGGGCTTAAGGTCCCGCAGGAACTGCCAGTGAGGTCTGAGGGGCCAAGGATATGTGGAGGTTTCTTCAGTCCATGCATTTGGTGCTTTGGTTGCTATTGATGCTCATTCCAAGTGAGCAAGTAAGCATGCTATTAAGGGAGCGAGTGAACGAGTCAGTGAGTCACTGAGAGTGAAAATATAAACTTAGAATGCCTTCTCAATCTGTGTTATGGTAATGTGGCAGTTCAGCTCTAACACAGCTCAATAGAACTGAGTTTTTGCTGAGTGTTTTTGTGTTTAACACTAGAGGAAAATATCTGTTTAACAGGTCTCAGACAAGCTTTGTTTGCTCCTCTCTCTTACAAAAAAACCAGAGTTATATTCAGAGATGTCAAGAGGTGGGGAAGGGAACAAGGATACGCTACAGAGCAGAGCCTTCAACTCCCCAAACAAGTAATTAATACTCATTAAGAAAAGCTCTGATCCATGCACTTACATTAGGGCTGGCTTGCTTTTCTTCATTTGCCTGGTTGGTCAGTTGATTTGTTCAGTTATTAAAAACATAAAACAGAAAGGCTACAGTACATGTGTAAGAGCTCAAGTGAGATTACTCAATATGTTTTTTTCTCAGCCCAAGAAGACATTATGAATATGATTTTTTTTTAAAAGCCATTCTTTAAAGTGCCTCATTCACCCACATAGGCTGTAAAGCACTACTGTATGTTTAACAGGCTGTACTTGACATGGACATGGAGAGAAATGCAGTATGTCTTGTAGCTCACACACAAAGCAAGACTGACCGAAAAGTGTGTCCAATCAGCACGTCTCAGCACATGAGGACAGGCATTTTAAAAGGGCCACGCATAAGAGGAGAAGAGGACTGAGGAGGATGAGGACGAGGAGGAGGAGGATTTCGCCTCGCTGACGTGCCACTCCCAGCGCAATCCCCAGGAAGCCCAATCCCGCCTCTGCAGCAGTTTACTGATGGGTCCCATAATAGCCTGTAATTACCAGTGCCAGTCACACTGCTGGACGCACCTGAACCCCAGTCCCCTCTGTAATAGCCTTCTATTTGAAGTGAAGCTGCACTGTGCCCACACACCAACGCAAAAGCCTGCACATGCATGTGTTTACTCACACACACACACACACACACACACACACAGAGGCTACTAATCCATAATGACTGTGACAGGTTACGTGGGTCACTCCCATTGGCAGCTGTGGGTTTCAGTTTCAACTTTGCCTCTCATTCATTCATGACACACTTTATTACTTCTTATTGCCCATTCTCTCTTTCTCTCTGTTGGCTTTCTTTCTCCTCTCGCTCTCTCTCTCTCTCTGTTGGCTCTCTTTCTCCTCTCTCTCTCTCTCTCTCTCTGTTGGCTCTCTCTTTCTTCTCCCTCTTGCTCTCTCTACCATGACCTCCTCTCTATCCATACCAGATTCTCACTCGCAGCCAAAAGTTTTGCCTGGCAATAGGCCAGTGTCGTCAGGGTGTTACTCAGAGCACAGGAGCTGGGGGGGGGGGGGGCACAATGGCTGTCAGCACTTGACTACAGAATTACAGCTGCGCTGATAATTAGCAAGGGACTGTGGAAGGAGTGGGAACTGCACGGAAGGCTGGCTCCACTGACGCAGGGTCAAGGTTGGAAACTAGCATTTAAATGCTGCGTGTCCCATGGAACTGTGTCACTGCTGTGCGTAACCATTCCTAATGTAGTGCCGGCATCGGGGAACTAATTATGCATGTTTTATATTGACCACAGCTAATGATACTAAAGCACAGAGGGCTCTGCCAGGAACACTAAAGGAGTTATTTTAATCCCCGTTCATCATTATGACATACCTGCTACCACAGCATTCGCACAATGTTTAAAAAATATGTACAAAAATTAATGATGGGAATCATTCATCTTAATAAACAACAACAAATGCCTGGGAATAATTGCAGAAAATGAAACACTTTGAATATATTCCCCTCCGTGGGAAGCATAGAAGCTTGCACAGTGTCTTCACACCCACAGCCAGGAAAGCACAGACTGGCAAAGAAGAGGTTTTATGGGGCCGTTGGAAGGCTCATACTATTAAAGTGCCGTCCCAGAGCATGGGTGGGCCCCACGGCCTGGAGTCAAACCCAGACCATGCCAGTGCTAAGTGATCTGCAGCCCTGCTGGGCGATGCATAATTGGGGCGAGCATCACCCAGAAAGGGGTGGGGGGGGGTGTTCAGCCTGCGGGGATGGCGGCATCCCATCGCGCGCCAGCCACCCCCACCGGACATACGGGCACTCGCCTGTTGAGCCGCACCTGAAGTGTCTTTCTCTCTCTCTCAAGCCCGTGCACGCCTTCTCATGTCTTTTGAAAAGTTTGTGAAAAGATGCAGCAGGGACATTGTGTACTTCGGAGGAGAGCACATGTTTGTCTTTGGCTCTCCGGAATTGAGTATGTCAGAGGTTTGCGATGAGCATTGTAGTGGGAGTAGGACCTGGCATTACAGACTGGGACAAAAACAGGGAAAGGCATTAAAGAATAAATGGTTCCACCAACAGCTGCCAGTACATCATTTATAAAGATAACAGATCCAACAAGTCATGCTGTTCACCAAGAAAACATCACATTATCTTCAAATAGGAATGCTTAAGGTTACTAATTAGCACTAAAATATGCAACACAAAATTCTGCACAGGAAAAAATATTTTTTAAAAGGCAGTTTTTAGGTGGTCAACTTCTAAAGTAACCAATTTTTATAAAACGGCAAGGGTTCACAGAGCAGAAACAAACAATATAGTGCAAGATTAAAAAAATAACTGTAATTTTAAAAAGACCTGCTTTCTCTCTTACTCAGAAAAAACCATTATCAACTGTACAGTACATTTATCAAACTCATTTAGAAGGTTTACTACACCAGAATCCCCACAAGATGTGTCGATTGATTTCTCTAAAAAAGCACCAAATCATTGCACTGAATGTGCAAGGCTCTTTTGTCTGAGGGAAATAACTTCCCGTGAACATATCTTTGACTTTAAGTGGGAAACATGGCTTTAAAAAATACATATTGATTTTTAAGTCATCTTCATATATAAATGTATTGCCTTTACTTGAGAGTAATATCACTGGTTGCCTTAATTGCTGTTTTTTGGTCTGCAGTTTTAAGGCACGGCACCACGGATAATCAGGGGCCTGCAGGCTATGATGTGAAAGTGACTCCCTACACAACAGGCAGATGAACTGAACCTGTGGAACAGAGCTGAAGCCAGGAGCGCAAATTGCTTTAAGATTCATCTTCATTTATTTTAAGTGCTCATATTTGTGCAGCAGGAATGACAGGGGTGGCTTCCTTAAGTGTCACAGTGAATTACCATGAGATGGACAAGGGAGCGAGAGAACAGATGTATTCTGAGACTGGTAAATTGGAACACCCCAGTCCTCTAGAGGGGAAATCCCCCAGGCAATCAAAGAGGTAAAGGCCGAGAGAGATGAAGACTCATAAAAAAAACTGACGAAAATGCCTAATCTATAACAGCATAGCAACACAAATGCCGTAGTAATCCCTGCTGCTATGACTGCTAACAAAGCTGCCCCAAGGAAAACTCCCAAATACTGAGAACACTCACAGATTAAAAGGCATTGCATTGTACTCACAGTAGGAGCCTATGTGCCTCAGGGACATGGGTTCATATCCCTGGGCAAAACATTACAGTTGACAGCTTTGCCACAGTGGGCCCATTAAAAATCCAGCTGCATAAATGGCTTTGTGCATGTGTATTAATAGCAAGTTCAGTTATTCACCCTGAATAAGGGTGTCCACTAAGTTCATACACAGAGTATATTAAGATCTGCTTTCATCATATTAAAAATAATGGCAATACTGATAAAAACAGAACATTTTTTGGTGAGCAACTTATCTTATAAATGTAATTACTTTTCATTTTTACCACTCAGATAGGTGGGCACTGAGGAAAAAAAGGATATAGTTATTACCCCTTGATGTATTTGCAAATGAGAACAAATTACTGCTCTGCACTAGAGCATAACCATTCCTGAGAGTGCGCTTAGCATCGGGCATGCAGAGGGCTCCAGAGAGACTTACTAAAGACACAGAAGCAGAAAGGTTGTGTTTGGCAAAGCTTGTAAGGATGTAATGAAAAGTGATTTATGTCGCTGAAAGGGGAATATTCATGAATCAGTTTCAATAAACAGGTCTGTCTCGGTGAAGAGATTCATTAAATACACTGCTAAAAAGGAGAGAGCTAGCTGTACACAAGATGAACATAAGGAACTCCAAAACCATCTTGAAAAACGAGACGTGACAAACAGAACGACATTCAGCCTTCCCACTTCTCGCTAATGAATGCTTCTGCGCAAGGCCATGGACATTTCAGCACATCATATTTACAAATACAGGTGCAATGTCAGCAAGTCGCACGTCAGCCTTTAATCAGAGGGCACGATTCAAACCTTGACGAGTCATAGCTGCACAGCTCCCCACCATTTCTTGACAAGCAGATGGGGGTATGAGTACATCTCACCAAAAATAAGATATCAATTGCAATACCCTCCTCAAAATGATACGAAGTACTGAACCGGTTCTGCACAGCTCAGCAAGGTCAATGATGCCCAGCTTTTTCAGTTTACTTTTGAGTGCCAGTCATGACAAATTCAAATTTGAGGTTATGTATATACTTGTTTTGGTGCTGTTTCGCTGGGTTTTGATAACCTTATTTGCAGGATCTGGCTATGACATTGGGTGGTGTCGAGGGTTGGTGGGTATTTATGGTCACAAGGGAAGGTCTGTTGGGAAGCCTGTGCCAACCTTACAGATTCTATTGACTTTATTGCAAACTGTAGAGCCTCTGCAGCTGGGAAAAAGGTTCCCAGTAGAGGCTGTGGCATGTTGACTGTTTGGCATAATTAACTCGCATCCGACAGCAATAACTGGTGCACACCGCAGGCAGCTGATGTGACATGCATACATTATCCTGCATTTTTATTTAATCAAAAGATCATCTGATTTTTTTTTAATCATCTGAAAGGACATGTAGGTTATAATTTACAAATGTCCCTTCATTATTGCCTGCTAACACCACAGTAAAAATAACAGCCGCACAATTTAGCATGAATCCGTTCTCCAGGCCAATTGGCCTTGTCAGGATTGTTCCAATTCTCTGTTGTTCCAATTCAACTGAAAGCTGATTAGCAGAAAAACAATCATGGACTCCATTTGTAAGAGTACAATTTACAGCTGTAACAGTTACAGTCGACTGCTTTTTACCACACCGTTGATAGAAATTAACAAAAACGTATAAAATAAGGTATACAAGGACTGAGATAGATCCTATTTCATCTGGAAGTTCACTATCTGAAAAACCACACTACTCGTGCTGTCCACCAAGGGCACAGAAATTTTTTTTTTTTACACAGAAATTAATTTAGCACGCTGGAATAAGCCATGTGGTGACAGTCTTTCAGAACACGATGACTAATGTCCCTCAAAAAACAGTGGCTACAGAGAGCTGGGAGGCGTTGTCCTGCAGGTGAAGTTTCCTGTTATGGAAAGATAAAGTTCAGGGAGCAGGGGGCTGTTTGGGGGTTTACTCTCGGGACAGGACAGGTCCTGAGATGGAATGAGTACGCCGAGCGATTAGTCAGACTATAAAGACACCAGGGGGGAGTGCTGGAGCGCATGAGGAATGAGTGGGGAGCGGCCGGTTTGGGGAGGTGGGGCGGGGGCGCGTCTGGGAAAGGAGATGGATGGTATTTTTATCCGTGCCTCCTCTGGCGAGGCTCCACTCCATCAGCTCCGGTGACAGCTCCACCTCCCGGCTGAAACAGGGTGACAATTCTCACCACGGGCTCCCCAGAATCCAGCCAGCAACTTCCTGTCCTTTATACTGCAGATTTATTCTCAAAGTGAAGACCCACACACAAACACCCTTAAAGTGCAAGGAAAACCTGAAAACGCAGAACTGGGAACTTGGGAACAAGTTTCATAAGGATTAAACATGAAATTTAGAATTTATGACACACAGTAAATATTACAGAAGAATGTATGATGTGAAAGATCCACTCCCAATACTGAGTTTTGGACTGTGCATTCTCCAAGCATCAGGTTAACAATGAATGCAATGGCATCAAAACATGATGCCAGCATGCGTTCTTCATATTTAATTACCGTAAAGTGCAATTCATAAAACTGAAGACATAAAGCAGCCATGATGTGCATACTGCCGTGCTGTTATCTATCAGTGGCTACATAAGCACACTCAGCCAATGATATAGCAGCACAAAAGAGTAATTAAAGGCACACGTTCCACGGATCATTGTGCACTGAGGACTTTAAAGATGCTGTTGCTCATGACTGTTTGCCAGGAGATATGGGTTTCGCTCCTTTGCTGTTAAGATGACGTGGTTAAATTCATCATTAAGCCTGACTGACTTAGTGAACTAGTGGAATAGGCTTCAGAAATCCTACCCTCGATCATCAGAAGCTAGTGTTTAAAGCCTCAACCGGGTTATATGCACAAAATCATCTTTATAAAATAAGGTAGTATTCCCGAAAGCTAAAGCCTGCCCCACCATACAAGGCCATCGTGAATACGGTGCCATTTCATTAAAACCAGGCTTAAATAACCTTAAGCATTCAATAAAAATATCCCCCCAAAATTAACTCTCTCTGCTGTAACAGCTTAATCAAATAACGCAAATGATAATGAAGCTAAAAAATCCCCAAAACAAACAGGCATCACAATGATGGCCACTACCACTCATGGATGTTTTGTCTGTGCTGAGAGGACAGTGGGAAATGGAATGATGGATGAACTCACCGGTCATTAATTGTGGAAACAAGAGGCAAGTTCATCTCGTGTAAACATTCCACATTGCAAATGGTGCCCGTCATAATTCCCAACAGTGAATAACAGCTTCACAGGGAGGGATGCACCACGCATAAAGAAGCCACACGATTTATGCACCCGATTATGTGTCCTGGGACACCATTTGCACAGCCTCATGTTATCCGCGAGAAGTGAAACAACGAGGCACCTGCAACATAAATTCCAGTCTCTTGCTGTTAGGCTGGTATATGAATCCTCTACTATTGTATAAAAAATTATCCTGGGACTGTACAGTTACTCAGCCAGTGCATTTCCCAGGGCTGTGTCAACCTGCATAAAACGTCAGGACATTCCACTGAGATTCAAGTGACTTCCACAGTTTTCTACTGTAAATCCACCTCAAAACACACCTGATTGATTACATGGGTCATAAAAGATTTCCTTTTTTTTGTAAAACCATACTGTTGATTACAGTACAATGAATTTAAATGTTGGACCCGTTGTACTGGATGAGAGGTTCTTGCAGTATTTGAGCAAAGCAACGCTTAATTGTGCATCACCAATGAGCATCACATTTGTGTGCTCGTGCCTGTGTCATAGCTGTTGACATATGATTTCAAATGCTGCATCTATTTTGCACCAACAATGAATGGACATATAGATGCTCCAGAATCTGTAAACTTAAGCAAGGGGCTGGTCTGAAAACGTCTCATTAGATAAGGCCTTGTGCTGTAATTGGTCTCGATGTTAAAGTCTTTGTGATTTTTCAAGTGCCACATCCTCCACTGCAAGGAGACGATAATTATTCTAAGTGGAGCCGATGTCAGTCTCAGCTCATTTCTATTCCTAACAACAGTCATTTGCATGAAGAGGTGTGTCTAATGGTTGGTAATTGGAAGACAATGGCCCTGCCCAACTGGTAGTCAACAGCAGTGTGTTTAAAGCCTGCAGCGGAAGTCTGTGCTTGTGTGTGTGTGCGTGTGTATGTGTGTGTGCATGTTCGTGTATAAGAGCATGTGTGTGTGTGTGCACTTGTATGCATGCAGCTGTAGTGCGGCCTACACACTTGGCCAAGCTTTCAAAGATGGAGACAGAACGAACGTCCTTCACAGTAGGGTACAACCCAGCTGATAGAGTCCAGACCCTCAACCTTACTTTTGTGGTTATTTCCCCCCAATGTATCAGAACTGGCAGATGTCTCTGTTGCTGTGGCAACAGCAGGCACGAAGGAGTCTGGTATGCAGCAGCTGGCTGCAGTGAGGATGGGATCAGACATCATACTCAAGTCAGTTAACTCCACGCTCACTGAATGCAATCACGCTGCTCCTAGTCTCCACCAGCGAGGGGAAAAACCAAGTTCTCATCCACCCAGCTGCAGACAGACTCCACAGGCTAGTCTTTATGCGATCTCGATCAGCGATGAGGGAAAAATAAATCACAGTATAACAGAAAGGGTAGCTACCCAATAGCTTAACACAATTTAAGCAGGCAATAAAGTTATCTATAGTTAGTGAATAGACCACAGTGAGTTTACTGCAACCTTTAGTGTTTCTCTCCATGATCTCTTCTGCTAAGCAGGAAGCCTACAGCACACATCAAAGGTGAATGGGGATGCCATCTGGACTTGGTCCTACGGTTACAGTACGAATCAATGGCCAGAGCGCATACTGAGAACAGTCTGCTCCATTTCATAAAAGCGAGAGACATTTAGTGCCAGTTAAATCTGTGGGAATAAGCCTAGGAATACATGCTTAAGGGTGTCACAGGTCTGATTTCATTTCTGTGCATTCACCATAAGGCCAATCCTTTTTATATCAAAAAGATTAAGGGATAAAGGACACTCCCTGTGAGGGATGCAGTAATCCAGCAGATTTGGCCTAAATATTAAACATTAGTGAATTCCTGCTATTTAGCAGAAATCTTTAACCAGTACTATTTATTCCTTTCTGACTGACAGCAAACCCCAAGCCATACACACACACAAAAAATAACAAGTTCAAATCTAACATTGTATTATAGCTAGAATTAATTGAGGTTAGCCACAAAGATATGCGGGAAAGAATGGCTTATGAAAAAACAACTTGTTACCAACAAATAAACACAATTAATTACATGTAATTGCAATGGTTCTTATGGCTGACAGGATTAGAAATATTTCTATTCAGAGATATATTTGCTCTTAAGATTCTTGATGATTAAGAAAACCATTACAAATTGTGGAAATAGTCAGTGCATTACTCAACAAATGGCACAGAACCATAAACTATAGGAACATAAAGCAAGCAAACGATGACACAAAGATGCCATGTGTTCATTATTATGCAGAACTAGGCAAGACATTGAATTTGTCAGTAGCACTTGAAACCATAAATAAATAATTAGTATATAATAATGAGATGATAATATTAAATATATACATGCAATAATATATTGGTCTACTCCAAACATAGTAAAAATTATAGTACGGAGTGATAACTTCAGCTGCAGTTTTTTATTTTTTTGAACATATAGTTCTTGTACATGAAAGTGTGCAATGCAAGATTAACATGTGAATGCATCTTAAAAGAAGAAACTTCAGGCAAAAAAGATGAAACTAAATACTTTGTTCTCCCATTGTTTTATGTTCACATCAACTACTCTGCTATGGGATAGAGATGAAAGAAGATAAGAGATAAAAAGAGAAAGCTTCAAACCTCAAGCAATGTTTCATCCTGTGAAGACGAATAAACGTGAATCAACAAGTACATGCTCACTTTCACTAGAGGTTAAATAGGCCCCTAAACTGACAGTTTTGCTAAAGCTCTCCACTGAGGAATGGGGGTATGTCCTCGTCCCTCTCCGAACCTCCCCCTCACTACCCATCTTCCGCCGTGGCCTGAAGACTCATCTCTTCAGACTATACCTAGACTAACCACCACCACGCTGTATATTTCACTCTAAATCCCCCCCCCCCTTTTTTTTTCATGACACTTGTTACATGTTGCCCCATCCCAGCACTTTTTGGTAATTTGTATTTGTCCTAATACTGTAGCTTATTCTTCTGCCTAGTTGGCTTTGCAGAGGTTAGATCTGAATAGTGTTCACTGAACTAAACTGTGTTCTTGGCTAGAAATAGCTGTACAAAATAAGTATTGTATCTTACTGAACCTGTGTTTAGTAGTTGTCTATGACCATGAAATGCACTTTTTGTACATCGCTTTGGATAAAAGCGTCTGCCAAATAAATGTAATGTAATGTAATGGGTAGCTCATTGAACATGGCACTCCATATAAACTGGCAAGCTGTTACTAAACAATTGCACACGCATGAACTGGTTTTCCCCTGTGAGTGGCTTCAGGAAAAGAGGAAGAACAACTGAATACAGTGAATGTACATTAATTTTTCAATTACCTAATGAGTAACTGAATTCATTAATAAGATAATTTTGCTTGATAAATTAAACATTTGTCCTTTGACTCCATATAAATTATTGCCTTACTATTTTCTTCCCAAGCACAGTTTGACTATGAGCTGAAGAATCACTAAAATCAGGAATAAAAAAAATGCCTGCATTTATGAAAGTATTTGCATTCATTTGTGGGTCACGGTGAAGGACAAACCAGGATGAAGGCGTACACAAAAGAATTGTGTCCTCTACAAAAAATTATTTTAATAAGCTGTCTAGAAGGGAACTGTTTACCACAAACATTTGAGAGGAACATTTCCTTAAAGCTCAAATTATTTATGTAAGGGACCACATGCCACCAAGACAGGGCAGTTTGCCCAGTGAGTTCACAAACGTGAGCCACATGAGCAAATGTTAAAAATGTTATCAGACTGAAACAAAACCTGCATGAGAGCAGTGCACTGGGGACGCCATTTTATCTGCAGCACTAAGCAGAACAAGTGTCACACTCGTCAAGTTCCTAGGGCAACACAATCCATGTGTTGACTGACAGAGCATAACATTTTTTACTTTATTGATGTACCATGAGGGTAACTGCCTTATGAATATTATGCATATAATACATCTGTCAGGGTTAGATCAAAGTGATGGATCTTCAAATAACACACAATAAATGCATACTTTTATGTTTCTGATTTTAGGATCTTTAAACTGTTTGGTCATCACAGATAGATGACAATGTGAGGTGAATACTATATGGGAATTGGTCAGAAAAACAAATTAAACACAAATATGCTCAGCACAAATATGTGCAAATGAGTTGTTCGGATACAAAAAAAAACAATCTACTCTATGCCTTTTTGTTAATAGTTCATGCGAAATATCAAGTATGGTACCAATCATTGTTGATAACAACGTCTTTAGAACATAATTGAACATCTTTAAAAATAGTAGCCATGCTAAAAATATGTTGAGTATGGGCACATTATGATTTCAGCCAATTTGCCATGAAATACATTCATTGTACCAAGTGACACCAAACTGGTTCTGAGAGTGGCAGGATGACTGCCATTTTGAAAGAGCTAGAGGTAAATGCACCACATCATCAGTACTGGTAACACACTGAGGAATGGCTTATCTGCAGCATCCAGGTCAAGTCTTCAGATTGGTGAACAATTCACTGAACAGCAAATGGAAGCCTATACCCACAACCACCATGGACAGGAGACATCTCGCTGAGCCTAAAACCATTCAAACATGCAATTACAGAACCTAGTTAAACCAGGTTTTTGGAAACAGAAAAATCTGACATCTGCATTGTGTTTAAAAAACAAAAGAATTGACTGATAGCTGAATGTTGAATTACTTTTTTCATTCTGAATTTTTTCCTGCTTTTACAGTGAATTCAGCTACATTTCAATAAATTCACAATTGTCATAATAGTTTATAGCCCTTATTATCATAAATTTTGGGATCTGGTTCATAATTAATATTCAGTCTCTCAAAGTATAAACATTATCAAAGTTTGCCAAAAATTTGTGTTGTTTTTGCTCGTGCTTAATTAACATGTACCAAATAAACAGAGAATATAGAAACTATGTTGAAAATTAAGCACGAAGAAACAATGCTCCTGTAATGGAATGAACTGCACACACCAACACAAATTATCATAACAATAAGACTGAAAACACCCTCCATCCTGAACCAATGTTTCCAGCTGCACCTTCTATTTCTTCTTTCTTTCATTCTCATTACTATTTTCTCCCGCTTTGCCCTCCCTCTCACTTTCTTTTCCCTTCTTTTTATCTTTCTCTCTCTTTCCTCTTTCATCTCCCTCTCCTCTCTCACTAATTTGCTTTCCCATTTTTCTCTTTCTCAGACATACATACACACACACGCCCATATACATTCTCTCTCTCTCTCTCCCTATTATTATTCATCTCACAGACTGCTCTGCAGAGCCTTGCGGGACTGGATGCTTGGCAGATTTTTCTGAACGTAACACCACAGAAAGATGTGATCCTGACAGACTGAGAGTGAGAGGTTGGAAGGGGAGAACAAAACCTCTTCCCCCTGCACAGAGTATTCCAGCAAAGGAAACAGGAAGTGCATCCAAAACACACGCAACTTAAAATGACAGTGAAAACTGACACCATTGAGCATCTTGATAAAAATAGTCTTCATGAAGATAAGATAGTATTTTGCTTCATTTAGTAACACCAGAGCACAGAGTTCATTTATTTTTAAGACTTGTTTTGCACAATTCAGATTATATAGCTAATGGGAGGGTTATACTGAAATTTTAGTTAGTGTTGACACACAATATCAAGTGTGTCCCTTTTCCTTATGAGTACAAGACCAAAGACATATTAGTGAAAAATAACAAATACCACTGGGAACAGTATACTATTTTATCTTGCTATTTTTGTATAAATTACATCATGGCCACCAAGAAAAAAAATTTGGGGGGGAGTGGGGGGTAGTAAAATATAAATGTATGCGGTGGCAGCTGCTGAGCTGATAATTTACGAGGTGGAAAACTTCCCATTAAACCGATTATTGGTCTCAACCTGTTTTTAGTAATTCAGCAATTAATTCATTAAATACTCAATATCATTAACCATAGCCAGTTCTCCTCAATTAGGATATACTGCTCGCACGCTTGCATTCAGTATTACGCTATAGTGCAATACGAGCTCACTGATCTGTAAAGAGAAACACCCAGTGCTTTGTAGAAAAATACAGTCAGATTACTGTAACACATCAGCGGTGTCTGATCCTGCTGAATGTGCCGTTGAATATGTCTATAGCAACCATGTGTTAATTGGCTGTAGCGCCATGTGTGGAGGCCCCTCCGGGCCTTTCACGTGCTGTGAAATTTCAGGACTTCAGCTAAAGATGTCAACATACCCCACATCTCTTCCTCTGCACTGCATTTCAGAATACACTGCACCCCTCCTGCCACTGGCATTCATATTGACTGCATGTGCATAGCAGCCAAATTGCTCTTCAATGACAAGGTGGTGTCAAGATTAACCAACAACAGGTCATTTTCTATTGACATAAGCTTAAAGAGAGTCAACAAGGTTCATCGAGGACAAATATTTACGAATGTGAATTCAATGTTTTGAATCGGACACCGTAAATGTTAGACACCAGCTAAAGCTGAGGCTCCAGCCATTTATCACTGGACCCATGGCACAGTTATTCATACTCATAACTGAGAAATGACACCCAAGTGTTTTTTTTAAAAGAAAACTTAAGTGCTCTGGCTCTGTGTGTGGGTTTTTTCTCTTTTATGGGGGGGGGGGGTGGTCATGCTAAAGCACACAGTAAACGTTCAGCGTTAAATCATCCCTTACAAAGTAAATATGATCGTTATTAGACATACAGTATACTCACTCTGAGTTTAATTATTGCTGGACATTTTACTGTTCACTTTATTTCCATCTCTGGTAATGAATCATCTCATGCTGTGTGCCATTGTATCTCACATCTGTACATGCAAAAAAGCGCATTCCCAATTAGCTGTAATCACGATAGAGGTTCAGTGTGAAGATAATTTGCCAGAGAGGCAAAGAATTTAAATGAACAAGGAAACTATGACACAACCATATCTAGCAAGTTTAAATACAAAAGAATGAAGGATGCAGCTAACCAAGGTCAGTATTTGTCCATCACTATCATTAGTACAGGACATAGCATTTTTTCTCCTTGGTCCACTGGTGAAATAGGTCCATTACAGTCATTACTATTCATTAGAGGTCCAAGCATGATCGCTTGCTGCCCAAGGCAGTGGGAATGCTGGTGGGGGGGGGTGGGTGGGTTGGTCGGGGGGTTGTTAAAAAAACAGGTGAATCAATACTGTCACGTTTCAGACACGTCATTTCAATTAAGGAACAAACTCCAATTCCTTCAGCCCCGAGGGTGATGTGTTCTGCACTACTCTAACCTGCATACAGGGCTAACAGGCCAAAAAGAAAAGACTGTGCAGTTTTCACCAGCCTCCTAACACTAGCCACTAGCAATCCTTTTTCCCAGTCAGAACCCATGGGTACAAGAACACAGGGAAGAAAAATCTATCACAGCAGGTTGTTGCTTGAAAAGGTACAATCCCATGAAAAATAGCCAAGCAGTTTTAAGACAGCAGCTGAATGCAATTAGTAATGGTAGCTGCTTGCCTCACCTAGTTATTCCTTAAACAGGCACAGGACATTTCCTGGTTCTCATTTCCTTTCAGGTTTTAATGAATTAATTGAAGCAATTTCTGGGTAGAAAATAGAACCATTGACTGGTCTGAGAGCCAATCACATGCTAAGTGAACTGTGAGCTAAATCTGTCATGACTAGAGATGCCCATGACAAGAAGTGGATAGACACCACTATAATGAGTCCTGTAATATACTGTATAACTTATAACAGGTAAAGCCTTTAGCAGAAATGAAATTAAATCAAAACCAAAACAGATATACTTGTGTAGTGTTCTTAAAGAAACTGTCACTAAGCACTTCATAGAGTGCATCATACAGATAACATGCAACCTGTAAGTCAGAGCATAAAATTAATAGTATAATGTAGTATAATGTCCCCTTGTTTTTATGTCATAATTGACACAATGAAATTGATTATTTCGTTATTATGATATAAAAAAGAAGGGGACATTATACTGATGTCTGAAGAAGACCACCACCATAAAGGAATTAATCCTATAGAAAGATTTTTCCTGATGGTGAGCAAACAATTTTCTCCTAATGGTGACCAAGGACCAAAGAAAGGCCCCAACTGGAATTCAAACCATGGAACTTGCTGTGAGGTGACCGTGCTACCCACTGCACCACCATTATTTATTTATTTATTATTATTATTATTATTATTATTATTATTATTATTATTTATTTTATTTTATTATTATTATTATTAGTAGTAGTAGTAGTAGTAGTAGTATCTGACAATAGGAACATTGAATTTGGACAGTCTTGTGAACAGGAGCTGAGAGCTGGGTTTTTTCTGTCTGCCTTCCACCAAAGGCGGGAGGGTCCACATGCACTGCTGGGCATTCTGAAGATCCATCAAAAGGCAATCATACAATCATACAAATCATACTATTGTCTGAAGGTACATATCTGCGGTATGTACCTGCAGACAACAGTAAATGCATAACTCAACAGGTCAGCACCTCAGAAAAAGCCATGGCTTTCTGAATAGTTCCTGTCCCTGCGCTTCACGTGGACCACCGTGCACCCGCGCTGTGGGTCGTTACTTTCTAAAGTACGTTCCTCTCCGCAACTCCAGAGCTTCCTTTCTGTAGCAGGAAATGAGAAATTCAGCACCGCAGAGCGACAGGGTGATAAGTGGCCAAAACAGGATTACACGAGCAGTCTTTATCTCCAGGTCTCAGAAGATCCCACACGTCAGAGGGGAGATGAAATTAATCTTTTCGGCTACCAAGGAGGCGAGTTTAAATTACCATCAGCCATGCTGGCCGGCAAGGCAGAAGGGTATACATGCTACCTTCAGAGAGGACAAGATAAAGGAATGACTCACAGGAAAAAATAGTAATAATACAACAGGCAAATGATAATAATCTGTAATATCTTATAGTGAATCTTGAAAAAAACGTATTTTTCATTTATGGTGATATATCCAGTGTATTACAGCCACCATTTTAATAGGAATGCGTATCAGTGATAATTTAAACATTGCCCGTGCGGGAAGATCTATGATGATTCCCAAGAAGCTGTCACATACAGACAGATCCTATGCAGAATGGAGCAGCTGTCGGAGCAACTCATACCACTGTAAAGATGTATCGATTCTTAATTTAATTATTATCAGTCCTGTAGAGGAGTCAGCATAGCTGCAGTGAGGTGCCGTCTCATAATGGGTTCTGGAACATTTTAATCACAGGATGATTACAGAAGAAACAACTCGTCAACAAACCCCATTTAGAGCCACATGACAGGGAGCGCTGTTCATTTGTCTGAGGTAAGAGGCCAATCAAGCAGCAACCATTTGAGTGAATTTTTTTGGTTTGTTTATAATTTCCAGCTAATCTAATTGCAACCTCAACAGCCAAAGTACACTAAAAGTGTGCACAGGGGAGGAATTGACAGACTTCACCTCAAGAGCCAGCACAAAGCAAAATAGTCAATGCAATGTTTTTCATTCTAAAAGAGCTCTGTACTTTCTATGGGGTGAAGAAATTACCTGTTCAGTTTAAGACCCATTATAGATATTTTACATTTTTAAATTGAATATTCAAGCAAAATCAAGCTCAACTGGGCCTGCTCAGCATCTTTATATATGCCACAGAGCATGATAGGATATAAATCGCATGCAGTACACCTGTATGGAAGCATCTGCATTCTTTATGTTTCTCTACTCATTTATTCAGGTTTTTCCTTTCATTTGTCATCCATCTGTGTGTGTGTGTGTGTGTATATATATATATATATATATATATATATACACACACACAGTATGAACATAGTACAAATGTATGCATTTATATATATAGAATTTATTGTTGGCATAAAACTGTAATCTTTTTAGTCATAAGTGTAAATATTCAGGGGATCTGTGCACAGGGGGAGGAATGCAGCTAGAGACCATGTGACTACAGTCAAACTCAAAGAAGTGGACATCACCTATTTCAGCAAGGAGGAAAAACCAGACCATTATCAATTATACATGGACTGGGAGAGAGGAATGTGATAACCAGGGAACAGTACAGCCTCGTACTGTTTGTGCCAGTACTGCATGTACCCATGCATGCTCCAGGAAGAGACAGCTGAAGGATATCAATGTATATTCGCATGGAAACAAATTATTTGAAATAGAATGTAGAATCTTCTTCATCTTCACAAAATTAAGTATTGTTAAAGCTACAATTTTGATAGACATTTATAATGAAAGTCACTGGCACTTGAAAACAGTAGAAATGTGAAAAGGCTGTATTTGTGTCCCATTCTCCCTGTGATAGCATTCATTTGTTATTTTTATGTTATTTAAAATGGCTTTCAACTTCCATTTATTTCAACAGGTATTCCTGTAGGTTATTCTCAAGGGATGAGAGCAGCAATGGAGAGCATTTGCTGCAGGGAAAACTAATCAAGTGAAACCGCTGCTTGATGAGTAACAGCCTCTTATGGAAAAGTATGAAAAGAGACCTGTGTTGCCCAGCAACCAAAGACAAGACATTTTCAAGGAATTACAGCAGTAAGGGCAGGTAAGCATTGTGCAGTGATATTTGAATGCAGCCATAGGTAAGGTGGTCTTTTTTTCATTTATCATGAGCATGTACAGTGACAGAGTTTGCCACAATGACAGGTCAATTTGGTCCCATGCTTTTGTTCGATCTTGGTTCAGTTTATTTTTGTGACTAAAGGCTATTTTTATATACCAGCCATTTCTGTCCATAAATGTATGGAGGAAAAGAAGGCTATGTTTGTATTTGTCTCTGTTCTAGAGGGGGAAAAAATTGTACTTCAGACCAGAGTGAGCTTCAATCATAACTCCCAGATACATTATTGAGGAGGACAGCCGTGTATTCTGAGGAAATCGATTCACTGACAAGGCATTTCGCCTTGCTTTGTAAACTCTAGACATGTTAATGGGCAAGCTCTTTGTTCTCCCCTAGGAGGGAGCACACATGCCATCAAAGAGTGACGGGCTCTGCAAATTGCACGTGTCATCAGATGGTGACAGGTTCCACACAGGGTGTCCATAAAGAAGATGAATCCTTCCTTCATTTTCCTACATCTTTGTGGGGGCGAAAGATGTCAGCACAGGCAAAAATGCTCCTCTCGCTCTGCCTCGGTATCTCTTTATCAGCAGCTGCCCAAGCTCCTCGTAGAATAAAGTCAAAACATAGAGTTGCCTTCAGAGAAAAAAAAACACCTACTAATTTTTTCTGAGGCTTTGACATCTCTTTAGAAAGCAACCGTCAAGCAGCTGCTCTCTGATTCAGCATTAACACCACTGGCAGTGGAATATAGGATCGATGGAATTCTGTGTGGGTGTGGCGTATTTTGAGCAGAGCAAGGGTCACACTGAGGTGAGAGATGTGATTGGGGGAGGCAAGCTAGCTTTGTTTTCCCCAAAGCACTCTTAGCACACACACCTTTCCTACTCCCTTAAAAGGTGAAAGGAATATATGTTTTGTGGGCAGCCCTTAGTGATATCAGAGGAATTTTATGGAACACCTAAAATAGAACTGAAGCGTACTGAAAAATGCAGAAGAAATAAATTAGACAATTTTTGTAAGAAGTCTAAGAATGGCTCCCATGATATTTCTGGCAAAGACTGCCTTAAGAAAAATGCCTACAACTATGCAGGTGTGTTTTATTTGACAGAAAGTTATTTCGTGCTCCAGCACATATTTTATATGCAGTATGTCTACCCTTGGGTTAGCAGCTCATATTAGATGCAGGCAATAAAGTGTTACATTGTACAATAATTAAAATGACTACAAGTACAGTGTAGATAGACACGTTACCTGTGAAGCCCTTGTTTATGTCACTGGTCTCTGTGATGCTTACAGCATGTGATGGGTGTGGCTTCAGCAGTGACCAGAACTGTTAAAGAGCTTCTTCTTTTGTTAGCATGGGGAACAGTGAAGGCGACAAAGACGGTGATGATGAGGAGGAGGACGAGGAAGAGGATGACAGTTGAATATAAAGATGGCTATCTCCTTTTGTACATCCAGGATCAGGGTGGAGATGTTGGGGAATGATGATCTGAAAATGACAGGACACTTAAAAAAACATGATTGATTTGCACAAGTACGTACTTCTGAGAGATGTACATCATTGCTTTGTGGGTTCATTTCTGGATACGTATCAGAATTTTTGATGTACTGGCCAGACTCATATGTACTCAAATGGGGCTCCTCACAGAGCTTAAAATACTTCCAGTTGATTTGTCCCCAAAGCATTAACGAGATGGTCACCTGGTCTGACAGATGCATGCTGGGATTCCAACCATAACAAGGACCCAGCTCTCCCCACACCTTGCCAGTATGGCACACACACACACACGCACACGCGCACATGTGCATACATGCACACGCACACACGCTCACACACAACACACAAAACACACGCACACACGTACACACTCACTCCACCATCTCTCCCCTACAAACACAGTCAGTTGTGTTGTTGACAATGAAATCGGCGTAGGAAGAAAATGTCACTGCAGAGAGGAGGGGCAGGGACGTAACCTTGTCTGAGACACAGGGACGCGTCTGGATTTGCGAGAGCAGCAATCAACAAAAGCAATGAACAAATTGCCACACTGTTCATCCTGGACTGCAGCAAAGCACTGCTTTCTGATTGTGTATGTGCTTGCGTCTGCTGTGTGTGCGCATGTGTGTGTGTGTGAGTGTGTTTTCTGGCAGAGATGGATTTAACCATGATTCACACATTTCATTTGAGAAGCTCCCATACTCACGGAGGGGTTTATGTCTGTCTTCAGGTGAAATTAAATGAACCCCTCCCCCACTCTCAAGCCCATACACCCTGCTCAGCTCAGCACAGATATCACCTCATCACACCCAGCCATATGATGATGCCTTGCCTCCAGTTATGACGCAAATGGAGATATCATACATCTTTTGGTTGATTTTTCCATTAATAATAACCATCATAAGTGGCCTATACATCAATTTAACATTCTGTTTATGGCTCTGTGATGCTGTAACAGTGTTTTCGTGTTATTTGTTAGTCCGTGGCTTCATTTGTTAAAAATGGGAACAAATGAAACAAGCCTTTTCTTTGCTTGCAGCAAAAAGTTGGTGTAGTAGCTGCCACTGTGAGTTGGTAAATTATAGCTCATTAAAGTGAGAAAAATAATGTCCTCCCATTCAGATCAAGGAGCCCACATAGGACTTGCGTAGTCTCCAATGTCAGATGATGTAGCTCAGTGGCCTGATCTGTTCATATTACTCTCAGTTCAATTCAATTAGCTTTACTAGCATGACAAATCAGCATGTTAGCAAATAAGCTAACACTTCTGAAGTAAAAAATGAGCCTCTTAAGATTTCTAAAGATAGCGGGATATGAAGAAATGATGATTGCTCTCTGTTGAATTTTAAGTTATAACCACTAACACTGGTATGCATGCTGGGGACTGAAATGAAAGGTGTAATCGCACTCAGGTGTATTTCTAATTTATAAGTAATTCATTTTAAAGTTTGTATTTTTGCTGTAAATATAAAAATCAGTTCACTGAGTTTTTTTGTATGACGAGCAACAAGGGCAAGTTATGCTCTTTGAATGGGAGGGGGCTGAAAAGATTGACGTTGAAATGGCCCACAAAATCACATAGTCCGCCACTGCATGTTCATGCGCACACGCACACGTGCACATACATGTCTGTGCTACCACCAACGCACATGCACACACATATTTCTATATGTACGAGTACAAGCATACGTGTGTGCGGTAATCTGCGTGAGCAGCGCCGCAGTCTTGCCCCACATGCACCCAGGCACGCTGACCCTGAGGTCAGAGGTCAGGGCGGGTCGGGGGCGGCGTTTCGACTCAGCGGGCGCGCGTTGGGCACTGACCTCCCGAGCAGCAGGAACTCCCCCACCAGCTTCTGGCGGCGCATGGCCATGAGGATGCCGCGCACGGTCATGCCCTCGCAGAAGCAGGCCACCACGCGCGCCTTGGGCAGGTGGCCCCGGAGTTTCCGCAGCAGCTTGTCGAAGCCCGGCTCCCCGGCGTTGCTGTAGATCTTGTCCGAGTGCGCGATGCAGATCCCCTCTTTGGCGGCCATGTCTTTGAACGCCTCCATGCCGCTCTCCCCGTAGTTCCCTGGAACGGGAGACAGAGGCTCGCAGTTAACATTTGAATTTCTGCCCCTAATCCTGTAAAATCTGCTTTTTATTGGCAGTGCCTATTTCATTTCAATTAATACCTGATGTACTATGAATCCTTAAATTTAAATTGGGGTGCCAATAACTGTGACTCACATTTGGGAAAAATAATTATTTCTTCATTAAGATTTTTTAAAAAGTTTTTTCTTTGAACAAGTTTACTTCGATAACAATTTTTTAATGTGTGAAGACTGGGTGTGCACCACACACAGCTAGGAGAGTCATCTTATGGACCTTTAACCAGCACGAGAAGCCTTTCGTAAGAAAAGATTCATCAATGACAGAGCCTCACAATAATAACGCATACAGAAGGATAACTACAGCGACATGTCACATCAAAACACTGCGTACAAACATCCAATGCTCCCAGAACTTGCACATACTGTAGGCTCTGGTAACCAAATCAAATTCAGTTTCCTTAGGGGGGGGGGGGGGCGGAGAGAACCTGAATTAAGATGCACTTCTTCAGGATCTGCAAACTAACCAGAATTCACTGGCATGGAATAACACTACACACAGCCAGCAGGCTGAGGATACTGATGGCCTCTGGTGTCAACTGTGAAAAATGGAACAGTGGGCCTCGGATCGCTAAGAAATGTGTCAAGCTGGGAGAAGGGGGGGGGGGGGTTTCCCCTCCCCTGGATCCCTGGGAACGCCGAAATCTGGTTAAAGAGATACGGCCGCTTTCAAGAAACGTCCATTCAGTAACTGTTCCCAAGACCACACAACATACAGTACAATCTTACTTTTTCGTCTTTTATATCAAGACTGCATTTCTGGCGGCTGTTGTATTCACAAAGAGTACTGAAGATCCACAAAGGTCCACTGGCTTCATGCATTTACCCACACTGTTCATAAGAGTTCTGTCTGTCAGAAGTGGTACTGGGTTTGTTAAAAATGGGATTAGAACAGGGATTAAGGAAAACAGCACTGCTTCTGGCTCAGAACCCTTGACAGATGGGACTATTGTAATGCTATTGCCTCCTGTGCAGATGTCCATGTATACATATACTCATGCTGCAGAGGTCTAATGAATGAAGGTGCCCTTGAGGAATTGATACGACACTGACGGGAACAACAGCAACGACAGTCCGTGGTCTACCCTCTGCACAAGCAACATCAGCGGCAATACATCTGTCAGCTGCCACAGGGCTTATTAAGTGTGCCATTTAACAGAAGTGTTCCCTTTCCTTTCACCAGTGATTTTAGTGCTTCACTCTGAGCTAACCCACCAGTCAATATCACAGGGAGACAGAAAACCTTGTTTTTTTAGAGTTAAACAGAGAACCAGATAGACTTGAAAGACAGTCAAATTAACTAAGAGGATGAGTAGACTTTAATCAATACACAGCAAGAAATAGCTTGGAGAGGTACTGATAAAACCACAAACACATATCAACATGGGCATCTCCTCAGAGGACTTTTGGAAGGAATTGTTTTAACAACCATTACTTGGTCCTCTGCTACTCTCTGATGTGACTCTCATTAGAAACATGAAAGCAGAGCTTCATATTCAGCAGGCTAACTGAGATCACACAGACAGACTGCCGAACGCCATTAAGTGGAAACAATGATCAGTGGCTTTGTTTTCATAATGGCCACTGAACACTTCAAACGGACAGAAATTATTTAGTCTGTGAGCAAATCTGCAGCGGTGTGGCAGATTAGAGAAATTAGAGGGAATAACTGATATAGATCACACAGACGGTGGCATTAAACCCCCACAGCAGTAAGGTGACAGCATAACGATTTAGCGATTTATCAGCCATGTCGCTAATCAGGGCTGTCATTCGGGTCCAGTGCAGACCCGGCATTAATTCAATTCAAATCAATTCTGCTGCAAATGTTGCAGCTGAAATTGGATTGAGATAAGAACGAAAACGGTTAATAAGGAGCGTGATTTAACCGGGGAGTAAATGAGGGCCGAGAGGACAAGGCAAGGCCGATAGCAGCTCTGCGCACAGTGCCACCGCACGCAGTAAACCTCTCAGGCGGAGGACCGTGGCCATAGAAACCACTGTGTCGGTGCCATCGGACATGGGTTCACGACTGGACCCAGGTGTGGAAAATCTGACATGTCTGGACTCCAAACCCACGGAAACCTCCTGTTATTTGAAATCACTGGCAAACATAAAAAGGAAAACGGAGCAAATATGAAATCGAGTCAGATTTATTTTCAGAGCTGTGAAAGCGATCCGTAGCCCTGTCGGTAAAAGCTTCCCGCGGACACGTGCCCTCAGACACCCGCAGAATCACGCGTCTGCAGCTGGAGAGCGGTGTCGCTCACCGTCGCTTCGTCTGTCTGTCTGTCTGTCTGTTTGTCTGTCTGTCTGTCTGTCCGACATTAAGCTGAGGATGCATTCCCCAGAGCTGTTACAGGAGGTGTCTGTTACAGCTGAGGCCTGGGGAAGGGGCGCTCTCAGTGACCCATGAGGCTGTGTTCTCCAGTGAGTGAGCGGAGACCCATCCAAATCTCCACACATCTGACAGAGCTGGGACAGGAGGTGCGGCAGGGCCCAGTACAGCGTGCCTCCATTCAGCGCTGGCCCGGCTCTCCCCCCCCCACATTACCCCCCTCCTCCGGTACATGCAACAACGCTCACGTTCCAGGTACAGATCGATTGAGAAATGATGAGCAAGTCGTGCTTTATAAAGAGAATAAGCATCGATCTGTGGATACTTCAGTCTGCCTGAGGGCGCTGCACAGATGATCTGTCAGGAACGACCGGCCAGGCCGTGCGCTGGATCAGCGTTAGATCAAGCGCGCGGCAGGCGGGAGTGGTGCTCCGAGCCAAGCGATCGCACGCATCATCACACATAGCGGTAGCCGCTCTAGCGATGAGACCGGGCTCCACCATCGGCATAGCCCGTACAGTCCAAGATCTCGGCGTCCCTTTGCGCATACAGAGAATACAACTTTCACTGTTACGCGGCCACAGCGAAACAGAACAACCTCTGAAATGCCCTATTCCCCTGGGCAAGAATAAAGGAATAAAAGCCTGTGGCACTCCAGTAAAACACAAAACACAATTTGCGGCCCAAAGAGGAACGGTGGACAATATGCATCACCCCATTCCCCAGCCCCGTAACAGCTACGGACGGGCAGCTCTCTCTGCAGCGCAGATATTCGTCTTGATCACGGGCGAGGATTTGTGTGCTGGGGTGGGGGGCGGAAAAGGCACGGCTCTGTGGAAGGACCTTCAGCTGCTGGCTTAATAACAGGGAACGCAGGGCCCGAAAACCATCTGTGCTGCCGACCCGACGACCGCACTCCAATAACAACTCCGCGCCACAGCCCTGCATGGGAGAGGAAAATGGCCTTCAGCTATCTGTCACCAGAGCCCACCGGCACTCCATCATGGCCCCTGTGCTTATTCAGTTCACAGGCACATTTTCTCAATAGGGGAATATTTTGATGGTAAACACAGTTGCATGCAGCCGTGGCAGTGTAACTCCAGCACTTAAAGGTCCATCCTGCTGCATTCAACCAAGATCATCGTCTCTAGACACCGTATGCATGGATGTGTGAAAAAAAAATCCCCTCTGACAGCAGTTTAAACGTGCAAACATTGTAAATCAACGTCACAGTAGGAGTAAGTCAGCAGTTTCACAACAGTGCAACGCTTGTTCTCTGTCTGCTTCCTGATAGCCCTCGTCTGTGCAATGGTGCTGAAGCTGACAGCAAGTTAAAGCCCATCCAGACACAGCAAATCACACAGTATACTGAAAATAAAAAAGGAGCACAAGGCCTTTACATGCTAAAGAAAGCTACGTCCACCAGCTACATGCAAAATCCTGTAATTAGTCTCACAGTGAGACGAGTCGGCGGCAGATGGCTGACACGGCCGCACTCCCCTCCCTGGGAGAAGGGGGCGCCACTCTGGAACAGCTTTACAGGAAGTCTCACACCAGCCCGCTACTCGTTACTTCTGGCAGAAGAAAGGGAGATGAGCCTCTGCAAGTGACACCCAGCTTTTCAAAAATAAAAAAATAAAAAAGCAACAAAAAAAAAAAAAGCTCTGGAGTGTCAGCTAGACGCCATAGAGAGGAAGTCGGCAGCAGGGGTGATTCCTGAGTCTTGTAGCCACTTAAACGATTTCTATCAGCAGTACACTGACATTTCCCTTGTTATATATAACCATGCAAACAGAGTCACATCAGGTAATACTGTGCTGTGGTCTGGGGTCAAGAGGCTAATAATTATTTAATGATATTTGACGATAGTTACTAACTCTGACCAATCATTTCCCTCTTTAAAGCAGGATGACACCAGTGTCAGAGCCAATACCTTTAAAAGCACAGAGAAAATAACCCTTTTTCTGGCCATCAGGTAGGAATTTAACCTAACCACCTCATGGTTTGCCTTCAGATTTGAATAATGCATTACGCAATGTCATGAGCTCACTGCTCGCAGAAATACATTTTTAAAACCTAGTATGCGCTGCAAAAAAGAAAAAAAAAAGTTCCTCAAATTCATTATTCAAAGTTATAGAATTGAATTGAAATTAGATTGAATTCATAACCGGCATTTCTCACCCTGCTAAAAAAAAAAAAAAAAAGCACAAGAGGGGGGTTTTCAACATGTTGCCGCTGCAGAATTCATTCATCTTAAACAGATTATAGCATGGAGCGAGAGGTGTGCATCGGAAAAATCTACCCACTGGTATTACGGGGAAGAATAGCAGAAGATAGGGCAGGAGGGGGCTTCTTAAGAACAGAGAAAAGAACACTATACCCCAAGTCCTTATTGTACTGCTCTGGATTGTGCTCATAAAGTAATTTACTGCAACTTTATTTGTTGCCATTGCAAGCTGTTAATACAATCCCTAACACTAATTCTGAAAAGATTAGAGGCATGCTCGTTATTGGAGGCTTTCCGTCTTGAGGGAATTAATTGTAAAAATTAATTGCCCACAGCACAGCACTGTGTGGATGCACATACCACCAGGGTCTCAACAAATTAGATGTGTGTCTGAAAGAACATCCATCTTAAACTCCCATTTCCCATTTTGTTGTACGGCAGCGGCAAGGGCTCTGAACTCCAGATCAGAGGCTTGTGGGAAAAATAACTGCTGCGTGTGGTGCACACCAATGAAAACCCTGCTGCAGACAAGGACACACAAAACACAAAAGAAACTTTCCCCTGGTAAAACTGCTGATTATTAAGCAGGTACATGATCATAAATTCATAAATACTGATCTGGGGACCTCAATAAATGTTGAGATCGAGAAGCCAGCACATGTGAACTGCTCCAGATAGGACCCTGTAGACAAGAGGATACAAAGATGTGCCGTATGAGCACTTATTAAGTACATGGGATTAAATACATAAATACTGAGATGGGGTGGTTTTGCCAGCCCACGCAGGAACCAATAATAACAGCTCTGGGGTGAGTCCAGCCAACAAGCCCTGAAAAAAAGGGTCAGGGCATGAGCTCAGCACCACAGGGACTCTTATACCTCACACAAACCCGACATCAATTAAACAGCAGTGACATCAGCGCAAGCTACCCCTGCCCAGCCCTCCCCACCATGCGCATTTGATTCAGGGCCAGGGGTTGTGTGGCACTTCCGCCCAGCCACCCATACCCATTACGTGACGCAGAATCAGTCTGCAATAAGAAAATAAAAATGCTAATATCTTGATAAATATAACTTGCACTGGCTGGCCTAATCATCAAAGATCGATGATGGGGGGTGATCTCATAGACCCGGCAGACTGACTTACATTCATTCTGTGGGTAGAAACACTGAGAGAGTGGCGAGGAAAGCTCAGATGAAGACGACGATGAGGAAGAGAGTCAGGGGGGCATGATTGCTAAGCAGCAGCTACTGTATCTGCAAACTGAATAGAACCCAGTGAATGGCAAATTAAAGACAATACTACTCTCTTGTGTTTTGTGCTCTATGCCCATTGTCAGGGTCTTCCATTGGAGATGGAACAGGATACACTTTCTAAAGACCAGCTGGAGGTTGGTGGCATCTTGTATAGCTTTCCTATGAGTGGGATCGCTGCCGATGCTCTGTATTAAAGACAAATGATATCCACAGACGAACAATTATTGGAGTATTTCAGATAGGTCCTGTTAAGAATCATAAGTAGGCTTGTGTTTTGACAGTATTCTGAAATCTGAATTACCATAAATTGCATCGCATTGATTTACAAACCGTGTTTGAAATACAGACCGCACTTGCATTCATAAATTATTCATACAATATAACAAATGTGCTTTTGAAAATATAATCATGTTTCCCGCTTTTGTGAGTGCAGACTGGGAGCGAAAGATTTAATCAATGATTAAATTGCAGTGGTTCACCACACTGTAATGTACTGCCTCTACCAGAAGAGGTCCTTGACAGTAGTCTACCCAAGTTAATGATTACTTCAAATGAAGATATTCTGGAGAAAGATGATATTGTTTGTTGACATAATATAATATAGAATGGATAAGGGCATGTTCAGACTCTTGAATGCATGAAGTTATGACATTTTAACACGCAGGAATGTTTTATGCTGATTCTAGCTGACATTAATTTGAACAGACATGTTCCACCATGTATAATACAAAAATCCCTCTAATCCATCCCATGCATAATCACTGATACCACATGTACATGCTGTTTCAAGCAGCAAAACCCTAAATTAACCATAGAAGCAACTGATTTGTAAATAGAATGTACATAAAACAGCAGAGAATATGAATATGAATTGTATTATGTATAGTGGATGATGAAACAAAAATAATGCAATACATTTGAGTTCATTTAGTCATTTTGTAGTTTGTCATTGAGGCTGCGTAAATAAAGCATGAACTAGCATGCTCACAGTGAGATGTTCCATTGCGCTGATACAGAACTATTGTCTATCCTGTCTGTCCTCTATCTATAATTCCTTATCCAAGATGGCGGAGTTGGGGAGGTGGCTGCAGTTTAGCTGTTCTGCTGTGGTGGAATGCTCTTGCAGCAGGAGGGAGCAATGGCCGCGGAGGGAATGCAGTGGCCAGGATGATCACGCTAAATTGGAGGTGAAACACAAACATGGGGGCCTTCATTCTCTGGGACCGCCATAAGAGAATCCGCTGGCATGAGCACAGGCCAGCTGCACGGCTGCCAACACAGCTGGTCTCTGCTGGAGGAATAAATTGAACCCTTTTTAAAAACCCGAGTACGGGAGAGGGTGAAGGAGCAATTGTCTGTGGTATCTGGCAGCCATCCAGGATATGGCACACAGGCACACCTGCACACTTACACATAAGAGAGCTTTTACATTGTCTCTCTCTCTGTAAAAAAACATGGGAAATAATGTTGTAAGTACTCTATGGGAAATAATGATCCACCTATGGACTCCTATGTGTACGTTCTACCTCATGTAGGCCTACATGTATTTAGCTTGCCAAAGACTCAACATATTCTCCTGTTTTGATATTGAGCCTCCTGCTTCATAATTTGTTTTTATTTTATTTTTTTACAATGTTTGCATTATGTCTCAACTGTCTTTAAATACAGCCCCATTAGAGATTAATTCAAGTTGATATCACCAAAAAAATGACAGATTATTTCTACAATTGGCATTTTACAAGGCCATTTTTGGCATTTTACAAGACAAGAGTTAAACTACTGAGCCCTTTCTCCACTTGCTCCTGGTATTTTGGGCAAAGGGAACACACACACACACACAAAGCCACGGCTCTCTCTTGGTGAAGAGAATTTACGCCCGATCATTTCTGCCTCGGCGCTCAAGCTGTGGTGACAGACACCAAGGTGGCAGGCCCTGGCCTATTCCATTCCCGTAATTTGTCACTTTGACTGGAGGCCCCCCCCGCCCCCCCACAACAGAGTTGCTGTGGCGGCCCTACCATCGCCATAGCAATTTCCACGTCTGGGAATCCAATTCACAGCTGCACTTCCGTTCTTAACACAGCCCCCAAAACACCTGTGTGCACCTCGCATTGCCCAGGCGACGGTATTCTGGAAGCTTCTTTTAGAAAAAAAACTCATCAAGCTCACACATCCTGTCTTTTCCCCTGGGCCTCTCGGGCTAACAGGAGAATTCTTGATGGACCTCTTACATAACCCCAATGGAGGCCACACATTCGCTCACCATTTGCAGTGATAAATGGCAAATTTAGCCCTTAATTTAGCCACTGGTAAATTAGCCACTGCTAAATTACTATCATATGTCTCTGCGCCACCCCTGTTGCACACAAGTTGCACAGGATTTGAGTCAGGGAAAGACATTTCATGTGCAAGCAGACTGTGCTGAGTGTGACTGAGATCGCAGGTGAATGATGAGCCGAGTGAATCCCTCCCTCCCTCAGGCAGCAGCGCAGCCACAGTAGACTCAGAGACTCAGGCTTCTGCTCCATCCAAACCTGCAACTACACACCTGGACTCATTTTAATTAACCAGGCTAATCCTCTGAAGAGTAGGCTTTTTGGAATGTTTTTTTTTTTTGGTTTTTTTTTGTTTCAAAATTCAAAGTCAGTGTTCTAGAACTCAGTTTCTGTCAAGTACTAGTAATAATTAACATCAGCATTCGAATGTTCAGTTAAGATCACACAGTTCTGATCTTACACCTTAAAGGGTTATTGAACACAAGCGACTTGTGCTGGTGGCCCTTGGCATTTTGTTGTTCACAATGCTCAGGCTCAGACTTTTAATCATCCATCAAACTCCTGTGATCAAGCTCAGATGGAGCAAAAACCAGAAACTCCAGGACCAAGTTTGCTAACCCTGCACTACATCACTCCCAGGCAGACCCACAATAGGCTCAAGAATTTAACTGTGCTGTCAAGAGTAATCTCACAATACTTTAAGAATAAAAGGCAAAAGGCTTCATCTTGTCACTCTTCTGTTTGAAATGAGGAGAGGCTTAGGAGATCCTGCAGACAGTGTGATAAATGAATGGCAGACACAAAGAGCTAAGAGAGGAAGCATAGCAGGATGTCAAGGATAAGTATGAAGAGGAAAGCACAGATATGTGGGCAGATATGCAGGGTTAGGCATGGTGGGTTGTGCAGGGATGGGAATGAACGATGGCGCAGATGCGGAAACATGGACAAGAATTTAAATTTACAGCTGGATACGACCAAGCAGTGGCAGATGCACAGATAAGAATGAAGGGGAGTAAGGAGACGTGAACAGGCTTCAGGGAGGAACAGGCTCCGTCCGGGATAAGGAAACAGACAGTCGTGGAGCCAATGATGATGTGTACAGGGGAGGTAACAGCCAGGAATAGGACAACCCTGTAAAACATTGGCAGGTAGCACAGACCGATGAAGGGGAATGAGGATGAGGAGGAGGGAAGCAGTCTGGCACTTCGCTGCACACTTCACCCATCAAACCTCTCGCTAATGACTTACACTTAAAATTCCCTCAACCCACAGAGCCGCTTATCACACCGTTTACCATGGCAACAGACCCCCGGCCCGGGAGATTGGAGGATGCATCACCATTAATCTCCCCGAGATGACCTGCTGGCTCCCTCCTTTCCCCCTGACCCTGCCATTTTAATCCTTTAAAGAGGTATCCTTAACTGCCGATACACAAACCCAGGCAATTTCACATGTCATTGTCTGTCATGTGAGGAGAGGAATGAAATCTCTAGCACACAGGCCATAATAGCAACGCGGGGGTTATGAAATAGCATGTCAGCAAACGTCAGCCCGCCCCCACGCCGGCCAGGATCACACAGCACTTCTGGGGCCGCGTTAGCGGGTCACACCACAGCGCGTTCGCTTCACAGCCTCAGCGTCAGCAGCTTCGGCGCAACAGCGGTGCGAGAGCGAGGTTACATAAAAATAAAACGGGGCTGAGCAACTGTATGCTACTAATGACCATCTGATCTGAACTAGTCATTTATGTGTTGAATCCAGCTGATCATGTTCAGCTGAAGAGGGCGGCTCTTCAATTTGTCTGTGAATGGGAACCTATTATAGCTGTATCCATTTTGGGTTCAAGAAACCTCCATTTTCCATCATTAGACTGCGGGCACCCACGGCTACAAAATCCTCCCTCCAAGGCAACCCCACTGCACAGTGACCAGCAGCCACCAGAGACACCAAATGTAATGCCACACCAGTCCATTCACCTATTTAAGCCCACTGGCAGCAAAGCACTTCACAGTGATCAGGGGGAAACTCACATCAACCACCAAGTGTGGCAGCCACTTGGGTGATGCATGGCAGCCATTTTGCACCAGAATGCTCACCACACATCAGCTGAGGTGAAGGGGGAGAGAATGATTTTTTTAGCCAATTAAAGATGACGGATTGAGAAGGAGGGGCATCGGTGATTCTCTGTTACAGGCAGGAGCACCAGGTTTGCCTGTTATCTCCTATGCACCATTTGCACTACAGTTTCCTGAAGTGATTCTCTAAGGTGCTTGGTACCCTATGGCACTGTAGACATGCGTCGTTCATATACACCCAAGGGATTCCAGCAAACTGTTCAGTGTATTTTCTTTCCTGTCAAAGGGAATGAAAGAAAGGGTTGTCTCTTCCACTTCAGAGCCTGGGCACGTTCGCCTGGCAGGAAAGGGTTAAAGCGAGAGACAGAAAGTAAAATTCAGTCATGGTCGCAGCTCAATGTCTGCTCCTCACTGGCATTTCCCCGGAGGGTAAACCGCTGCGTCACTGCCTGACCTTATCGTACTGCGGTTAATGACAAAGCCAGTTCCGGAATGCTGAGTGGTAATCACCATCACCGATCACCATCACAAATGACACAGGAACACTGGACAGCTATTAAATGGCTAAAATGATACATTAATTTTCACTTCCAACCGGTGAAGAATCTGACTTAAAGAGTGAGGTCCCAAATCCTGGGTGTAAAAAAGAATTAAATTGTTGCAGAATTGTTCTGAAAATCAGGAGAACTGAGATCAATTGTGAATTGACTGCAATTGCTCATTGGATACCACAGAGAAACATTGTGCACCACAGTCCCTTAACAAGTGCTTATGACTGGGCTGTCTTTCCCCGTGTTATGTACGCATTTGCATTTATATGTGTGTATGTGCGAGTACACACATTAATACAATATAAAATTTTACAGTATGTATACTGTCGGGATAACAAAATAATAGCTTCTCTATTGTTCTTGTTTCTGCAGTAACACACAGTGTTTTAATGTGTGGCAGATCGGCTTATCCAGGGCAACTCACAGCACGAAACAGAGTTAATTTTTCAGACACTGAGATCGCTCTGACAAGGTCTTCAATTAGATATTCAATTGCCTACAGCTAGAGCTGTTTAGAGCTGTTTTTGTTTTCAGCCACAAGACAACACATGAAACAGCAGACCTACCACCTCTGAAATGGTTCCCTGTCATGCAGTTGCAACATTAATTGAGACTGGAGGGGAAACAATGTGAGCTGTACAATTTTGAGCCATTTTATTTTAGGGGAAACAGTAACCGCAATGAAAAGCAAATCTACAGATGTGCTTTGGTAAGTGTCTGGCTGAAATATATTGGTTCCTACTACTGCGTGGAGAGAAAAAAATACAAAATTACAATATTAACAAGACAAAGAAATGAATGGACACTGTAAAATAACTGGCAGCATATGTCACCAATGAAAGAATAATGACAGTATATCCCATGTTTTTCTCCAGAAGAAATCAAGCTGTAAAGCAAAGCGGATGCAGATGTAGTAGCCTACTAAACAGGAGCTCATTACAGCCAACACTGCTGGCTGTGGGTCGGTTCATATGCTCGTCAGTGATGCCTCCTGGACCGCACAGCTGTATCTCCACATCGCCTCTTGTACAGTGCAGCAGAAGGAAAGATCAAAGAACTTCTTTACTTAAATGTATTATTCATCTCCTTGCCATCTTGGCAGCTTCAAGTTTACAATGCAAATGAAAGAAGAGAAAAGCAGGATTGAGGATATAATGGGAAAATACTGCCATGGCAAAACTGTTTTTCCCCAAATCAATGCATTATTATTTTTGCATTGCATAGCCAATGCAATTATTCATTGTTTGGGGCATTCTGGTTAATGATTCAGTTAACATGTCTGACTATGGGGTAGTGATTTGGTGCAGTGGTTAAGCTTTATAATTAGACTGAATGTTGCAGTTTTGCCACTGCCTTGGTGCCTCTGAGCCAGCCATTTATCCTGATGTGCTTCAGTCAATATTCAGAGAGTATGCTGGTGAGTAAATTATGTTGCCCTGGATGGGGTCCTTAGAGACCAAGATATGGCTGTGATTACCTTAAGCAACCCTGACTGACAACAGACCACGTGTGGCCATTTATAATAATCAATGCGCATCATTTCTCAGAACATTTTCTCAGAAATAAGGTTGCTCCACAAGATAATAAAACCGCTCTAATGTGTTTACTTTCTCGAGCTGGTCGCTTTAACTGGGAACTGTTTATGCTTTATTTTGTTTTTAGCAGAAATGACCACAGACAGCCTTTAAAATAAACAGTCTCCAGACACCTCTTTTAGTGACCTTGGACAAAAAGGCGTAACTGTGAGGGAATAACTGGCGAGAGCTGCAGCAGACAGATCAGGCAGATGCTGTGGCTTGGCTGCTGTATGCATATGAGTGCGGCTCTTTCTCACAGCTACGCTGCTGATCTCTTTACAGCAGAGCCCGTGTGCTCTCTGCAGCGGCTGTCTGGATATCGATAAGGACCACAGATTGGGGAGTACTACTGGCCAGGACAGAGAGGGTGGAAAATTTTGATGTTGAGGTTTTGATGGTGTTTTTTGTTCGCTCATTTTCTACCACTGCACTCTTCGTTGCGCTGAAAGCACTGTCGTTAGATGCACGCAGAAATCTGCTCAATGACACAATCAAAAGATTTGCACAGACAATGGTTCTGCTGTAAATCAGCTTGTGACCCTCAGCATCATGACTGAGACTGGCTGGCGAATGTGAATGTTGCACTGTGACTGCAAGTTCCATATGATTGGTACAGTGAAGAACATACATTTCCTTTTTCCAGTAAATACTAAAAGATTTGCCTGCCTTTTTCCTTTCCTCCTTCCGTTCCCCTTTTATTTATCTCACACTCCCTCCCCCTTCCCTACCTCTCTTTCCCTCGCCCCCACCACCCCCACCCCTTTAATACTGTTCATTTGAACCTTCTGAGTAGTCCAGATCCTGCTGGGGTTGTCTCTTTTGCAAAGCTCCAAGGTCTTTTCTTTAGACCAACCTCAGTCTCTGAAACGAATCAATTCAGTAAGAACCAGCCTGTTTCTTTTATGAATTGTATACATACTCCCACGGATGAGAATGAGATCGAATTTCTCTGCAGAATTGGGAGATTTTTTTTGTCATTCCTTTCACCAAAGCATGGGCAACAATGAGTCAGAAAATGGGCACTTCTCACTATTCTACTGAGCTGCATTTTCCCCCTTTTTTATCCTCCGTTCATGACACTTAGTCAATAATCAAAAGACTTGTGTGAGCAAGATCATTTGCAGTGTACAGTTTTCCTTGAGGGTATGTTAAAAATTCTAACTGGATGTCAAGTCTTTTTTATTTTTCTCCATTATACAAGACCTCACCATGGAAATTATGTCTGAAATAATGAGCTGATGAGGAGCTCAGTAGAACTCTGATGTCCTTGACGTGTTCGATCAAGGTCAAACTCCGCCAGGCGAAGACGGAGACGCATTTGTGACACTATGAATATACGCTCAGGCATCGGCATTGTGTTCTTCATCAGGAAACAGCACAGCGACAGCCCACAGCCCACAGCCTGGGCTCCAGAGGAGGCTAAAGCAGCTCCAGCGATCTGCGTACTCTCGTTACAGCTGGGCTTCTGAGACACTGCCACAATCACTCAACAAAACAGTGGACATTTGCAACAGATCTCAGCATGGCACACAATGGAAACACATCCCTGGAGAATGTGCATTGCCTCCTTTATCCTGGCCCTCGACCGCACATTTAATACGCACACATCAGCAGCAACCAGTGAGCTTTCTGATGCGCATTTTTGAACACGCAAATATCTGTGACAAAGTCATTCGCTGGCATCCTGGAATTGGCTTGTGTGAACAGTAAGCACAATTACATCTTTTTTTTTAAATATTTATTTCAATGGACCTTCTAATTAATGCAGTATATTCATTATGTATGCCGCAGGTCTGTGAAAGTTCTGTAGGCTTTTCCCTGTTATTTAGCTGGGTACATTTAAAAGTCGAACAGTCATATATTATGATCCAGAGGGGCATTTTAAAGAGTCATTTTTAAGTCTTTGACACAATGGGATGAGGGCACATACATCCGACTCCCTGCCACTAGATCTCCCCTACAGCTTCCACAGAGCAATACTGTCTCATGCCTGGACCCTGAAAACAGTTCCACACATGATAACGGCAGATAAAATGAACAGAGCAATCAAAACCGCCCCTGAGGCATTCCTCTAAGGGAGATTAACATGTCCTTATTTTATGCTACCCCTGTCTGATGAGTGATGAAGTAGAATTATTAATGGACGGGAGCAGAGGGAGGGTCGTTCCACAACTTTCACCACAATCCTCACCACAACAATCCTCACCCCTTTCATTATATTCTTTAAATGAAACAGTCTTATGTCTTAACGATTTTAGAAAATTAGGCTTCTAACAAGCTGAATGGGAAAAAAATCTAAAATGTTGACACAAAATGCCGTGTTAAGTGTTGTTTTGGGTCACTGCCGTCTTTTTAAATGGGAATTCTTTCCCATTAGACTGGCTCAATGCCCACGTGGTCACTGAGAAAAGACTTAAATTAGCCACATTGTATATTCCCCGGGCATCAATCCAGGTATTTGGATAGCGGTGTGCTTACTTTAAGCAGAGGCCACATGGGATTCAATATCAAAATATTCAGAAACAACAGAATTCATTTTGATTTGCACATTATATAGCATCTGAAGACTCTTTGTGAATTCTTTTCCTTATATCGGACAATATTAATGATATAAAACAAGGTTTTCCAGCAGAAATGACAATAAAAGTGTATTTTTACATTTTCACAAAATTAAGACCATTTTAGACTGACCTCTGTATGATATTTTTACTAATCTGATTTATTAATAATTCAGATTAATAATTAGCTTACCCAATCTGTCATTGGATGCATGATAAAACTAAGGAATAAGACTGTGTCATGTCTCCTAGGCATTCAGGAATAGCTTGATACTCAATATTACAAACTGGTGAAGACCTGAGGTTCAAGAGCATGGTGAACATTCCCAGCTACAGATCATGCAGTACGTGCATGATTTGCCCTTTCATTCCTCTCAGAGAAGAAGGCAGCAGCTTACCTTCTGTGTGGATGGCCGACACGTAGCTCCAGTTGTACCTCTTGACAATGTCAACCATGGCCCGGGCTTGCTGGGCGTCAGAGGGCACCACTCTCATGAAGTACTTGTACAGGGACTTGTCACTGAGGTCCATGCTGGTAGCGGAGTAGGCAATCTGGGGGATGTTAAAGAGCTGCAGCAGGTTCTGCACCTGGATGGCCACCGAGCTGGACCCGGGTCCGATCACGCCCACGATGGGCTTCTTCCCGCGCATGGGCGTGGCGCCTCTCTCGGAGCAGCGCATCATGCCCTCCTCTTCCTCGGTGGACACCAGGGAGTCCCGGATGAACTCGATGCTCTGCTCCAGGGCCACAGCGGAGTGCCAGCAGGAGTCTCGGATCTCGCAGCCCAGCGTGATGTTGGGCAGGATCTTGTTGTCGGCGTTGATGCGGTCCAGGGTGTACAGCATGGCCTCCACGCGCTGGATCCCGTACTGCTCCCGCACCGCCCCGCACTTGCGCTCGTGCACCTTGTCGGCCGGGGGCTGGTGGTGGACAGAGAACAGGGCCCCGATGATGATGTCTCCAGAGGTGTGGGCCACCACCCGCCGCTCGTTAGACTGTGCATCCACCAGGAACCCAACGCTTGCCGACCCATTATCCTCTGACAGCAAAAGCATGAGGAGAAACAAGAGGCTCATTTTGGGTACACCACAAACGCACCTCGTGTGCGCTCAGGGAAACTTCATGCCTGGAAGGGAGGCACCAGGACCCACTGGCTGATGAAATATCTCTGAAGCCTTCTATTCCACTCTGGGTACAGCAGAGCTCTCATTTCTCGGGCATTTCCAAACACAGCCTAATGAAGAAATGTCTCCAAGGCAACGTGTTACTGAGGAGGCGCAGGTGATAGTTGGCTTCATAACCTTGAATTAAGACAACGTAACGCAAAGACATTAGAAACCTAATCTCTGTTGCAACATCAACCACAAGAAAAATCATTCTCAGATTCAACAATATGTTTATGTTAAAGTTCTGAGAATGGCAATGTCAAAAGCTACCAGAACAATATCAAAATAACAAAAACAAATGCCTTAGGATGCCTGGTAAATAGAAATGCGACAAACATTTCTCCAAATTATAAAATGTACATGGTGCCACTCAGTCATCAAAGCATTATTGATCAACCTAAAATAAGGAATGTTTGATCTACCAGCACAGTATCACAACAAAGAGCTGTAGTGCAGCATTCTGACGACTCCTGTTTGGGTCTTTCGGTTCAGAGCATGTGAGCATTAGACAGATATAATTTAAAATGCCGCATAAAGATTAAAAGTAAAGATTATTAGTCAATTATCATTGATCTAATTAGAATAATTAACCCTGATCCAGATATGTGAATTGATTGAATCAAGGAAAGGTAAAATGCAGCAACATGATTTAGTTAAATGTCTGCCATTGCAGGGGACAAGGGGCCAGGTAATGTTATTATTTGACAGTGTGGTTACAGCCTTATTATTTGGAAAACTGCTTCTGTGAGGTCTCTGTTACAGCTCTTACATTAAACCGATTAATTCTCGCGACTACGAGAAGAAGCATAGGCAATAAATCATGACATGATTCTCGCTTTCTCTCTCTTTCCATGGCGCGGGCTCCCGACGGGATAGTATAGCGTACCTGTCGGTTCTTCTTCGCGACCACGTTTTTTCGATTTCTTGCAGGCAAAGAACTGAGTTTTCATGGTATTTACTTTTGTTTTACAGAGAGAACGTGCCTTGCTCATCACGCTACTCATAAAATTGAATTCAGTGACTTTTATTTATTGTTAATTAATCTGCCTGCTTGGCTGTACATTCTTCGCAGCGAAACAAAACGTACAAAGACATCGTATGCGATATTGTTAAACAAATGCCCATTGGCACTTGGAATGCTTTAGCACGTTTACCTGCGTGCAATTAAAATAATAAGCTATAAGGTAGGAGGCTATTTCATAAATTCACAAAATAATGCCTTTGTAATAGCGACACTGGGCGATCTTCTGCTGTAGTCTTCACAATTTATATAGCCAATACTTCTCCAAAAGGACACCTATATAACAATATTTCCCTCTCTCTATCTCGCTCGGTCTCTCTCCATCTCTGTCACATGCACACACACACACACACACACACAAACTGGATAAATATTTTTTTCAAGTTACCCGTTAGTCGCCATTGCAGAACAGACATGATTCATTTTGATTGTCCTGTTATAGCCTACTGTTCACTGGGAAATGTTTGTCAGTGTGAGGCAGGTTGACCGACGTCGTAACTAAAACTACGAACTGAGAACTACGTTAAACATACCGTCTGAAATAAGTAAAGAATATTTTAACGGTCCAGCACAAGTACACTATACTGTGGCTCTTGGGAGCTATTCGTGGTGCTGAAAAAGCCGAGCGCCCCTATTTACCTTGAAACCTCTGCAGTGGACAACTTTGAAATGTTAAAATGCGTTATAAACTCCTAAGATTCATCTTGCGTTTATCTATTATTAGATATTAAATAAGAAATTATCCACAGCAAATACATAATCAAAAAATGGCAATGGTGAAATGCAATGAGCTTGAATAAAAACGTAGTCCGAGTGAACAAAGATATGCCTCAACAAAGACAGCATTACGTCTCAAACCTCTGTAAATTCAGCGAAACATAACGACAGAAAAATTTTGTTTTTAAAAGAAGTCATTCTGCGTATTTTCTCATAAAGTGAATGACTGTATTAAATGCGTGCATACGTTCCTGTTATCAGACGGTTTATTTTCCGCAAACTACGTAAACCTTTTGTCTGAAATCGAATCAAAACGATCGTCTTACCGTTCAGATTCCCTATTCCTCCCCAGTCACAGTTTTCTCAGGTAGCCCGTGTTCTGTGGTGTCTCGCTAATTTGTCTAGATAGCGAGAAGCCAATGCCTGCGACAGGAGTAAAGGCTCGTCTTGCCTTCATGTCACGCACCACGCTGCAATTGCATGCTCGCGCTCCCCCACATCACCCACCTCCTTCCCCCACCCACTTTTTCAGACTAACCTGCGCCAGGGTGCTTGGACACGATGATCCCATTTAGCATAAATGTAGGTATAAAACATATTTGTATATTATGATTACGGTCTTCCCTGGATATGTTTTATTCATTAATTTTTTATTCATTAATGACAAGGCAATGCTACAAGGTTGCTGCCTCATGTACTGAAAACGCTTTGATCCCTGTTGCAATACCGCTCAATATTTAGAGTGCGACTTTCATTCTAACCAAAAACTGTATGCGCTCTCCGTTTCACTCACACGTACGCTAGTGTGAATGATATGTAGTCTGATTGATTAGACCCCTCTTCTCTATATTGTGAAGACTTATTTTTCTGCTGGTTTACGGACAGGGCATTGATTAAATAATGTTGTAAACGAGTGGGCTACTTCACAGTATTGAAGTGAACGTGGATAGTGAAATCCATTATACATGCTATTCCTCTTATTCATGAAGTCCAGTGTTAAGCGTTCCTGTTCGACCCCTCCAAAAAAGTGTTATTCAAGAGTACCACCCTGTGGACACCTTAAAGGGAAGTCAGTTGCAGAAAAAAAAGTATGTGGATATGTAGTTATCAATAAGAATGATAATGCTTTTAAGTTTGTTGAATAAGATGTAGGCCTATTACATTTTCATTATTATTATTATTATTATTATTATTATTATTATTATTATTATTATTATTATTATTATTATCATCATCATCACAACAAAACGGTCCTGGGTTCAAATCCTGGCCTGGGCCTTCTGTGTGGAGTTTATGTTTTCTCTCCGTGTCCATGTGGGTTTCCTCCCACAGTCCAGGCATGTAGGCTAATCGCTCTGCACCAGCACCCCGTGACCAGGATTAGCAGGTATCGATAATGAATGGATGGATGGAGACAGTGTTCAGAGGTTAGTTTGGTGGCATAGCCTAATGTAATTTGGGCTTTGATCGAATGCAGCCTAATATGTCCAAACTATCTCTAAGGTTTTTCATAAAATCCAGTAACATTTGCTTAAGTCATACAAGATCACACTGTAGGGTTGTACCTAATATTGAGTATATTAGTCCTAACCTATTGCATACTGTTTATGCGTGCTTAACCTTTTATACGTATATTGTATGCTACTTACACCAATAGGTCACAAACTAATACAACCACAACCCTACAACAAGTAGCAGTCTATCATGATAATTATTCATACAGAAAAATTGATGCGAATGAAAAACTGAATGTAGTAGGCATACGTATCCATATACAATCTGGTGTGTCAGTGTTATTACAATGTAGCCTACTGCCACAGAAAATAATACGATTAGGCAACTTTGGGGCTGACCAACCCTCTTCCTGGAGATCTACGGTCCTGTAGGTTTTCACTCCAACCCTAACAAAGCACACCTCATTCAACAGCTAGAGATCCAGACAGCCCTGGGCTACATGAAACACCACAAAGGCAGTCTATAGAAAGCCTTTACTTCATTGCAATAATTGAAGCATTGCCACTTGCAGAGTTTGATGGCTGTATAGATTTTACTATGCACATACAAATAGGCTACAGCACAGATCACACCATGCTTTGGCAATAGCAGGTAGCTAACTTATCCATTGATTCTGTAGGTAGTGTAGGCTACCAAGCTAGTCTACATATCCTACCCAAACAAATTCTTGTGTTGCACAATTAAATGTGCCCCCAAATTGTAATGACTCTGTTCTATTGCGCAATACTTATTTTTCACTTTGACAAATACTTTTCCAGTAAGATAAACATTCACAAAGCCTACCACGTGATCTAACAACAGTTAGGCTGCATAAGTCATTTGGCATATCATGTAGCATAAAGCGCAGTATCCCCTGTTTAGCTCACCTTTAGTTACTCATACTTAGATTGTGGTCAAGACTAATTTAAGGCCAAATTTGGAATTGGGGAAAGCTAGAAAGACCATCGACTACGAACTAATTTGCCTGGCCTTAACTCAGCACGAACATATAAATAACACAAATACATTTTGATCATTTTTATTTGTATTATACAAGAAAAAAGTCATCCTTACATAGGCCTTTCAGCGATATTCCATAATGCATGTGTTGTTATGCGCCAGTCGAGCACTCAGGAACGACCACTGAAGATCTGACCACGATTAAACCACTTTTTACCATGGCGACACAACATCACGCTTGTCCCTCGCTTGTTCTCTTTCTCTCCATAACTCTTCCTCAAAGCCAGAGTGAGTGAGTGTTACAGGTAAATTATCACTACACCACTGGAATCAATAGGTTTACCTAGGCCGTTTGTGTGAACTAAATCGTCAAATAGCCTAAATAGAAATGATTTGACTGCAACCAAACACATTTAGAACCAATATGAGTAAATCTAAAGGCGGATTACTTGTTTTTGGTCCCCCTGACAGCTGTGCACGGGATTAGAGACCATTAAGAGAGCATGCAAGGCCTACACAAACCGAAGCTTGCGGTTTGTGTAGCATGTGTATGTGTACCATCTCCAACCAACTAAAGTCTATCCCACGCAAAAACAGATTTACTTTTCACTGAGATGAAGGCAAGGCCACATCTGTGCTGTGTTCTGATCAATCAATATCCATTTCGATATTGTTTAAGATCGTTTTAGGAAAAACAGAGATCCAAACAAAGATCCACTCCACCCTCAAGGTACATGAAGTCAAAAGCATTTTATATCCCAAACAGCTCACACAGGAAAAATTCAATTACATTTAAGGCTTGAGGGAAATCAAGGTTTAACTTCATTACCGTTGAATCAAACTATGCCCACGCTGATTCAATGTTTACTCTGTGAAACAAGGTTCAATTGGTTCCAATTGGAAGGGATCTGAAAGATTTAACTCATGACAGAAGAAAAACCGATGTTTCTGCATGTGCATGAACTATGAAATGTTGTAGCAGTACAGTGTAGTGGAAATGAACTTATTAGAGAACAATGTTGATAACCTATTAACAGGGTATCTAACTTGCTCTGTTTCAATAAAATATCCAGCTGTACAAATATTATATGAAATGTATGTCCTGGCCTTTCAAAAAACAGCATAGATCAGCAAAAGCTCCAAGCTAGTTAATACTGGTGTATTGCTGGTCCAAGCTTTTATGAGAATAGCTATGCTGGTAGATCAGCTTAGTCAAGCAGGTAATGTAATGACCATGCTGGTAGAACAATTTGAATTTGATAAACCAGCTGGTTCCACTGGCATAACCATCTTTACTGATTTATGTTGGTTTTAAATACAGGATGATAAGGAAGCACAGCTTCGCAAACAAAGAGTTGAATGTATGTACAATAGAGATAATTAAATGACTAATCATTTACATTTGTACATCATCACATACACCATAGATCAACATTCGCATACCGCAAATAAGCCTAATGCTGTTATCAGTGTTTAAATAAGAACTTTAAGAGAAGCCAGATTGAATGGCAGGGAACCAAAAGAGCTGTATGACAATATCACCATGGCAACCACGAGCTGCTATTGTGCAGAAAATGTAGGTTAATGCCAAGGTGTCAATGCCATATGAAAGGCTTATTTGCTTTCCTTTGCCAGGACAATAACACAGTTCCATTTTCATTGAATATATTGTGATACAAGCATCCAACCATTAGAGTCAACATCAAATTATGCTGCTCACCTTCTTCTGTGAAGCTGCCTTAAAGATCACAGCGAGTTATGTGTCCCCAAAAATCACACTTTCCTTTTATTTGGTAGTGCACAAAAAATATACCAACCTAAAGTCATGGCAATAGGTCTTGATTTATTAGTCAAAAGAAATGTAACACCTCTTAAATGTTCATCAGTCATCTCAAGTGCCACAGGTGAATTATCTTAATATCTTATATATATGCTAAAAACTGTTTGTTTTGCCTCAGCGGAATTTCACAGTGGCATACCACAAGTGCGCACCCATACATCCACAGAACACATGTACCGGTGAAAGCAGAAGGAGTCCATCTTCACAAAGATCATTTAGTACACTTATATAGTAATATAGTAAGCTTATATCAGTTTTACATTGACCCTTAATTGCACCTTTGTCACACAGTTGCTTATAGAAGAACATGAAACTTTCTGGATGTTAATGGGCATTTTGAAAAGAAAATTAAGAACAAAAGAGTTAACTTGATATTTCTCCTGGGGAACCTTCTAGGCCAAGGCCTTCAGGCTGTGTCAAGAATGCAGGGCAGTGACTTGGAGGGAGAGATCAGGAGTGGATTCACTCACTGTCTTATGCATGCCCACAGTACCATCCTTTCCCCAAACGTGCCAGAAATCCTGCAGGCAAGACAACCCGCTGGGGCAGTGCGATAGTGTGCATCCCAAACGAGACTTAGGATGACAGACTGAACCGTTAACCGGTACTCCTCAGTTTTTTCCTTTTCTAACGATTACCAATTAGATTATTGAAAATCGGGGATGAAAGACACCAAATGAAATGCTGTTTCAGCTCCTCTTCAAAAAACTATGGCTTGTTTAAAAAAGTAGATAAACAGTATAATGGGACTATCTTTGCAGTCACTTTTTCTTTCAATGTTTTGGCCAATCAAGGCAACACTTGATTCTCAGTCTAGGTCAGCTAAAAAAAGTCTACTTTGAATATATACATTGAATATATGCACTTTTGACTAATTGTTTCAACAACATGAATGTATTAACAGAAAATGTAGCTCTTGTGGATTTTGCTTTTCCTTTGGTAGATCACTTTTGCAAAAGTCTAACAGGCAGACAAACAGAATAAGACTGTGGCACCAAGACACTGGCATCCACAGACTCTAGAGTTGCAGGGGAATTGACCCTCCAGTGTCTTTTGCTGAGGATTTCCTTGTTCTTTCAGTGAAGTCTGCGGTTGAGGAAAGAGAAAGGTCCCTGTTCTGTGACTGTCCAAAGGGGCGGGTTAGAGTGCCACCTTCTGGTGGTATTTCTCTCAAAAACATTGAAATGTCCCTCTTATTGACCAATATGTGGAAAAAGTAGCAGGCCTACTCCTCAGCCTAGGCTAAATTTGCTTACCAATAAAATGTTACCATGTCGGTGTAACTCATTACGTTCATCTATTATAATGTATATTGTAAGTATTTGAGTTCAGTTTTGAAACCTGAATTAATACCAGATTTTAAAAAATTTTTAAATAAATAAGACAAGGGCACCGCAATCAGTGGGAATACAACAGAGAGAAATTGGGTTTTTCACACTTGTTCTAGGCTAAACAAAAAAGTGTCTTCCAGTTCGAAATGATAAAAATGAACTGCAGGAAAACTGAATGTAGGGAATTGTACTTTTTTTATATTCTTTTATATTCAGAGGTGGACATTCCAGGGGTCCGAAAGTAAAAGTCCTGCCATGTATTTCATCCACAAATGAACTCAGCCAGCTGATATAGCTCTACCTCCTGGCTGAAGAATGGTGATCATTAGCAAATCCAGGTGACTGGAACAAAATCCTGGGATTAACTTTTACTTTCTGAACCTGGATTGTCCATCTCTGTTTATATTATGGTATCAGGTTTATCTGGTTAAATGTTTGACATGCAGGATGTAGGGATAGCATGCAGCATAGATGGGCGCTGGATCTTCAGCGGCGGAGATGGAGACCCTGTGGCTGTGATAATCCCATGATGTTCATTCCTGCTCTAGTAGGGTTACTCAAAGGGGATTAGCTCAAACTCGTGCCCCGCTAAAGGAACATGTGATAGGCTTATGATCCTGAGTTTGTGGGCTGCCAGAACCACAGAAGGCAACAGATGCCCTTTCGCTAGCACATAATAAAAGGTCCCATCATACACAAACTTAAAAGGTCCCTTTCATTTTCCTGTACTACGAGTAGGCTTATCAATAGTTTCTGTCACGCAGTCATAATTCTAGAGGAAGCGATAACTTCCTACAATGGTGTTCTATAGGATGGTTTTGCTCTGAAATTGTTTCTTAGCCCAATGCATATAATAGGCAACAGTGAACACCTTCAAAACACAGCCTTTATATTAATAATACTACTCTCCATATTCACAAGCATACTGTACAAGCCAATGCAGAGGATTTAATCACAAACGGTTAATGACATATTATCCACGTATTGTTTGGGTTTAAATTGTCAACGTTGGAAGTTCTTCGAAGTCAAGAGCGAATTCAAGAGTACAAACATGTTCAGAAAAAATGCTCACTTGCAAAATTTAGCGAGGTTTTCTAAAAACATTTTATTCGTGACTTGCAATCACCCTCATACATAAAGATACAATGAAGGTATATTTTTGGTCGGTAAGGATTTTTTCCCCCCAAATGTACACTGTATAATAATGTTCTATTTGGGTACTGATAAGTACCATTCACAAGTTTAAAAAAAAAAAAAAATATATATATATATATATATATATATATATATATATATATATATATAGAAATGAATTGTGCATTGCTGGCTAACGCTACAATACCTTTTCGGCACTTTTTCCTGAGTGATAGGCCTACCAAAATGATAGGTGATAAATATCTATAATTACTACAACTTGATTATAAAGCTTTTCTTTTCACAAATAATAAGTGCTACGAAATGGCTTTCATTCATTTTTTATTTCCCCAATCACTTACGCAGATTAAACTGACTTCGTAGCACTATTGTATCGTATCGTATCGTATCGCCTACACACAAATCAAAATATTTCCCACTTTCTGTTCATGCTTAGCATTCCAAGAACACGGAGACATGGCCTTGAGACAAATGCGAATAGACTGAAAATATTATCTTGACCATGTGATGGGATGGAGGGGGAGTGTGTATAAATTTGGAGCCAACTTTTGTTCTCCTTTCTTAACTGGAGTACCCTTTAACTGTTAGATGCTCAGTCAGAGTTGATGTGGCCATTGTGCCTGGTAGTTAGTCATGCTGCTTCTGTGCATTTTTTGCATTTTCTTTCAGTTTAGAATTTCATCCCAACAGTTCCCCCGACCTTGTGCCACGGCAGAGGTCCTCCGAACAAAGCAGTGCTGTCCGGTGTGGGAAGGAGACGGATCAATCTGTGGTGCCCGATCAGGCAGGGGGTTCTGCCAAGATGTTGTCATCTCCGACCGTCCCAACGGACCGCAATACCCCCACTCTGACATAGATGACAGGGAGAGGTGGCCTTTGGTGTTTTACAACCGCACCTGTCAATGTGCTGGGAACTTCATGGGCTTCAGTTGCGGAGAATGTAAGTTCGGCTACTTCGGTGCTAATTGTGCTGAAAGGAGGGAATCGGTGAGGAGGAACATTTTTCAACTGTCGGTGACCGAGAGACAAAAGTTTATCTCTTACTTGAACCTGGCAAAGAATACCATTAGTGAAGACTACGTGATAGTAACCGGCACGTACGAACAAATGAATAACGGGACAAATCCGATGTTTGCGGACATAAATATATATGACCTGTTTGTTTGGATGCACTACTACGTGTCGCGGGACGCCTTATTGGGTGGGGCAAACAATGTATGGACTGATATTGATTTTGCACATGAATCGGCGGCCTTCTTGCCATGGCACAGAGTGTACCTGCTGCACTGGGAGCACGAGATCCGGAAGCTAACAGGAGACTTCAACTTTACCATCCCCTACTGGGACTGGCGAGACGCGCAGGACTGCCAAGTCTGCACAGACGAATTGATGGGAGCACGGAGTCCACTGAACCAAAACCTTATTAGCCCTGCCTCCGTCTTCTCCTCGTGGAAGGTAACTTGCATTTATTTGTTTGTTTTACTGAAGTATGTTTGGCCTTGATTTTTGGCTATATTGTTACTACTGTTCTTGTTTTTGCTCTATGCGTTTTTTCGTCATATTAGCCAACGTAAATATTTTGGAGTCTACATTTGGAAAATTTATATTCAGTTGTGAAACGCTTAATATGGCAACGGAGACAGGAGCCGTGTGGGGTCTCGAGCTCCAGGATATGGTCAGGTGATCGTGTGGTTCGGCTATATCTCTAGTGGGACACTGCTGACGTGCCTTTGCGTGATTATGTTATTTCACAGAAGTAACCAAAGTAAAGTTCTCAGAATAAAGTAAGATAACGTCTGTGAGAAATCTGGAGCGCACTGTCTGGAGAAATGGACCCGGAGGCGTAAATAGACTGATAAAACGGAGAACCAAAGGGAGCTTATTGACCGCACCTTAGAACTATCAGCATCTGTAACTATCCATCTGTATTAACTGATCCGCATGACAAATGTAAACTATTGTGGCCAGTGTGGATAAGAGCATTTGAAAACAAAATAATTTTATTACAAGACATATGAAGAACCGCGAGACCTTTCCATTGAGATCCTGAGATAGGCCTACGCCTCGTTCATTGTTTAACCCACCTGTACAAATGAATTATACTAATCACAGCAGTATTCAGATACATTCAGTTATAGTTCAGCAAACAGCTGGTAGATGCACAATTTGATCAAAGATGCACTTGCCCAAAAACAACTGAATGGTATTTTATGAATTCCTCATTTAGTACAGCCTGAGGTTTTCACATAGACTACTTTAAGTTCGCTAACTTTTAACGAAAGACTTGGGGAAACATTGGCTGTTCCTGCGGCCGTATCTTCGTTGTTCATCACTAGATTGTTTTAAGGGCTCACTCCCGCGTTTAGCTGTGCTGCTTCAATTATAACAGTCATTGTTACATAATCACTTCCGTGTGCAGCTGTATTTCGCATTCAAATGCTAGGGAGAATAACGGCGCCCATAAGAAAGATAAATTGCGTTATGCATAGGCTGCGCATTATTCTGAGTAGTTACTGAAGAAAAATGCACCGAATGAACGTTGAGGTAGCCAGTGGTTATGGAATTGTCATGCTGTGTAGATTTTATCCCCTTGGAGATAGCATTCTATTTCAGGACGAAATTTAAATTTACTGTTCCATGTAATGTAGCTGGTGTTTTAATATAACACATTTACCCATGTGTTTATTCAATGATCAGATTCCATATCCTGGGTGACTAACGCGTAATGTGAATTTTGCTTATAAACATTCCGATCAGGTTTTTTTAAAACCAGAACTGAAAAAAGAACAATCAATTTTAAGAGTCATTCCAACTTCTAACAAATCCCTATTGCTACCACGTATCTGAACGTTAGGCCTACTATGCTGCTTTAAATATTAAATTGTACATTTTCAATGTCCATCATTGAAGCCGGGTTCCAAGATAAATTTTTCCTAAGATTTTTCATGCAGTAACCAACACAGTTCTTAATATAGCCATGCATAACAGATGGGTGGAACTGGAGCCATTTAATTAGACAGAGACGGTCCAAACTTCTTAGGTTGTTTTATGGTTACGCAAAATCAATGTAAGGTTGGTGTGAATTTACATGTCGGCTGAAAATTACATTTGGTCATCACCTCTTGACGTTGATCAAAAATAATCTAAAGGTCGAAAATTATGGTTGAGGACTATAATTGAGGACACTGACAACTGGATTAAATTTGTAGGGGAATTTGAAAATTACACAATGAAATATCCACTTGAACTGCTGGACACATAGGACTCGAAGATGAGAGCTTGTAATTAAAATACATTGAAATACTTTATTAAGTTATAACCAACGTGTTTACGTGTGTGCGTGTGTGTGCTCACGACCTGACCGGTTCAAATTTTTAAAATCAATGTCAAGGAATGGACCATATTACGCCATCACATAGGCTATCTCCTGTAAATAAACTGTTATTGTAGGTGGTCTGCACCCAACCGGAGGAATACAACAGCAGGGCCGCGCTGTGCAATGGCACGGGGGAAGGACCCCTCCTGCGTAATCCAGGGAACCATGATCGGAACCGGGTAAACCGATTGCCTACCTCCGCTAACGTTGAGTTCGTGGTTAGCCTCAACGAATACGAGACGGAACCCATGGACAGGACCGCTAACATGAGCTTCAGAAACGCCCTGGAAGGTTAGCCATATTTCTCCATGCATGTCCAAAATATCTGAGGTTAAGTGTTTACTTGTATGTCACATTTTGGTGTATAAAAACGAAGCAACATGATTCATACATGGTTTTTACTGCACACGATGGAGAAATTAATAATGCTGGACTGTTAGTTGGAAATTCCTGAATTGGAAGTAACGGATAGGCCACAAAGTAAAATGTCCAGTATTAAGTCATCACGAACAGATAACATTCTGTACCCAGTGGGACCAAATGTTATCCATTAAGAGTTCAATTTACACTGTTAAGAGTTCAGTTAACACTTGACATTTTACTTTGCCGAAGAACCATGAAAGGTTTTGCATAATGAGAAAAGATCCTGACTCTCCATTCTGGGATCGCAAACGCGGAGAGTGATGATTCTATTTTTATCCCCTCTGAGAGAACAAAAACAAACCGAACACATGAATATTTTGGTGTTCATCTCCATTTTGAGGTAAAACATTTGATTGTGAGCCATTATAAGTGGAATTATACCTCCAATAACTATTTATTTCCATCGAGGACTATGGGATATGAACTGTCAAGAAATAACACAGACACGTATTCAATAAACGGCACGATAAACCATACCTGGGTGGAGAAAGATTGGCCAGGACAGGTATAGGCCCCATGTCTGCACTCGGAGCCTGCAGGCTGAGTTTGTGCTGTGCCTGTGTGCAGGGTTTGCAAGTCCTGAGACCGGCATGGCTGTCCGCGGGCAGAGTACCATGCACAACGCTCTCCACGTCTTCATGAATGGCTCCATGTCCTCTGTCCAGGGTTCTGCCAATGATCCCATTTTCCTCCTCCACCATGCCTTCATCGACAGGTAAGTGAGGACATGGCCTGTAAAAGCATTTATTTTGGAAGTAAAAAAAGACACAAAATGTTAACAATAGTTACCGTGAGGAAATGACAGAAATAACATACCACCAATTCAGTGGAAATCGACGGACATTTTGAGTTGAGGGAGCATAGATATAAACGTCCCAGAAAACACCACTCGTTTCCCACAAACCACTCCGTGTCTGCCCAGCGTGTCACAACTGTATTCGCCCAAAAGGTGGCAGTATTCATTGCCTCTTATTGATTACCGAAGTACAAAGCAAGCACAGTGAAGAAACAGTAATTACAATAATAATATAATAATGCGTTAGCGTATATTTATTTACGAGTAAAATAAATATAATGAACGTATTTACGAGTAAAACATTTTCACGTCAATACACGTGCTCTCTTTATTTGGCTCTTGTAACATGAGGATGTGCAGTAAGTGAATTTCTCTAATAATGCATTATATTAAAACCACAACAAAATGGATTAAAAAATAATTTAGCGCCACCTTGATTTTTAAAAAATCAGTGTTATTGAGTGTGGTATTGATTGAGCAGTGGTGTAGTAAATAATAATTGACACAACATAATTACACTCCCCACTAGCTAAATCAACGTATTTACAAGTAGACCATTCTCACTTCACTGAATATACTTGTGCTGCCTCTTTATTGGACTCTTGAAGCATGCGGATGTGAGTGAATTTCTCTGAATTTGTACGTGACTAGAATACCAGTTCTGAAGCTGTCATTTCAAAGCCTTTCATCAGACACTCAGTGTGATCCTTCTGTACTGAAAAAAGTGAGGGTATATATGAGTGGTTACCAACTCTGTTCCTGGAGATCTACCATCCTACAGGTTTTTATTCCAACCTGAACAAACCACACCTCATTCAACAGATAGAGATCTTGTTGAGCTGCTTATTAGTAGAGTCAGGTGCATCTAATTAGGGTTCAGATGAAAACCAACAGGATGGTAAATGGACTGCATTTATATAGCACTTTTATCCAAAGCGCTTTACAATTGATGCCTCCCATTCGCCAGAGCAGTTAGGGGGTTAGGAGTTAGGTGTCTTGCTCAAGGACACTTCGACACGCCTAGGGCGGGGTTTGAACCAGCAACCCTCCGACTGCCAGACAATCGGTCTTACCTCCTGAGCTATGTCGCCCCCTGGTAGGATGGTAGGTCTCCAGGAACAGGGTTGGTTACCACTGGTCTATATCATACTATACCTTATATATCATACTATACCTGTAGAGAGGAGGATGTAATTGTACGGTAGTGGTAAAGATGCGAGAACCATTGCCTGGTGGTCATTTTAAGGAGTTTTCCTCTGCTTTCTACCAGAGCGTCACCCAATAAATTAATGCAAAACCATTCTTAGGTCTTGCATTAATTGTTTTGTGACATCATGCCATAGCAGAAGGTTGTACGCACACTCACATATGCACACACAAACACACACACATACACGCAAGCACACACACAGTGTGTACCGTTATCTCATGATCAGACCACAGATCACAACAGACCACTGTCTGGCCCCTGGCAGATGGTTGATTGTCAGACCCCCTACTGACTGACAGGCAGCAGGTAGAGGACATAGTGGATATTGATTACAGCAGCCAGGCACAGAGGTGTTAATACACAGTAGTAAATATAAGTCTGTGCTTCCTGTCTTTGATGACAAAGGACCCAAAGGTTATTTACTGCCATCCGGTCCTAACTTGGAAGATCTACTGTTGACGAAACCCGAAGAGACTTCCTTGCATGGTGTTTTGCCACTAACAATATCAGTTCCCTTTTGCAGCTGTTTAGATACTTAAACTTTTCACAACAGCATCAGAACCTTTTGGGAAATATATAAAATATGTAGGTCAGGTATCAGCTACGTATTTATCAGTATGGTGCTCAGGCTCTTACAGAATTAAGAATTAGCCAGCCCCACCCATACAGCCATCTTTAATCTTTTTTTTTTTTTTTTCTCAGCGGGGAAAATTGTATATAAGAATTGTAGTATTTTAACACATCAGTATTAATTGTATTTGAAGATACACATTAGTAAAATATTTTTATGAAGAGAAAAGGCTATCGAAGAATCCATGCCACCCTGTAAGAATACCAAACCCTCACAAGCACAGCGCATGACTCTTTGCGCACTCACAACCATTCAAGATCACCCCCACATCAAAGCATCAAGTCATTTGTGCTCTGAGAGCAAGGCTCTGCCAAAGCTCTCTGATCCTCCTAGCACACTTCTTAAAGCATCAAAGTCCTTCAGGTTCCCCTGAAGATCACACTCTAATGCCTTTGACCTTGACAGTAGACTGTGAGTACATTCTAGGCAACGGTTTGCTCAGCTGGAGGATGTGCATGCACACTTTCCCACCACCCTTCCCCATACACACATCCCACTTCACGATTTGCTTTGAGGCAAACTCCACATCCTCTAAATTAGCTGCAGTTATTTACTTTGTACACTCAAAGATTTGAAATTCCTTTTTTTGAGAGACCAAAGCAGTAGATGTGCCTTCAGAGGTTAATGTGCCCTCTGCTGCAAAGAAATTATATCGAAGGGGATAATGATTTTCTCATGGGTTTTTTTTATTGTGGTCCTCTGAAGTACAATACAAAATGTCAAAGCAATTGCACAGTTTTAACATTCCATCAATCAGAATGTCATCTGCCCCAGGGAATACAAATTAGCCCTCCTTTATGTGCATGTCAGTAGACAAGTGTAATTTTTTTTTACAAAGCCTAAGGTAAATACGCTTCACCCAGATTAGTAATAGTCATGGGAGTCCTGGTCTTTCTAACCATTGTATATGTTCCCCTCCCCCAGCATCTTTGAACAGTGGCTGCGTAGGCACCAGCCTCCCCGGACTCATTATCCTGAAGAAAATGCCCCCATCGGACACAATGATGGCTACTACATGGTCCCCTTCATCCCCCTCTACAGGAACGGGGACTACTTCCTGTCCACCAAGGCACTGGGCTATGAGTATGCCTACCTGTTAGACCCAGGTAAGCCTGCTTTTCAGTAAGGTTGCTTGTACTGAGTGCTCATCGTATGTCCTAGATCTTCTGCATGTTCAATACTGAGTGTGCATGTATCTTTTAATTAATGTTGGTTGAAAACCCTTAGCAGCTTTCTGGGTTATGAGAGGAATTGACTGTAACAAGAGAGGGCGCTGTCATCCAAGTACTGCTAAAGTAGCTTTCAGCGCTTTGGTAACACGCTCGACTGATCTACAACGGCTCGCCGGACAGCGTTTTTAGTTCAGGAGAGGCACTGAAGCTGAAGCTCTGTAAATTTGCATTGTAGACAAGAGCTAATAATTTATCAGTTTTACATTTTCAGTGGGTTTTATGACATTGTATTCGTAATAATTAAAAGGATTATTTAGGTCGTATTAGGGCTCAGACCAACAGAGAACAAAGGAAGTTTAAAACAAACACACAGCAGTGTTTTGAGCCTGGGGCCTCAATATTGGCTGTATGGCTGTAGTCAGAAAATGTCTGCACTCAACATTTGTTGATGGGACCAATAGATTCAAACATTTTGGCTTATTGTGGTGATCAGTGAAATAGTGTTATGTGTTGATGGCAGTCTTAAATACCCTATTCTAAAGCATTCAGATAAACATTAGGCTGCTATGGAGCATGTTTCAGATCCTGGTTCCATGTCATGGAAACAAACCTGAGTAGATGCAAGCTTTAGTTTGTGTAAGATAAAGCTGCCTATTTACAAAAATTTACATTTGCAAAACAGCTCCTTAGATTAGAATGAGAATAAATTAGAATAAAAGTATATTGTGAAATAAATCTGCAATTGTGTTTGCATTAATACTGTTGTTTATTCAAAATATTTCTGTTCACAAGTTCAATGTAGGATTCTCAATAAAGCTTAATTAGTTGTTTCTTCCGGGCCTTATTGCAAAACCCATTATATTTAATAAAGTTGATTACTTGTGTATATCATCAGTTATTGCATATACTAATGAAAAACATCATTTTCTTTGTACAGTTTTACAAAAACCCATATCTGTAACTAGGAACCAACAGTCCATTTCAGCTACTGCAATACTGATTTAAATTCAAAACTCAGTGAACAAAGTGGGACCGAGTCTGTCCTCTTATTAATGACTGTAGTGCATGGAGACTGGTGGCTGATCCTCTTCTCCCTATGCAGGCCAGCGATTTGTCCAGGAATTTCTCAACCCGTACCTGGAGCAGGCCAGAGAGATCTGGCAGTGGCTCCTGGGGGCCGGGATCTTAGGGGCGCTGGTGGCTGGCATTGTGGCCGCGGGCGTGGCCCTGGTCTGCCGGAAGCGGCGACAGAGGAAGAAGAAAAGGGCATCGGCGTACGGGGAGAGGCAGCCCCTGCTCAACAGCAGCGAAGAGGAAGGCTCCAGCTCCTACCAGACCACGTTGTGAGGACACCACAGACAGGGGGCGCTGTGCACTGCACGTACACTTGCCAACTGGAAAAGACATTCGATGAGAAAAAGATGCTCTACAGCAGTGGTGTCAAACTCGTGCCATGGAGGGCCGTGTGTATGCAGGTTTTCATTCCAGCCTCAGATCTTGATTATATAATTAGTTAAATTATTTGCTGAATTAGGGATGCAGGTTTGTGCACAATGGTGACCCGACGTCTATGGTGACCTGCATTGTCTAAATAAAAATTTTCTTATATTCTGTGCTTCAATGCAGTTAAACGCATATGGCTGAATGAGTAATTGGACTCAATTAAGGCAGCATTAATTGGTTGGAATGAAAACCTGGATACACACGGCCCTCCATGGCACGAGTTTGACACCACTGCTCTACAGGGATACTCAACATCTGATATAAGGAAAGAAATACCTCAAATGGGTTTTCTGATGACCTGAAACAAATCTGATGGGGCCAAAATGAATTCCCATAAATTTTAATTAAGCATAATAAACTAGAACAGTAATTTTGTAATATTAAGTACGTTCAATAAATAAGCAGGGCATAAACCACCTAAAACCTTAATGTCTAATGCAAGATTTTAATGAGATTAAAATATGAAAGAAAAAGGTTTTTTTTTTTTTTTTTTAGAACTGCAGGAACATTAACCAAGAACTCTAACATAGCTGCTTATTCTTCAGTACTGTGTTTTCGGTGTTTTTGCTTGCATTTTAGGGCTGATGTGCTTCAAAAACAAATTACATGAATTGCATTAAAAGTATATATACGTTTTTCAGTGCATGTGAACACTACAAACATGCAATTTTTGCACTGACCCATTTGATGAACCTGTTTCAAGCACCCACTTGAATATGCTGGAAGGATGTATAATTTGTAACAGGTGGAGTTAAGCATCTTGTTGACATGGAGTGTCTTTACCCTATACTCAAAGAAGTTGCATGTGTGTGTGCACATGTTTATGTCCATATGTGAGACACACATATGTCCATTTATGTCCATTTACACACAACCATTTTCCTGGGAACCGTACATGGTGTAAAAATGTACTATTGAAAAGATGTTCTTGCAGCTGAAATACGCATGTACTGTTTACAATAAACAAGGTGCTCTGTGGATTATACCTGTGGCTTGTACCTAGCTCGTTCAATCTTACCTAAATATCATATGGTCTGTAAGGTGTACAAACTGTTCGTGTTATGGAAACAAATGTCAAATATGCAAATGTTAATCCGTTTTTTGCTGTAGGAATATTTATTCATGATTGTGCTTTGCTTTTAATAAAATATTAAAATGCAAAAAAAAATATTTAATTTGGAAAAATGTACACATATTTTACAATTGCCAAATTAATGGAAATAATTATTTGGCAAAAAGCTGTTTTCATGTCAAGACTGTTTCCTGCTGTTACATCATTTATGTAATTACGCAGAACATTGGCTGTCATAAAAATCAGGACATTTGATGCAATTACAAAACATCTACAGTGCGAATAAAACAAAGCATAAAAATATTGAACTATAAATTAACAAGAAATGCTGAACATGAAAAGGTACAACCATAAGAGGGGAGATTTCATTTGAATTTCATTTTTTCCACAAACAAAAACAATTCTGAAAAATGCTGGGAAAAAAACAGATTCCAATTGCACTTCAAGTTATTGAAATTTCGCAAAGCGGCACTGCTCTTCAGTCTTCAGAAAATAATGCCCCATAGTCCACACATTTTTATTTACCTTAAATAAAAAGTAGAGACTTTGGATTCAAATGCACTGTAACAGTTTTTAACCTTTTGTTGAATCCACAGAATAAACCTGTGTCTTCACCACCACATAATATGAGAACACTTCACTTCCGCCCACTAATAAAAGAATCTCTCCATCATTGCACTTCTGTGTAGATGCTACTCCACCCATAAAGTCTCAGCTGAACGATTCCTTGTTATATTCGAACGTCGTCCCAAAGTGGCTGGTGTTGCAGAGTTTGTGCAGAGTTTTTGATATTCCTTTCGGTCCACAGCAGAAAACACCAACACGTTTGCTGCAAGAAATGTGCACTTTACCCAAACAATCATCACTCATTTGGGTCCAGCCAATATTCGCCTGATAATCTCAAACTCCCATCCTTGTGCCAGTAGTTTACTTTAATTTCTTGTTAAGGTTTTAGCACTAGGCCAGTTTGCAATTTTCAATTAGCAGAAGGGTGTAAGTGGTGATCCAAAGATAATTTTCACAACACAGAGCAGTCAAGTCAGATTGAACACTTCCATAACCACCTTCATTTAATTTATGAAACCATGCTTTTTTAATACATGGTAGGTATGCTCTTGACACCAGAGTTTCCTTTAATATATGAGCAAAACAGGGATCATGAAATCAACACTACACTCACTGCTTATTGGCCTTCCCAATCTCTTCAAAGAGCAGCTTCCACCTAGGACGTCCAATAAGAAGTCTGGAATTAAGGGCCCTGTACCGCTCCTCTGAAATATTCTGTAAACATAAAATACAGAGCTCAGCACAAGAATCACCTTGGCAACACATAGACCACTAATCAGTTTTTACCAGGAAAGGTTTGTGGAAATAAATACCAGGGATGAACAACACCAGTAATGCTTCCACAGATCTTGCAGAAACAGATACACACTCTCCACCTCTGCTTGTGTCACGCGGCAGGCTGGCTCTCTAACCACTGCAGCGCAGCGCAGACTTTTACCTGTAACCCCTCTGCCTTGCTGAGGTACAGCTGGATGTTGAAGTAGTCCGGACGATTGTCCTGCCAGAGCTGTGCGTCAGGACAGGAAACGGGAAGTGAGTCAGAGAGAGGAAGAAAGACGGGAGATCAGAGAAGAGAGATAGGAAGTGATAGACCAAAATTGGAACAAGAAAGAGACCAAAATTGGAACAAGAAGAGAGACGACAGGAATAAAGAAAGGACATGAGTCAGTGGTATGCGAGAGGTACTGTGGCAGGGAGAAAAGAACAGCCTGCCCGGGGTCAGAGACCTTCACTGAGCAAGGGGGTCTCAGAGGTGACGTCCATCTCACATTCTGAACACCCCCCCCCCCCCCCAAATTACTTGCACACCTTTGACACCTCCATAAAAAAAGCGTTTCTAAAAGGCAAATGAGAGAAGTTTCTTTTGCCTTCGGAATTTCTCAGCATGTGTACACCAAGTCACGTGCAGCTGCATTTTAACCCATGCGTTGTGGTTGGAATGTGAACGAAAACAAAACGTCCCGGGACTAGTATCTACAGAGCTGAAGAGGGTGTCAAAGAAAACACAGCACTACGCACACATTCCACAGCTGTAACCAAGAGCAACACATGGGAGTCACGCGTGTACAGGAAGCTGATTCTTTATCAAAGATGAGCACGTGCTGCCTGTAGATTCTTTCAAATCAACAGTAAACGCATATTAGCAAATAAACATATTATTTAGTGTGGCTGCTATGTTCCTCCATGTACACAGTCAGTTTTAAATATGCCATTAGCATCGTCATGGACAAATTACAGTTATATGTGGCATACACTAACACAGTTGTAAAACTCACTTTCATTGCTGAAGCCAATCCTGTCTGAACTACAGCTTAAATCTGTCTCTAGGTCGCGCAGTACTCAAAGTTCAAACTGCATAGAATCAAAGCCACATGTATAAAGAAATGTTACATGAAAGTTAAAGTTAGCGTTCTTGAAAATGATCTGTCAAAGGCACGCACTGCCAGCGGTGGTGAAGGCAGAGATTGCCCTCTCTTTTACCTTCTGATGCAGGGCACACAGCAGGTCAGCAAACCAGTAGAAAGCCTGCAGTTCCCTGCAGATCCAGATGAAATAAATCCTCCGGAGTTTGTACTGCTGCCACTCATCCCTGGAAAAAAAAAAAGTCACACACATACACACGCTCAGGTATATATACACACACACACATACACACGCTCAGGTATGTACACACACACACAAACACACAGGCACAGACACACACACACACACACACACACACACATACACAAACTCATAGACATAGACACACAGTACAAAAAAAGAATGCATCCATCTAAGAACAGATGCATATGCACATGACCGCACATACGTACATACATACAAACACGTGCACATATACAGTCATTGAGAAAATGCAATAAATCCAAGCCAGTAAAACAGACTACTTTTATAACCAGGCTAGCAGGGAGTATTCATACGGTAAGGCTATGCAATCCAGGCGCACATGGTCATTAAAATGCAGAATGAGATCATTCAAACTTGTTCTCAAAAACTGTAAACTACACAGCCTTTTACCCACGGGCTGTTTTTCAAGTTATAGCACAGGCTCTGTAGAACCATCACAGCCTCCACCCGGCACCACACAGGACTCACAGCAGAGCGTTCAGCACAGAGGCAAAGGGGGTGACTCCAATCCCGCCTGCGACACAGAGGCTGACTTCATAGCTAAACACTTCCTCAGAGGCACTCCCAAAGGGCCCGTCAACGTACAGCCTGCAGCACAAGGAGAGAGGCGGGGGAGGCTGAGCTTTTGCCTAATCAGGCAGCAGGAAGAGACCAAAAGACTGCAGACACCAACAAAGAGTTAGGGACAGCAGGATCGAATGATGCTCCAAGGACAAAAACAGACACATAGCAAGGTCCAATCAGTAGTCTGTCCCTATCAGGATAGAAGGGCAGGTATTGCAGAATCGGAGAAACTTCAGCATGCATAAATAAGGGCATGGCATAACTAGAGAGCATGGGAAATCACTGTGCCTCTTAATCACTGTCCTACCGCTTGCATCTTGAAACTGACCTGCAACAGCAAGATAGTACATGGGAAATTTCATACAGGATACATTCAAGAAGATAAGGTAACAACAGGATGTATAACAAGACAGATCTCATTCACATGATTCAGATAGACAGGATATTGGTCTGCCCTTTGACTCAAAGTCCACAAACAGAAAGCATTTGCAGGACTGAGCATGTTCACCTCCCCCTTTCCCCTGTCCCCTATCTGAGACCTTTATCTCCCGAGGTTTACTCTCTGCTTAGTCCAAATACGTATGAGTGAGGAGAACCACATGTCCACACATACAATATACTCAGAGGATCATTCCTGATGACTGCAGTACTTCTTTTTTGTCTATGATCCACAGAAAATCTATTCCTTTGCCAATTTTACTCACGATGAAGTCCTCTTCCCTAAAAGTCCAGACCGTCAATTCCCATGCATTTATTTGTATTCAAAGCACAGCCTAAGTGTGGAACACACATTTAAATCATTTTTACAAGGGGTGTCCTCTGGCTCCATCAACATCACTTAACAAGATGAAAAATATAGAGTTAATTGCTTTTCAGATTTTACACACATAAATCAAACCCCACTCTGCCTACTTATTCTTAAATCCAATCACAGTTAGCCGACAGACAGCGCACTGTTCTCACTGTCAGTTCTCTCTGGCCCTTTTGATGATAAGGATGATGTCCTGATGATTATGGTGTTCATTATGAAGGATCACGCTGATGATGATAATGATGGGTGGTAGATGGTAATTATGGTGACGGTGATGAAGATGGTGGTAGTTATGATGATGATGATGATGATGAAGAAAGGGACTGAATCTGACCTCTGCACCACCCCATTCAGAACCCTAAAATGTGGCACTGTGTATAATCCAAACGCTACCCCTGCTTTTCCATCCCATCGCTGCGATTGCAACACCTGTGGGAAATTTGACATAACTGCTTAAGGAGACCAACAAATATCACAGAAACACACCAGAGTACGCCATTTCCCCCATTCCTGGTGCCTCGTTTTTGGCTGGACCGCAACAGCAGGGCCAGCCCTACAAACGCAAATGTCTGTGACTGAGTGGTGAAGTCACACCATTGGTCGACCAAGTTATGATCTTACACCATTGGTCGGCCGGATCACGTGTGTTAGGTCCAGCCATATACTAGGTTTTAACATGGTCTTGTTTCAAAAGCCCAGCAAACGGAACTACATGTTTCACAGAGCTTAATTTGTGCACATTAACAGCAAGGAATTTCCCTATCCCTAAAAGGGGAGAGAATGGGTGTTTGTGAGACGAGGGGGAGGGTTATTGTAATGTGTGTGTGTGTGTGTGGGGGGGGGGGGGGGTGCGCCTGAGGTAGTTACATGAGAGTGTGAATTGAGTCAGAACTGGAACGGATCACCCCGTCTTCTCTCATCAACAGCCAAGAGATGGAGAACAATGTGGGAGCCAGCTGTGCCATGCCTCGGGACAGCACACACCTGCAACAGCTCTTCAGGGGAGAAACAGACAGTTCCCAAAACAGACAGGGCCCTATTCTCTCCCAAAGGGGGGGGGGGGGGTGCCTGCATAGCACAGACCCCAGCCAGCCCCATGGCCACTGTTTATCCGGACAGACACCACACAATCTTTACGCAGAGAAAAGGACAGAAACAACAAGCGGAGAGGGTTTTGGTGTTCTCACACCAGCGCGAAAGAGGCAGGAAGGGGGGGGATTTTGCACCCCTGTCAAAAAGCTGCGACCTTTGACCCCACTGTGTTTCTGAGCCGTCATGGGAACTCACGTCACCATGCGTTGTGATGATGGCAAGCTCTGGTGGCACATAAGAGAGCTTAATGTGACTATAGAGGGGGAGAGTTTCGTTTTTTCTGCTATTCTCCGCTTCACTTTCATCTGTTTGGCACGAACCAAAGAAAAGACAAAGAATGTGATGGAAAACCAAAAATGCGCATCAGTTTCAATGGGGAGTTAGTCTTCAGAAGGGTGATGTTAAGGAATGTTTAAAATTTAATATGCCGTTCCTACAATTAGTTTCTTAGGCGTTTATATTAAAAAAAACATTACATATATATATACTCGTAATTAAGAGAACAGTCTTTTGTATCAGACAGCAACAATTCAGATCCAAACACCTCAACAGCACTTTCAGTAAGCCAAGTCTTTTCACTCTGCGTCCGACCAGCAGACCTGCACAGTGTCTGACCAGAGGACTGCGCAGCTGCTGCAGCTGCAGGCAGTGGATTAACCAAAGGAGCAACTACTGAGCGAGGGTGTATAAACCACAGAGTTGCTGATGCTCCGGCACCAGCCACTGTGAAAGCGGCTGGTCGTGAGAAAGTTCTGTCTCTAATGCAACCTTCACCTTCATCACACACAAAAACTGTCTGAGCCAATTAAAAACTCCAGGAAGTGAACTATCCCTCTAGACCCAGCGCTGTCCTCAACTACACATTAACCCACAGGTCACACAGTCATATCCGTGAGGAGATTATGCAGCCACAAAAGAACTTCAGTTTAGCACATCTTACTTATTAGAACAAATTAAGAGCTTTGAAATATGGATATCATAAGTAAGGAACAACATTCTCCATTTATTTATTTTGGTTATATGGTATTCATTTTCCTGTAATGTTAACTGACTTTGCAGCGAGTTAATTATTGATTATTAGTTCATTATGTACCTCAAAGTCTCTGACACATGATACACATGGAAAATACTACATCAAGTGGAATACACATACATGGTCTCACTCTCTCTCATGCAGTCAGGTACTCTTTACCCTAACCGTAAAGGTCAGCAGAAGCAGGAATTTTGGCTGTGGTTCCAGTTGGATTGTGTGGCTCGCCTGAACACACAACACTGCTCCCAGGAAAAGCCCTGCCTTTGTGTTGTCCAACTCATAGCTCCCACCCCCCCTCATCCTCTGGATACAGCTGGCGTTCACAGGCCCACTTCAAACACAGGAGTGAATCAGACCAGAACCCTTAACCTCTACACTTCTCTGGTCTGCTTTAGCTTAATAAGGTACATGTGACCACATACCATACCCTTAAGTGGCTCCCAGACCAAAGGTGTTTCCTTTGACAATTTGGGCCCATTCATTGTGTTGTTTGGCATTTCCACACCAACATCGTGCAGTGACTTAAGGAAGTGTCTGAGCCCATGAACACCAAACAGATTTATGCCATATTAGGGAAGAAATAGAGAAGAAACAGGAAATCAAAGCGAGTTGGGGGGGGTCACACTGTGGGAAGAAAACAGCATGGAGGCAGAGGAGGAGGACACCACTGACAGTAGCTTAATGCAGCTTCATGTTAGAACCATGCCGCACAATCTTTCTCTACGGAGTTGTGTTGAACTTACTTGGGATATTTCCTTTGCTGAACAATGGGAAGAATCTCAGAATCCATGCTTGGATCAGGAAGCAAAAGTTCTGTGAACCGCTCTGGGAAGAAGCCAAACGAAATGCTTCAGGGACAGAGAAGAGGATGAAACAAACCACCGAAAACAATAAACTCTGCTAAACCTTGTGTTGAACAATGCAGAAGGAACAGCTTTCTACTTGTGCGCTAATTTGTTATGTAGTCATTGCATATCCATGTCTGGCCAGGGACCCCAATAGTATGCTCAAGGACCCACAGGGGTCTGTGGACCTGTTCAAAACCCAAACTTCTGAAACAGGAGTGTACTACTGGAGAACTACTGGAGTCTAAACTACTGGAAAGCCATAATAGAGCAGTCCAAGGGACAGTTTAGAGTGCCCAATTCCTTTTTTCTTTTTTTGGGGTGACCCCATTTCGACACAGGATACATGGCAGTCAACTTGCACACTTGTCCTACCCTGATAAAACAGCACATTCACATTTATTCAAACTTATTCAGATTCTTATTTAACTTCAAAAATGCTGAGTTGGTGTGAAGCTGTCACATCCTGGGGGTCTTAGGAAATTGTTCACCCCAACATGACAAAGAGGTGCAAACACCCCCACGCCCCACCCCTGGCAGCTGCCAGAGTGAGACCGTATCCACTTTTCCTCAGCCCAAATGAGTTCAACGTGCCTGTAAAAACAATGTCCAAGTCCCTGAGAAATCCATGTGGCAGGGACTTCTCCACCTCTCCTAATGCTAGCCGTGGAGAGGTGGAGAGGTTGGAGTTTGACCCCTGGTAAACTGAGCCCGCCTGCGCACTTTCCGTCGCTCAGCAGTGACTCACCAGTCCAGTCTCCAAGCACTCGGAGATGGATCCCAAATGTGGCCTTCTTCGCTGTCGGACACTGAAAGGCAAGACACATGAAGAGTCACATGCAGTGCCTGGGAAAAGACAGGAATGTGCAGAAAATGTGTGAGAACTGAGCGAAAAAGCATGATCCACAGACCCCTCTGATACGGGCATTCAAAAGGAGGGAGAATATATGCGATGCGAGGGAGCAAAGCAACAATCTTTACAGTTTAAATGCGTTTCAACTCTGGAAAAAGGCACACTTGACACTTCATTTATCATCAACTACAACAAGTAAAAATGGGCCATTTAGGATCTGACTGAGCCTCATTCGGATGGGAAAGGCCCAGGAAAAGGGGTACCATTCCCCGTCTGATGCACAGGGGCTCAGCCCGAGCAGCCGGCACGTTTCCTTGCCCTCCTCCGAGCTTCGGGAAACGTGCTACACCCCGGAGGAGCGTGCCTGAGCACAACCCGTTTGTGTTTGGTAAGGGAGGGGCAGTCTGCGGTCGTCCCCCTCACACGCACGAGAGAAAGCAGGCAGCCCCCCGGAGGAAGTAAAACCACAGGCCGACAGGAAATGGTGGTTGTGGGCAATGGGGTGGTGTTTCTGAGGCAATGATCTTGTGAAAAATATGTGTAACTGTCCTGTTCTGAATGTAATAAGAAATATAGACAAAGAGAAATAGTCATGCTTCAGTGGTGGGGTGAGGGGGGGGCTATGCGAAAAAAATAAAGCCAGTCTCTGTTTCTCTCTCTCTGCTCTCACACACACACACACGTTTGAGCACACACGCACACACACACACACACACAACAGCTGAGAGCAGCAACAGGCAGGACATGCTGAGGCCTGTTGAAGCAGAACTAAGTAAAGCTTTATATATGACACCAAGTATTTTGGCTGTCAAATGTCAAGAATACATGCCAGGACATTGCCAGAAAGAAAAAATAAGAAGCAGCTGCAATAAAATAATAAATTAATGAGTATCATTTCTAGTTTCATGGCCAATTGATGCTGTAAATGACATCTTTCGTCACTCACGACTGAGGTCAGTATCAAATATAGTTGGAACATGCTCCAAGGCATCAGTCACACTGACAACAAACAGAAGTACAATGAATAAGATCACATCTGCTGATGTGAAAATGGTTTCCTCTAACTTTCAACTATTAAAAATATATTAATTCCCACTATCAATATTAATTCAAACAGACTTGTATTCTGCATTCTGCTTTGATTGATGGAGGAAGATATGACTAGTGAAAAATGTACAACCACTCTGAAACATTTCCATTTAATTTTATACAGCTCCTACAGGACAAATAAAACTGAGGGTTATGCTAGCAGCTCTGAAAATTTTATATAAACTATAATTAAATTCAGTTTGAATATGAAGGATTGCAATTCAAGGAGTGATGTAAGAAAATGTTTTCATTAAAAATGTGATGTGGACTGCATTCCATGAGAAATAGAAATAAATTCACAAAGTGAAACTCCTGCATCAGGAAGTCAAACAGAGACTGCTAAAGCACTGATACATGATGTATATATGCACACGTATGTGCATGTATACTCTTATATACCTTTGAATATGCATGTGTTAGTGTTTTTATGTAGACTAAAGTGTTAGTAACACCGCCGCTTGTTAAGCAGTTCCTGAAAGTAATTAAACTGTTTAAGGACCCATCGACTTCCCTCAGAACTCTAGAACAATAAGGCATTTTCCCATTGGCTCCTGTTCCCAGCTGTGCTGTTTGGCAGGGGAGCAGTCAAGTGCTCAGTCAAAGGTATGAATGAATACTTTCATAAAACGTTCAGCCTTTAAAAAAATAGTGCCCCTGGGGCCCTTTCATCTGTCCCACACCTGACGTGACCAAGGGGTAATTTCTGAGGGGATTTAGAAAAATACAGATGCATTATAGTCTATTACACTCAGCCTTCCACTCCACTCCCACTCTCATGAGACTTTCTCTCTGCTGCATAATCAGAGCTGGGCTTGTGGCTTGTAATTTCCCCCTTAGCAGGCTAGTGTTGCATTCAGAGTTCACTGACAAAGCCCATGACACATCTGAACATTGCTTGAGCTATGGGTTTGTGGTATCCAGACACAGTCTGAATCTTTTGTAAATGAATCATCACACACAAGTATTGCTTTATGTTGCCACCAGAGTTAATGGGGTTTTTTTCCAGGCATATGAAGACATCATCCCAACATTATCAATTACAAGGACGCATTGACCAGTTAAACTGTTTGAAGAAATCCATTCGAATGACTTCAGAAACCTGTGATCAACATCACAGCACACATTCCTACTGAATCTGCAGACAATGATCTGCGAGAACTGGCTAAATATATAAAAAGCTGAGAATTTGCCAACAGTGTAATTCCTGCTGACTTCAAATTATCTTATTTCTTTAGTTTACTTGAAAATGCTTAAAATCCCATTGGGATACTCCAGCCTGGTAATTATGATACAAAAGCTTCCAACACAGAGGTCTCATGCAATCCTTCTCCAGCTTTACAGTTAATACACTTTATAATGTGCCATAATGATTAGATAACACCTTATTTGATTACATAAAATTGATATTTCCTGTGACTCTTTAAAGGAATTCAGTTTGCATATCTCTAGGAGGTTGTTTTCTGGAGGCAAGTTACTTCCAAATTATTTCAGATACTTAATTATAGTTTCCACATGGATGCACAAATTTTTCTTCTTAATGATATGTCTGTACCTCCACTTTCAATCTTACATAAGAGAACGTTCTTGCCCAGTGTCAAAACTCTTACCCTGTGGAGGAGAGGGGTTGTCTTAAGAATGCCATATCATTTTCTCATTTTTGTAGGTAAATAAAATTAAAATAAAAAGGCAAATAAAAATAGTTTTCAATCAACTTTCACATTTAAAAAAAAAAAACTTACCACTGTCAAAGTGAAGGGGTGGCCTTCAAACGATGAAACGTTCGGACAGTTCAAAACAACGTACTGAAAGACAACAGTGTGTGAGATTCTGAACATGTAGTTTGTTCAACAGAGCACAATATCAGTGTACATCCTAGTGATTTGAGTAGCTTTTACCAAACTGAAGGTCATGAGAAGGTTAAAAGTAAAAAATAATTTAATTCACAGTAACACCAATGAAAATATGATTAGAAAGTATCTTAGGTTATTCATTTTGATGTTTCAAATGTGTTTATCATTTAACTGCCAGGGCTTCTCCTTGCCTATATAACCGTACATCTAAAACATCCAAAAACATTTTATCAAAACAAATAACATTTGTTATTTTTTAAAACATTCTGTCACTTTTTGAAGAAAACACAGCAGTACCACAAGCAGTAGGTCATAGATAATTAAAGAGATTTGTCGTCCTGCAACCTTTCAGGCACCTGAAAGTACCAATGTCCAGCCATTATCTCCTTTTCCCATCTCTCACCTGTCCAGGCCTGGCTTTGAAGTTCTTTTTCACCATGCGCACCTCAATGACATCACAGGGGTGGCTGATGACTGACACAATGGTGACTGGTGTGCTGCTGCGGACATACCTGTACAGCCTCTCGGCACAGTACAGACACAGCGGCCCTGAAACCCACAGCCAGGTCTGCACGGAAGAAGAGCACAGTGTCAAAACAGCATCAAATCCTTGGGCTTGAGTTTAACCACCGAACCAGCTTAAGTTTCTATACAGTACTGTACTATGTCAGAAACAGAACTTACACAGCCAGTATAACACCACAGTAGGAATGACAGCAGTCATAACACAATTTATAATGCATAATAAGCACGAAGGAGATAAGTGGAAGCAGAAAGCTGCCTGCTAGCATAACAGATGACTAATAAGCATAACACACTTCTAATTAGACTGGAATGGCTCATACTGCTATGCTTTTGGAGAGTGATTTCCAACCCTGCTAACTGATATTATTTGGCTAATGCACAGTCGATACAGCACAATATATGCACAAGAGCATGATAAGAATTTCTGCCACACAGGTTAATAATTTAAAAATGCCCCAAGAGAAACTTGTTTTAATTTACTCATGTTGTGCAAGCTAGCTAAATTAAGTGCTTCTTCTATGAATCTAGAAATGAACCTACCAATGACTGTGTAAATACTACGATGAATAAGCCACACAAATGCACCTTGCTCAAGGGTACAACAGCAGGTCTCTACCTGGAAATCGAACATGTGATCTTTAGGTTGCAAAATCCGTTCTTTACCCATTATACTACAAAATCGGTTCTTTACCCATTATCCTACACGTCCAACCAAAATGTTTTCACATGTCATTGGGCAACAAATAAATAAATGTTAAAATTGAGTTGCTCTACAAACAACTGGACAAAGGCCCACTTTAAGATTAACATTTAAATAGGTGTTGTTGAATAATAAAACACAACATAAATGAAAAGAAAAATGCAAAACACAAGAGAATTAGGCTAATTTATAAAGGGAACAAAAGGCATGACCGCCAACTAAACAGGTTGGGAAACAAAAGTATATATCCAACAGTTTGAAAATGTTATAGGCTGCAACATTTTTGCTACCCTCCTCAGCTTGTCCGTATCTCTCAACTGTCCAACATCCTTCGACAGGTGAAACACCCTCCACACAGCCAATGAGAAGCACATTAACAATGGTACAGGACTCACATCTGCCTCTGAAACTTAGGACGTCCTAATTACCCATAAATCGAAACGGGGACTGCGGCCAAAAAGAGGTTCAGGAAGACGATGGTGATGGCAGAGGAAGGGGGAACACACAGGGGAACAGGGCAGAGTCAGCCAGTAATTACATAAAGAAAAACTCCATCTCCTGCCCCCCCCCCCCCCCCCCCCAACCACAAATATAAAAACTGAGTTCATTCCTGCCGCTGATAAGCTGAGGTCAGGACTGCTGCAGAGCTATATGGTACAAACTCCCCTGAGCGAAGAGCTAAGCAATATTATAGAACTGTATGACACAGATCGAACAAATCAGCTTCATGAGCTGTACAGACCACTTGGTCTTTTGGCAGTGAACACAGACATAAATGGATTTTACAGCCAAATAACAAACCCTGGACACATATCCTCAGTCCTGACTCAAAACTAAAACCTTGTGTCTTGTAAATGAACACAGACTCATATCAAGGTCACAAAAAGGACCAGAACTAGGCACCGATCCAAAGCCACATGCACCTAAAAAGGAAATTCTCTCTTAGCCTGTAGTTTTCAACACTGCATTTTCTTCCTTGAATAACTGTATCAGCATTTGGAAGTTTTGACACACGGGGTGCTGCTGGTCCCACAGGTGGCAGAGGCCATGCGCGCTGTCCCTCTGCGTTCTCTCACCTCAGGAAAATGGGCCTGGAACCGGGGTTCCTCCCTGCAGATGCTGTTGAATCCGTTCCTGCCTGTGGGTTGCTCAGAACCCGGAGGAACAGACTCCTGCACGAACTGCGGGCTCGACTCTGGGACGGTTCTGTTGGGCCGGAAGCAGCCTGGAGGGTGAGTGTCAACATTGGTCTGGTATTTCAGCACACCCCTAGAGCAGCACAGAAAAAATACAAATCAATGGCCCATTCTCTAGTGCTCTCCAGCACTGATTCCACAATTCCTGTGTGCTTTCCTGCATGAGAAGACAGGAACACAGGATAAGAACTGAAACGTGCATCCAAAAACAATCACCATTTTAGTTCACTCTATTGAAAAGAACTGTTGCATGATTTCTGTTTTTTTTTAAATGTCAATCCACCAGTGTGGATTTATATATATTATTCCCTATTATAAACTTATGCCCCCAAAATCAATATCCCAGGATTCAGCTAATCAGGGCTTGACAGAGCCGTACTACGTTCCAGTGAAATGGCCATACACGGCCTGCCAATGTGAGCCCTTTGTCCCCATCGCAGTTTGACCGCAGTCCAGCCCCATGCATACCACACAAATCAACCCAATCGCCACCATTATTGAGTTTCAACTCAATTCACAAGACCCACATTTCCCAGCTAAATGTACATTTGTGCATCGTCCTGATAGCATGCCATCACCACGAGCTGGAAGAGCCCAACAACAAAAGCTATTTCAAAATGACATTTTTCTTCTGAAAGGGACACACAGACATCTGACAAAGAGGACAGCTGATGCTGATAAACACAAAATAATGCTCTGGTTCTTACCCAATAACATGCACAAGCAGCACAATGTAGAAGACAATAAAGAGGTTGTGCGTGTACCAGAATATTTCATAGCTGGAGACTCTGTGGGCAAACAAGCATCAGATTAATATTCATCGCCATGTGCAGTGTGTGCAGCATTGACAGCAAATACATGTCACAGGTCTAAATTATATCTGCTTCATTATAATAAATATCCATGTTTCACATTATCATACAGTACTGGGAAACACAAGATGCTGAATCATGCTGACTTTAGAAACTAGTAGTCATCCAAAACAAACCTGAGCCAATGAAATAAGTTAATATTCTGTTATCTTTATCTCCTAAAAAATAACATTCCTGTGTTCAGGTAGATTTAAAATTAAAGTTCTAGTTCTCCATTACTGCATGGCAACAAGATGTGACTAAAGGGGATTTGGTATATTTAGTCTTAACAACAGGAGAACTGGAGTGACTTTCATTTGTGTGAAAACCAAATTTCAGGGCTGCTGGGTGGCTAATATTTTTAAGGCAATTATGAGAACACAGTCTGGTATCAAACTCAGACCATGCCGTTCCCAACTGCAGCAGGCACCAATTATGCTTCACCCTGTGGCGCTGCTAACCACAGTCAGCAATGGCACAGCATGGACTCATTCCCAGGGAATGAGGGTTTCGACTCACTGGACCACAGAGGTCTCATCATGCACCAGTGACCCCTGCTGGTCTCGTCTTCCTCCCACTCATGTCTGTGCAGGCAGCCCAGCATGTCGAGTGCGGTGTGAAAAGGTGCAGCAAAGAAATCGCATGCTTCAGAGGAGAGCACATGCATGTTTGCAGCCTTCCTGACACAGCAATGGATGTTGCGGTGTGCTTTGCAGCAAGAGCAGGATTGGGCATTCCAAATTGGAAAAAACAAATCTTTCTGTATCTACACTGGCCCAATTAAACTGATGATATCATTACAATATATGTAGGTCCTTCTCTTTTTTCCAGTAAAGAGAATGGAGGTGTCCTTTAAATAGGAGACTGCTGTGTACTACTGACCGTAAGGTGCACTGTTGACTCGTTTTTAATATCTGCTTGAGGCTACAGAGTTAAATAAAGGGGCACCAGGGAAACACCCTCCCATTAAAGGGACAATGAGCAGGGTCCCTCTGTGGAGGTCATTTAGACCTAAGTACAGGGCAGTTGCATCCATAAATCACTGCAGTGATATCTAACAGCCAAAGCAGTCTTATCCCTTGTGAACCAATGCATTGTGTTCTCAATGCTTAAATAACAAGATAAAAAAAAACAAACATCAGTGCTGAATTTACCACATTATGGGTTCATCAGTCAGACAATTAAAGGAAACGTATGACAAGGAAAAATGCAATTATGCATCCATATTTTATAAAAGATCATTTTTAAAAGCCCAGCACCCCAAAACCCACCATATACTATTTGCATGCCAATAATCTCTAGAAACAGCCTTCTTGCTTTTCATCTCAGACAGCAAAGGGCCTAACAGAAAGCATAAGCCACTACCCATTCACAGGAGGCACGTTGTGGATTTGAATTAGGCTGAGGCTATGAGAGGAACTGCGTGTGTCTCAACCTTATGCAGTAGGAGGAGGCTGTGAACATCAGGAAGAGGATGAAGACCAGCAGGACACCAGTGACACCTGGGACTGTGGGACAAAGAGCATGAAGCAATGTAAGAAGGGTCCAGATCTACTGCTGCTGCTGCTGCTGCGCTAACGCGAGAGACCTGCTCCTCTGGGCTCTGCAGCACGCATGACATACACTCTCCCAGAGGAAAAGAATGAGAAATCACAGACACCAACCAAGACTCCCAGACACCCACCCAGGGGGCTTTGTTTTGGAGTGGAACAAGGAGGGACCTGTGGGGGTAGATTATTGTTCACTACTCTGTCTGGGACTCCCTTCATTGATTTTTCTTTACTGGGACAAACAGACATGCTGCTTCCCTTGAAGAAGAACCATATTAATCTCAAACACATTTGTCACCTCATTGTTCCCCAGGTTCCACTAACACACGCACACGCACACGCACACGCACACGCACACGCACACGCACACGCACACGCACACGCACACGCACACACAGTTCAGTTGACTCAAATGTTTTGAGGACTGCCTCCAAACACATGACTTGGGCAACTCAATCTATTAAAGTACTTACTGGTCTTTGTGGCTTAAGTTAAACTCTATTTTACTCTTTTAAATAGACTCATTCCTTTTTTTAAGTTGGCACCACTCAATTAATTTAGTAGAACTGTATTCATGAAAATGTGGGGACATCCTAGCCACAAGCAAAAAAAACAAATGTCATAAAGACATTACCAATTTCTAAAGATAGTTTATGGAGGTAATGAAAAATTCACAGATGTCAACCAGGGTCAAGATTAAAGACTTCAGAACATAAAGGACTTATACCTACCAAATTAAAATGGTACCTTTCCATGTCAAGATATGGACATGACGTCACATTCCACTGTGCAGATAAGAGAATTTCCTCAAAAAGACTATTTAAAATTTTGATTGCTCCCCTTACATATGATTTTTGCATCCAATTAATTCCAAGTTGGGGCTAGCATGGGTCATTAGCTGAGATCTAAATCACAAAGACTAAAAAACTGCACACCTGGTTTTTGAAAATCTCGGGGGGTTTTCACAGCACAGGAGATCAAAAGCCTTTCTGATCATGCGCTGGAAAATAAAAACAACCATCTTTCATTCTCCTGTTCATCTCCCCGGACTAATCTGCACACTCTCGACTGTGTTCACTCCCCGAGTCCCCAAAGCTTTGATTTAGCCGTTTCTGAGCATGCACAAGCTCAGGAAACTGCACTGAGGAAGGAGACGCAGTGTGAACAGGAAGCTCTCACCAGTGGTTAAGATAATAATCCGTGGATCCTGTGGGAGAATGCAGAGATTTCATTTTAGCGCGCAGCTCCGAAACGCAGTCGTAAAAGAGTCATGTTCTGTGTTAGGGGACAGTTCTTTACCTCTCCCTTGTGGTGCGCCATGTTCAGAGAGGGGAACTCCTCTGAGTACCTGGCCGAAAAGCTGAGAGCATTGGTCAAGTGGGCCAGCACGTGCACCACTGCAGGGAAACGGACCGAGACAAAAACAACACAAGTCGAGCTGCGGCTCATTTCACGGTCTCGCTCTCAGGCGAGTGAAGTTTACAGTTCCAGCCACTTCAAAAGCCACAGTCCGCTCTAAAATCAACATTCTCCACAGCACACAGCATTCCCCCTGCCCAACAGAAACCACAAATGAACATACAATCTTGTGCGAGCAATGACTGACATCACAGCCCCCCCCCCCCCACCAACACGAAGAACAGCACAGCCATGCTCTGAATAAGTAAGATCATTCTATTCACTGGCTGATAAGACTCCTTCTACAGCTCTCTTTAGACGCTTTTGTTAGGAGGCCTTTAGAATGTTCCGCCTCCACAATTGTTCCCTGTATAATTGAATGCCTCAGAACTTTGGAACTCTGCAATTAGAAGGTGACCGCAATTCTCTCTGTCAGGAAGCAGAGCTCTTCCATTAACCCGCACTGAGAGGATGTGGGGGGGGGGGGGGGGTGTGTTGAGAGATGAACGGCTCCCATGATCTCAGCTGATGTCATTGCTTGGGGATTTCTCTCCGCTCTGTCCCCCTTGAAATAAGAGGGCAGTTTCCTTTTCCTCATTCTCGACTTGGTCTTTCTCGACCCAGAACATTTCCAAGTCCGCAGTAAAACCCCCTCCCCCCAGTCCCCCCCCATTTACCAGCTGGTTATCTGAAATCAGGAGGGAGGAATTGTGTTTTCCTTTTCAACATGAACAAAAAACAGTTAGTGTGTATACAGCATATACACACACATACTTGTTTTTAATATTATTTATAGCATTATTTATATTACTAAAAAAGAGTATTACTTCTGTTGTTACTATGTAGTTATTTTCATACATGTCATATACATATCATATAGTTTATATGGGTATACAAACTAGCTTTTGAGACATACATAAAAATGAGGCAAAGTCTATTGTTGTGTTGAGTTTGGTCCTGAAATAATATGGCACTAGCTAGCTCTGAGGCCCTGCAGTATTCCCGCACTGCCTGCCCCCTGCCCCCTGCCCCCGGGACGTCTGCTTCACAGACAGCAGCGTACACGCTCAGCTGAGAGGAATGCACACACATCACTCCCTCATTATAAAACCATTCCAAGGAACAAGCTCCCCCCCCTGCCCCCATAGGGGTGGCACTTTCCTCTGCACGAGTTCATATTTCCCCTGTTGTACCTTCTCAAAGACAAAAATAAATAACCCCCCCCCCCCACACACACACACACAACCTTGTGTTGTCTGATTGCACATGGACAACAGGCACAACTATTTTTAACAGTTACTTTTGTGTTAGTCAGCTAGTTTGTTTGCGCAAGCTCATTTGATGTCGAAAGGCTGAAGGACTCAATGGCTTCAATGGCTTAGTCAGCGCAAGTATCTTACCTGAAAAGACACAAATGGCAACACCACAGGCCACGTGGAAGGTCTTACTTTTATCCAAGAGCCGCCTACTTTTCCTGCTCATCACCTGAGAATGACACACATTTTACACATTAATATACAACAGCACTAATTACGCCAAATGTCCTGTACAATACTGCAACTCACAAGCTTTTCAGTTACAAGAAATGTCTAGTCAGTTTGACCAATTAATTCATCATTATTTAGTTTAACAAAGTTACACAACCAATTTTTTAACTTAGTGGCTACTTCCCCCGTTATTATGTAACAAACAGTATAAAATATTCAACTGGAGTGCGGTGCGGGAGTGAAGGGAATGAACGGCTTACTAAGCCACTGACCCACCACAGCTGCACGCGTGTCATTCCACAGGCAATACAATATGGCAGTTTGCATTTCAGTTAAAGAGGTCTGCCAACTGCACCAGCGCAGCTGACCCATGCACACTTTTTTTATACTTTACATCTTCTGGGGCCAATAAGACAAGTCAGCACAGGCCTATACCACCTTTCTTTGAAATGCCATATGCATTCATGAAATTGCTTGCCAGGTCTGGGCATTTGCTCTCCCAATTTATGATTAAGACAGGAATTCTGATGAATATTCATCTGCTATTCTCACGTGACGAGACTGCAATTAAAAGATTGTTTCCCAAGAAACCTCGAGGAGGGGGGAACATTTCCATTCCTTAATTGAGAGTAAGTCTAACTTCACAATATTTTCCACTTCATAATTCCTCCTACATTTTCTTGATGTTCTATGACATACTTCAGGGCAAACCTATCTATCCTATTACAGGGCAGCCAAGACACTGCTTATACCTACATTATATTCATTTGGAAGATACTTTTTCCAGTGTGACGTACAATATAGGATAAACAGAAGTGTGTCCACCTAATTAAAATGAGAAATAGTGTCAGACCTGGCTAACAACATTCCCAGTTAAGCAAGTAAAGATGCAACATCACTACAGCAACCAAGAGTAGCATAGTTAAGAGTAACCGAAGTACAAATTCTAAATACATGCAGACTATGTCCATAACAAGTCCTACGGAAAGATAGAAAGAGCCATGAGCAATAGAACCTAAAACTGAAGGCAATTTCCTGTGGAACTACACATGGCCCATGTCAGAAACAGCTGACATACTGCTAAGACAGATCAGCCTAAATGGGGCTCCAAAAGAACAAAGAGCCTAAGAATGTTCAGCAGCATCAGTGTTCTGAAGATAGCTGGGGAAAGCACAACTGCAGCATGACACTACCGTAGCACAGTAGATGCTCTTATCTAGCGCACCCTGCTCTCCTCACAGCTTCACATCGCATTATTGACAGTATATACTCATCTTCATTTCCATCGTGTTTCCCCCGTCACCAAATGTAACATGCTATTGCATCACCATTATGCCACCCATACTGACATAAGGAACATTGCAGTTGATGTGCAAACACCACTGCAAAATACTTGCCCACAAAACAGTAAGAACACTATGAGCCCCAAAGCATATTCTACAGAGGACAACTGGTTCCAATGAAAGCCACTTCCCTGCTAATCAGCAGGCACATGGTGAGAAGCGAGATGAAACCAGTTGTGTCCCAGTGCTGCACGCTCCCAGCCATGCCGACTGAACCATTCTGGAGCCCACATTACAAGCATTCAACCTGGGAACCTTTTATCCTGCCACTACAATTGATCAGCATGTGGCAGCATAGACTCAATGTGGTATTGGGGGCGTGAGGCCCCCCTTCCCCGCCCCCAAGCCTTACCTTATGAGAACCTCTGAGACAGGTGAGCAAGGAGCGACACATGGGCAGGAGGACCAGGCTGCAGTTGAGGTTGAGGACAGATGCAGAGGCCCGGCTAATACACAATCCTAGCTGAACAAACACAGGCAGGGTCAGAAACAAGGCCACACTAAATCTGGCATTACTGTACAGCACTACCCCACCCAAGACACGTAACACCTCGGGTCTAATCCATTTCATTCAGCACCCCAACAGCTGACAATCAAACCAGCACAAGCAGCACAAGAGATGGGGATCACACCGTTCAAATCACAACAAGCAATGCACACCACAGTACATGCCCCACTCTTTCAAACTGGTGATTCATTCATTCTTTTTTTAAGGAACAGGCAAGCACAATCTACTCACAAACAGCAGTTAAGTTTACAAACAGAGACAGACCAACCCAAATGTGTTTTCTGAATTTTGAACTGGAACACAAAACCAGGCTTGGCTTTACTGTAATCTTTGATCCAAACTAATTTCCAGGTATTCCAAGTTAAAGAGCGTGTATTTACATGCCCTTGCCATCCGGGAAAGAACACTCTTGCAATGTTGGTGAGTTTGCATTTTGCTTTCCTGTTCAAGGGTTCTCCCCCTACAAGTGGACAACACTCACACACCTACCACACCATATTCAAAGGGCTCAATGCTCAACTGGCTGTATATTCATAGTCTCAGAATTGATAAGGTTACTTTAATGTTACTGAATGAGTTCTAGCTTCCTAGCATTTAAGGAAGCACAACTCCTGGCTTTCACGTTATAAATATAAAGTCATAATCTAACATTGTTTAAAGACTTAATAAGATCAAAAAAGACAAATGCAAACGCATCACGTAGGGAAGCATTACACGCCAGGAAAACTCCAAAAATAAATAAATAAATAAATAAATAAACTAAGCTTAGAAACAACTGTAAGAACAACTAGGTCAAATGGGTTTGTTGCATAACAGAAACATGAATGAATAATACTTAATTGCATTGTCTATAACATTGGCTGGTAGATACTGTGATGTGATTGGCATTAGCCTTTCCTTTTATTGGGGGGGGGGCATAATAATCAAGACAGCCTTACCCCAAGCATCTTGTGGAGGTAATAGTATTGCGGACCACTGTAATACAAAATGAATGTTCTCCAAAACAACAAGGTATTTGCTCCGAGCCACATAACCTAAAAAAAATGCAAAACACAAAGATCAAATCACAATTAGTGAGAGATAGGCAAACTTGTGTTTTTTGTTTGTTTGTTTGTTTTTCTCCAAACTAACTTTAATCGTATTCCATTGTTCACAGCTTAGAGCCATGGACGAACAAGCACAGCAACAATTTAAATGTTATCAAGCAAGGAAACACATTCACGCACCCCTTTTGCATGCTGACCAGGTGAATTCTGAGTGAGCACGAACAATCGTTGAAGCATAGTCTTACCAATATTAGGTGTTTGCCACCTTCGTTCGTTATCCAACTTCTCCAAGACAAAGCCATATTTCAACAATATTTGTCAGCAAGTTTTCCAGTTTGGGAATTTACAGATATTCCCTTTCCCACTGCGTTCGACTTAAAAACTTTCCTCATACACTAATGGCGGTATAGCCTACAAAGCTCTTTTTAAGTCAGTCTTTGATCTGCATTCTATTTATTCGCATATTTGCACATTTGTCGCGTACTGTCCGCAAACGCAGTGCTCCACTGATTTATTTCTGAAGACCTTGCATTCTTCTGAGTCGGTTCCAGTGAGCACAGCCAGCGACAAAGCAGCTGCTGGACAAAAAGTTCTTTCTACAACTTGGCTAAACAGTGGTCTGCACGGATGTAAAACCAATAGATACTGCCGAGACCACTCCACCCGGAAACGAGCACTCCCCAGAATGCTTACACTGAATTAATTATGTGGGCTCGCATTCTCGCCCTTACTGTGTAGGCTGCGCTCCCTGAAATCTACATGTCAAGGACAATATATCCTATGCATCACATCTACTAATTCCATATCGTTTCTATGTCATTTTAACGTTTTTGAACGTAAATAATTAACTAGATACTGGTGTAATTAATATACAAAATATAGGTCCTATCGTTTAGATGAGCATAGATGACTAATGTAGGCTACTGAGAATTAAAGACAAGTTCCGAAGACACAAATTGAAGTAAATGTTTTATTATGAATATCTCCGTCTGTCATTATGTTACTCCAGGAGTAGCCTACACAATCAATTTGCAACGAAACAATAATAATACATTGTTGCCATTTTCAGAGGTAGGCCTACTGCTAACGGTTATGAACCTGTAATTGTCCAATTCAGATGGTCATATAGCACTCTTAATATGTCGCTGGAAAAACTGAACCAAAGGGAACCTGAGTCTGGTTATCTATCCTCGTTCAACACGCGATATTATTCTTCCCTGGTCACCCCTTGTAAAACAGAGTTAAATAGGCTACACGAGAGGCGAGTACGTACACATAGGAATTTACAGCAATAATACAATTGAAAACGGAAAAGTCGGCATTAATACACACAGTCAAGTTTTAAACGGAGACCGTTAACATGGTTTGCACTAGCATTATCATGCTTCTCCTGAAAAAAAATATAAATGCGAAAATACATTTAAAAATAATCGGATTATTAATGCAATTTGACGTAATTATGGTTATATATATATATATATATATATATATATATATATATATATATATATATATTTAATAGATTTATTTGTGGTATTTGATTAGGTTATATATCTGACGCCTTGCTTGAGATACAGTAGGCTACTTGGGAACTGGGGAGTAGTGTTTTAATGCAAGGCATTAGCGCCCTCCAGTGGATTTATGTATTTGGCTAAATTAGAATCTTATGAAGTCATTTGCAATACGGGTTTTGTAATAGGCGAAATATCGAAGAAAATAGAGGTTTCATCATATATTGGCCACGCGGGTATTGGGCAACATGATATTACTTTACTTGAAAACTTTATATTACTTTGACTTTTACTACAATACACACACATGCACACAAACACACTCAAACACACACACATAGACACACTGTTGACATGCCTCCGTGGACTGCAGGTCACCCCAAAACTAGGTTTATGAATTAAACACTTTTTACTGGTTGGACATATTTTGGTAATTGGTTTTAAATCAACAATATCATTTTAACAGAGGGGTCCCTCAGGGCTGTGTTAGATCTTCCATCCTGTTCTCCATCTACACCAATGGAATCGCATGCAATGGCAATGCTATGATATTCATGAAATGTACAGGCAACATGGGCCTGGTGGCCTGCCTGAAGGACAAGACCTCCCTGTGCTCATATTGCGATTATGTGGGCAAACTGGACACCCTGGATCTTGGGGAGCCAAGTGGAGCTCAATGTCTCCAAGACCAAAGAGTTGTGTTTTGAGGGAAGGCGAATATCTGACACCCCTTTCCCCCTCATTGAACCCCTCAGGTTCTTTCGGTTCCTGAGCACAGAGATAGATAGCTTCCTGTCTTTCTCCCAGCACACTAACACTGTGTACAGGAAGGCCAAGCAGCACCTGTTCCCACTGAGGATGCTGAGGAGTCTCAACATCAAGAAGGACATTGTAACAGCTTTCTACACCTCACTCATGGGTTTTATTCTCACTTTTAACATCATGTCCTGATACACCTTCCTCTCCATCAAAGATAAAATAAAACTGTAAAGATTCATCAGTCAAACAAGAAAAACAACTAGCAGCACCCAGCCACAGCTAATATAATTCTATAGCTAGTCAGAGAGATTGAAGGCCATTCTTGTTACAGTGAAACCCCCCACACTGCCTCTGCAGCTCTTCTTTCAGCCAGTTCTATCTGGACACTACTTTTCACTAAGTTCCACTGGCCAAGAAAAACAAACATTTTTAATTCTCTCTGCAATATAAATCACAAACAAATGATTAGAAATCAATTTGCACAAGGCATTAAAATGTTAGCATATCTCTTGTTTTTGTATGTTTTATGCTTGTGTCTGTAATGTTTTAACTTGTTTTTATGTTGTTTCAGAAGTTTGTGTCAAAGTTTTTGTCTCATGTAAATGTAATAAACAATTACATCTGAATAATATCACCTAATTGATTAATCAACAACAACCATGTTTTAAAATTATCATTAACATTTCCCATTTGGAAATAGATCCTTGTTTGTTAATTTCTGCTGTTTTACCTATCTATTTCCCCTGAGGCATTGTCAAAGCACTGCTGTGTATGTGTGTGTAAGTGTGGATCCACACTTGGATCATTTTTATAGTAACTTCTTATTTCAGCAGATATTTCAGTTTCCATGTAGCTGCCTAAGGCTGGCTGACATTTAGTGTTTTCACTGAGAGTCAGCCTGAGGAGGGGTTCTGCCTCTCCCTCCATCTGAGGTTAATCCCTTTAAAGAGTAGGTTTTTTGGAATGTTTTTCCAAAATTCAGTCAGTGTTCTGGAACTCCATTACTTTCAATTATTAGTAGTGATTGAACATTGCACCAGCCTTAGAATGTTCAGTTAAAACATTCTAATCACATATTTGTGATCGCACACCTTAAAGGGTTAAATGCTGTTGAAGATCATTTCAAGTGAGAGAACGGCAGTCACAACGTACTGGATGTTGATGACTTGCATTCAGATAACTGCATCTTGCATAGCAGAGCTGGTAATGAACAGACATGCTATACTGTGACAGAATAATAAATAATGGATGTGAATATTGTATGAATTGCAATATTATTTATGCATTTATACCTATACACTGTTTTGTAAATAACTTATAGGAAACGTTGGACAGAATTCTGCATTTTTAAAAGAATGTGGCCCGGTGCTTTGATTTAATAGTTTCTTAATCTCTGTAGCGCAGCTGTATAGAGTTTGCATTCCGAACCGCCAAGAGCCGCCCCCTTCCCACGCTGCCACAACCATTTGTTCAATTCTCTCTCGCGCGCGCGCTCGCACACACACACATACACACTGTAACGGAGTGGATGTTCTGCTTTCGTCACATGTCGATCGACTTTCTGAGTTGAGACGAAATACAAGCTAAATGTTGTGTAACATAGTTTGATAAGACGAATGGGGGTCCAGAATAGCAGACTTGTCAAATGGATTTGTTGGTTTGTCGTTGCGACGGTGTTTTTCTTAAATGGCTTCCTAATAGGTAAGTTATGAATTTTCTCCTCTTACTATCGAAAGTAGTAGGCTATTTACTATTTATGTATTGTATGTTGCTTTCCCTGTACTGCATGCCTGTGTAGCCTTTTATAGTTTTTAATCTCTTCTGAGCTATGGTCAAACAGTTTTGTACTAAAATATGTGGCCACCTAAGCCAGTTGCAGTAGGCTACATTGCAGTTCAGATTTAGTCTACGACACGGTCTGCTTGATTTAACAAAATGATTAGTCAAGAAGTATGAAAGATTAACCACAAAAATGCGATGGTGGGAAATCTCGAGGATAAATGTTTGTTTAGAAATGAGAATTTGCTGCAGCGGTTTGAAAATGGGGGAGAGCATTTTTTGGCTTTTGTCTTCAAGGTTGGTACGCAAGACCCTCTCAAAGTGACAGCAGTGTGACAGCGTCTCACAGATACCTGCGAGATTTCCTGGATGAAATGCAAGCTGACAAAATCAAGCAGCACCTGAGGTAGAATGCATGATGGTCGGTTCAATTAGGGGCTGGGCTGTTGACCTTTACTTTCTGTATCAACACTTTATAAATGATTATGACATTGTTTCAGTGTACTCAGTATGCTGTAATTGCTACTTTGCTCTTTGATTTTGTGCAGGAAGCCAAGTGCTCTTGAGGCATTTTGTACAGGTCCACCTCAGCATTGCAATGCTATCGAATTTGGAACGTACTATATCTCCCTTTCTCCTACTTGTATAGCTCTATGATTACTGCACTAAATAGAGCAGAGTGACACAATCACTTGCCTGCTTAATTATGCTTTTTACAAATGTAAGAACTATGTGCATTAAGTGCTGTGTTGTGCATTACTGTACTGTACAGTACTTTACTACTGTATTGTATTATTTCCTTAATAACATGCCTTGATATATGGAGCTTATGTTTCTTCATAGTAACTATACATTTGAAGAAACGGTGCCCTTGCTGAAGGGTACAGGAGCATAACCACAACTGAGATGCAGACCTGCAGTTTTAGATGTTTCCTACGAAAGAAGTGATGTTTAAGAGTTAGGGTTCACCTGAAGCCCTTTGGATGGCATCCTATTCCTGCTACCCTCAGGAAATTCACACGGCTCCCTCACCTGGCGGGAACTGAACAGAACCTCCGCCTAGCCCAGCAGATCAGGGACGAGTGGTTGCAGTTTGGACTGGACTCGGTGGAGATAGTGCCCTACGATGTGCTGCTGTCCTACCCCAACCAGACCAGCCCTAACTTCATCTCCATCATCGATGACCAAGGGAACGAGGTACACTGCTTTATTACTGTGCATGGTAAGAGGAATAAGGAGCTGTCCTCAGTGACCTGCTACTGCCTGGCTACCATAAGGAACTTTTAGGCACTGGGGGACTCCACCAACTGGAGAGGCAGGTTGGGAGGGGTATCAGATTACGATTGTGAACTGGGGGGATGGGGGGCTCATATTGCTATTGTGGACAGGAGGGGTGGGGGTTCAGCTTGCCCTCACAGCGAGGGGTGGGGGAGATTTGCAGTTGTGAAACGGGTAGGGGGGCATGTATTTTGGTTAGCTGAAATTGCGAATCTGGGGGGAGATGGATTTAGATCGCGACCCCCCCAAACTCTACCAATGCTGGCTATTGCTCACTTCATGATTTAAATATTAATTATGTAAATATTTTATTACATTTTGTCTTGAGGGTTTTCTTACAGTAAGAACTACATAATGCTTACATCGGTACAATGCCACTTTATTACAAAACATTCCCAATGCGGACCCAAGGCCCATTACTAATTATGAGGTTGATGTATAATTATCTTTACTCTTTACTCATATTCATGTTCATGTCTTATTTAAACACTTGATAGACTTGTGTATAACAATGCCGTGTATGGATGTCAGCTTTCCCATAGAGAAGTATGGATAGTAGAGGAGATGGACTGCAGATGTGGCCAAGGCTCCACTGAAAGCCTCATTGAGAAGAAGCATTCCTCAATTGCTTGCGTGTAACGGTTTTGAGGGATTTGTATGATTGTTGCTTTGCAGGTGTACAGTACCTCCCTCTCGGAGCCTGTGCCCGAGGGGTATGAAAACATCTCTGATATCGTCCCACCGTACAGTGCTTTTTCGGCCAAAGGCCAGCCTGAGGTGAGGGGGCTGTATTCAACACCGCGCCGTTACCACATGTGTAGGCCATTCGTATTTCCAGCCCATCTCTGTCTCAACTCAAGCTTGTTCTGTCTTATGTGTGCGAGTGGAATCGGTTTGTCAATGTCAACTGCATATCTCATTTGTGATCAATATATAACCATGGGTGCTGCTCATGTGTTGATATTACAAACATACTGGCACTATGTTTGACACCTTCGTTTAAAAAAATTATTGTCTTAAAATACAGAAGCATCTTTCAAAAGAACCATTTTTGAGAATGAATGTATTGAATATATCCGTACCCCCTTGGTCTTACAGTATTTGTTATTTATCTTGGATTAAATATAGTTTCAGCCCATCTGCACTAATTTTTATTCTGTAAGACTTATGGGCAGATGGGCTCACATGAAACGCTACATGACAAAATAACCTCATTGCATGGTTCCTTTAAACAGGACAAACAGAGTGATTTCCACTGTTGAGATGCTCTGCGTTCTTCTCCAATAGGGTGATCTAGTTTATGTGAACTATGGGCGTACGGAGGACTTTTTTCAGCTTGAACGTGAAATGGGAATCAATTGCACCGGCAAGATTGTCATCGCAAGATATGGCAAAATCTTCAGAGGTAACAAGGTCAGGATCAACTTTTGTTTTGAAAAGAATAACATTTAACACCCCAGGACTGCATATTACCTAAGGTAGATTTAGTACTCTTGGATATACCCACAGACGGGTACAAATTGACTTGAGCTCTGTGGTACTGGTATGGACACAGAATGCACACTTGTGGTAACAGTGAGTGAATTATGGCAGGTGAGCCTTGTGTTTCAGAGCCATGTTAGCTTACAACAAATAGACAGAGCTTTCCTGTGGGAGTCCCAGCTCTCTCTCTTCCTGCAGGTGAAGAATGCCATCCTTGCAGGTGCAACGGGCATCATCCTTTTTTCAGACCCGGCTGACTACTGCGCTCCAGGGGTGAAGACGTACCCAGATGGGTGGAACCTCCCCGGGGGAGGAGCCCAGAGGGGGAATGTCCTGAACCTCAATGGGGCGGGTGACCCCCTGACGCCTGGTTACCCTGCCAAAGGTGCAAGAGCAATTATGCAGCTGGTGAAACTGAAATTGGCAGCTCATCTAGGTGTTCTGCATGCTGACCATGGTAGTTAAGAGAATATTATGTGTTTTGCATCTCTTCCCCACATTTTCTGCAGAATACACCTACAGATTGAGCATTGATAAGGGAGTTGGGCTTCCCAAGATTCCTGTGCATCCCATTGGCTACAATGATGCTGTCAATCTGCTCAAGTGAGTTTATGTCCAGATCGTAAATCCTCACGAGAATATCAATAAATGACTGTTTTCTAATTGATAATGCTGTCCTATTAATGACACATATTAACCATTTTTTACTGTTCCATTGTTACATCACTTTCATCACAGAAATATGGGGGGAGAAATTCCCCCCAACAACTGGAAGGGGGACCTCAATGTCTCATATAGGATTGGGCCTGGATTCACAGCAGGGTTCACCACACAGTAAGAACCTCTTAACCTTTACTTCAGGAAGAGAACAAATAGATTATCCAGTCCATTGGGAAAGTGGTATTTGTGAGTGTTGCATTGCAATCAAATCAAATATATTTGCATTGCGCATTTTACAAAGAATTTACTACTGTACACTTCATGGTAAACACCAGGCTGAACCCCCACAAAGCAAGCTAAAAGTGGAAAGGAATAAGAGTTAGGGAAGTGCATTGGGTAGGAGATGCAGAGTGGAGATGGTGATATATAAGACTGAATCCACACAGGTGTGAGAGGCAGGAAACCTGAGACTGTAAGGCACCCTTGCATTTCAAAACAGTTTCTTTCTTAAGCCCCATATTCTTTTTACAAGACTAATGAAGATGTACTAGTCATCGTAAACATAAATCAATAAGTCACTAAATCTTTATTTTCTCTGCATTGCTTCACAGAGGTATTGGATTATAGGGGGCAAGTATTAAACAAGATTGTGAAGTGGTATGTGAGGTATATAGTGTAAGTTAAACTGCAATAGTGTCTGCTTCCCACACAATCTGTGGAAGGTTATTTCACAGCTTTGGAACCCTGATGCAAAAACCACTGTTTTTTTACTCGTGTGATGCTTTACTAGTTATTCACAGCATTTTGTAGTCATCATAGTATTTCCTTTAAAATCAATGAAGTGAACCATGAGGGTATATTATGCTGTTGTATTGTTTGGTCTTAGCCTTTGAGGCAGGTGAAGGAGTGGAAAATATAGTTTGGACATTGGACATAACTACTGGTTACCTGTCAGCAGCTGATCCAGCCTTAGAAGATATGGAGTGTACTGCTTTTGGCACTAAGCCCCACAGCCCTAGTTTGTGCATGTAGTATTCCTGAACCTTCACCAGCACTATTGAGAGGAAAGCACTTTATGGAGGGGGCCATAAATCTTATGCAAATGTTATGGACAAACTCTGAACCTACACCCATTTGCTGTTGACAAGAGTATTGGTTATTTATTGATAGGGTAAAAAAAAAATACAAATGCTATCAAGAACTGCCTGCTCACTAACGCTGGTTTACAGAGCTGATGCTTGTGTTGGATGGAATGAGATAAGTCTGTTCTGTCTTAGTTTACCTAAACTCACCACAAACTAGGCTGTTAGTCCTGAACACAAACACGTTTGTTGACAATCAAGCTAAGCATCAGTCGGCGTAACATTAGTGCATCTAACTGGAACACACCGATTGTGACCAGCTGACAGACTGGCCAGGACCCTTTCTGTCTAATGAAGGAGTTTAAAACAAGAGGCCTGTTCTGTATTCATTGTACATTTTCTGCTCCTTCATCCCCATTGTGACTCCCTAATTAATAGCTGGCACCGTTCCCAGTTCACGATAATGAAGGCTCTTGTATATCCCAAAGGGAGAGATCTGCTGGGAGATTTAAAAAAAAATAAAAAATAAAAAAAAACTAACTATAGAGGGTTCTTTAAAATGCCAAAAATGCTGCTTACTAAAGTATGATCATTTTACATTTTGGGACTAAACTATGGCATTCACTGTATAATATTTATAGTTGTTATGTATAAACCACAAACCACAATGTCCTTTTTTTTAAAGAGGACCTGTTCTCTTCCCTCTCCAGGAAAGTCAGGATGAATATCCACACAAACAACCAGGTGACCAGGATCTACAATGTCATCGGCAAAATTCGAGGGGCTGTGGAACCAGGTATGACATCACGGAACCTCAAAACTAGCACCAGAACTCGTACCCATTTTTCATCCCACCCAACCGCATGCAGGACACCTCTGACAAACAAATCAGGAAACGGTGTATCTCATGGTTACCCTCCCCTGTGGAGCCCAGGGATGGCATACAAAAATACCTAAAGAGTTGCTATAATTTAGTGCCTGCATTATATAAATGCTTGATTGTATTGTTGCGCTGTATGTTATTGACTGCTTCTGGAATTTTTTTATTAGTTGTTTCAGTTATTATGCCCTGTGTTGCTGGCTTCCACAGGATTGCAGGAACTAGGCAGTGGGTGTCCAGAGACAAAATTATCTCTGTATCTGATAAATCAACAAAATGACCCGTATGTTTATGTATTCTGATGGGGGGGTCTATCTGTTCATCATGCTTAATAAGCGCGTCTGTCAAGGCATGAAGGAATTCATTAAAATGTGCTTTATTGTGTGCAACAAATTACTGTTGTTTCATTTTCCATTCATTTTCCAATGTTCAGACTTTCCTGCAAATCTTCCAGATATGTTCTGAATATTTTTGGTGAACACTGGTAAGAGAAAAATGTCTGGACACAACGTGTTATCCGTGCATATCCACATAGGATATTCGGCTTTAGGTACTTGGCAGCCCCAGGCTGTAGAGCTCAAAGACTGAGGGATGAGGTAAAGTTAGTGCTGAGCCCACACCCGGAGGTCATTCAGGGCCGCCGCCTGACGAACGGCCTGCTGTTTCCCAGACAGGTACGTGATCCTGGGGGGTCACCGGGACGCGTGGGTGTTTGGTGCGATCGACCCCATCTCAGGCGCGGCCGTAGTCCATGAGTCCGTGAGGAGTGCTGGGAAGCTTGTCAATCAAGGTTTGTGGTTACGCTCTTATCAACTGCCAAATTAAGTACACACATAGTGTTACCCGCCATTCTGTTTCACAGATCTTTCAAAGATTTTTAACGCTTCAACCTGTTAGGGGTTTATCGTAGCAATAAGTGTACGTGCGGCTACTGCTGCATTTACTTTGTATTTAAGGATAGTTATCTTATCTATTCAAACGAGTGTCATAATATCAAAAGCCGCAATGGTCTTAAAACAAAATATGGAAAGTCTAGATTTGTTATTATAGAATAACAGTAACCATCATTAATATCATATATAAATTTATGTTTATCCTCACAGTATAGGTGTGAAGAGTTATGTCTGCTGTGGGTTTGAATAATGGCAGAAGCTTCCACACCACAAAAGATATTATTAACTAGGTCCCCAGCCAAGGGAGCTAATCATACTCTTTGCATATTTACCTCTATGACCTCATTGGGAATAGTGTTTCTTTTCTCACAGCATAGAAAACAATATATTCATTGTCACCAAATAGGGAACAGTGTTCAGTTTCAGTATAAGGAACAATTTATCTTTTTCACACGTGTTTACTTCTACATGTGGTCCAGAACCTTTAATCCTTGTAGCATTGTTTCCCTTCAGGCTGGAGACCCAGGCGGACGATCATCTTTGCCAGCTGGGATGCGGAGGAGTTTGGGCTGCTGGGATCCACAGAATGGGCTGAGGTTTCAGGGTTTCCATTGACATCATTGTGGCCATTGAGCAGTTAGCATTTCACCAAAACAGTCTCTGCAATACGGGTACGTCACTGTTTTGGTGATTTGCTACAGAGAGAAATGCAATTTTGTGCAGTTTCTGCAGTAGATTGCATTTCTCTTAGCATATCACCAAGCAGTTTCATACACAAATTGCAGAGACTGCTTATGAAAGACCAAACACATAGTCACACACGCAACTCCTGGTATCTGACACATTTAAGTGAAATTAAGTGTTCTGGCTATTCTGCAGCATTGAGAGCAGGTTTTTCCAAATCCCCCAGACCACACATTTGGCATGCGGTTACTTTGTTTTGTAGTATCTCGTGCGTTGTGATGTACATCCTAAATAAATGCCAATATTTGTGGCCTTAAATTTGGTTTAAATTTGCAGGACAACTCAAAATTGCTGCAAGACAGAGCTGTGGCTTACATCAATGCTGACTCCGCTATAGAAGGTGAGATCTGGCTCTCTTTTTGCCCTGTTACTAAAGTTCACCTTCTGTGAGGAAACAACAGGGAAGGACAGTGTTAATTATCAGGTGTAAAAGATCCAAAGAATTTAACGGGCCCACAAAAGCTCCAAAGAGGCATGTGAATTCTAGTGTTACAAACTACAAGACTGTTCTTATTTCTGACTAAGCTGTTATGACTGCAGGTACTTACACCTTGAGGGTAGACTGCACACCATCACTCCACACTCTTGTGTATGATGTCACCAAACAGGTAATGTCACTGTGGTCAACATCATTAAATGTCTTTGAACACATTTCTGGGTATTCAGCAGTGGAAAGCCAAAATGAAATGGATGTATCTGGTGATTATAGTGAGCTGTGCACATGAGTAATATGGCTGGGAAAAGAACGCTGTCACACAAGTAGGACGCCAGATAAACCATTAACAAAAAATATAAAAAAGAACTTGATGTGACCCAAGGACATTATGACTTGGAATACAAAACCTAATAGTTTACTTAAGTTAACTTTCACATACCAGTGCACTTTCCCAGACATTTTTAGATTTCAGGCTTTCGTTCAGTCAACAAAAGCAAGTTCGCTTTCTTGGTTTTTCAAAATATTTTATTTTAGTTTGGCCGTATGTTTTTGATTAAAGTTTTGGTGTGTGTTGAAGGAAATTTTTGGTATTTGCATACGTTCCTGAGAACCTGCCACATTTACAATGGCTGGTACATTAGGTGGTTTGTGGTCACACATGCTAAATATCAAAATTCCCAGAAAGTGGGAAACTATCCCTTTAAATAGTTATTTTTTGTTGAACAACTCTTGTTGCCATTTATGACCTTGATTCTCCTCTTCAGTTTCACTGTATTTTCATTTGTTTTATTTCTTGAGATTGCCAGTCCTGATGAAGAGGATGCTGGGATATCTCTCTATGAGAGCTGGCACAAAAAAGACAACTGGACGGGGGATCGAGACGCACCCAGGTAAAATGTAAAAAAAAAAAGGAAACATAACTTCAACTTCATCAATGACACTGCTTCAAATAATACGAAGTTCACTATCTTTATAAGATTTATTGGATTGAAAGGTTCGGTGATGTTTGGCCATAAATGCATGTTGCAGAATATTTGTTCATGAAGTGTAAGAGAAATGGAAAGAAAATGTAGACTATCTGAAAGTATTTAAGAATTTTCATGTACAATTCAGTCAATTGAAAATTCTGCAAATGCGGATATCTACGGGCAAGGGGAGTCTATCTGCACAACCTCCAACCTGAAAGTCTGCATGAGAGAGGAGTTATCTGGTGTACCCATTCACTTCATATGCATATTAACAAACTAAAAATGTGTCTCATAAGCTGGTTGACTAGTAATCATAATGACATGGTAGTGAATTATATAAATTAATTCATTTTTGTTTATGCTGACAGACCTGGATTTATCCTGGATTGAGATTGTGAATTAGGGTTGTATGTTCAGTTATGCCTGGCTTATAGCTATGGCCCCAATGATCATGATGCTTTCATCTCCCTCTGCAGAATCAGCAAGCTGGGCTCAGGCAGTGACTTTGAAGCATACTTCATAAGACTGGGAATCGCTTCTGGGAGGGCCAGATACACCAAGAACAGGGTGAGATGACTGCACCACAGCTCTCGTGCTACACAGGGAAAGGCTGATTGCCCACATTCATTGCCTTTCTGCTCAAACAGATTCCTGCAGGTTCTCAGGGAAAACCTGATGTTTGTATATATGTGCATGTGTGTGTGTCTCACAGAAAACTGAAAGGTACAGCAGTTACCCAGTATACCACAGCGTGTACGAGACATTTGAACTGGTGGAACGTTTCTACGACCCCTCCTTCCGGAAGCTGCTAGCAGTGGCCCAGGTCAGGGGAGGTCTCATCTTCCAGCTGGCTGACTCCCAGCTCCTCCCACTGGACTGCAATGAGTATGCCATTTACCTGAACAAATATGCCCAGAGCATCTTCATGCTCGCTCAGAAACACCAGGCCGACCTGCTCAAATTTCAGGTCTTATTCGGTGAGCAACCGTCTTTTTGGAGAGGCACTTCCCCACACACACACACACACATTCACACAGCCAAACGCCAGCTGTAGGTCCCAGAGCCTTATGATAACAGTCATTAGAATTACAGGAACAGGAACTGTGTCTGTTTGCTTGCTAATTTGTTAGCCAGGTCTGACTCAACTGGAGCTGTTCTCAGGGCTACAAAATTATTGTATTGGAGATTTAAGCCCACAAAATGTTATCCACTACAATAATTTATTAATTCACTGGATACATGTTTGGCCAAATGACAGTTTTACACATTTCTAGAAGCACAGCTAGTCGACAAAAATGCACATATTCTAGGAACACATAATTGATGTGGTAAGGACCCTGAATTGTCAAAATATGTCATCTGAAAGATAAGTGAAATAAGTCCCGCTGTCTAATTGAAACATTTTTAATTTTGTCGTGCTTTTCTCCTGGGCCAGATTCTCTTTTTTCTGCTGTGAATAATTTCACAACTGCTGCAAGGGACTTCCACAATCGTCTTACACACCTGGACGTGGCCAAGTAAGCAAGGTCTATTTCTGAGTTTCACATCTGAATGCAAATAGTCTTTCTGAGTTTTTAGTATTGAATCTTGCACTGTTTGTTCTTTCATCCAGCTCTATGGAGGTCCGAATGGTAAATGATCAGATGATGTATCTGGAGAGGGCATTTGTTGATCCCCTTGGATTACCAGGGAGACCTTTCTACAGGTTAGAAATTGTGCCAATTTCATAAAATCAAAACTAAGACCCATGCAGCACATGCAAATAACACGTGAATAACAATGCAAATGTGAACGCAAATAACATTACCAATGTGTAACACCATGCAACATCTGCCTAGCAAGGAGATCTATAGACAATTATCAGGTCTATCTAAACTATTACCTTTATTTAAACATTTTCATCTTAGTTTCAGGCTTTGGTTGTGGTGAAATTAAAACAACAGATTCATTAATCACAATGTAAAAATTAATGCAAATTTGATCAATAATCAGTGTTATTGTACCATATTTATTTTTATCTATAGCCAGATCATTGTGATCTCCATTAAAATGTTGCTCTTCTTTTTTCTAATCTGACAGGCATATTATTTTTGCACCAAGTAGTCATAACAAGTATGCCGGGGAGTCTTTCCCTGGAATCTATGATGCCATGTTTGATATCGAGAACTCTGAAGATCCCGCCGCTGCATGGGAAGAAGTAAAAAGACAGATCAGCATTGCAGCCTTCACAGTTCACGCAGCGGCCACTACCCTCATGCCAGCCGCATGAAGGCCTCTGCTTTCTGAATGGAAAAATACATCTCCAGCCCTCTGACCTGGGGTTGGGTCTGGGGTTTCATCCAACCCTGTGAATGCTGGGGAGTTACACTGGGTTAAGTTGGAGGTGAAACAAGTTGTTTCACCTGGATCTTCAAGTCATAATGAGTCGAGAGTATTAAGAGTTGGAGATGGTCAGCTGTTGTTCTTAAGTACCAAGTGGCTGCACATTTTGTTTAATCAAGAAATGATTATCCACTTGAAATATGAAGTCATGTGAAGTGGCCCGTAATGCTAACAGTGATATACTCTGAGTGGCGGATTGTCACATGTAGAGACATGATAGGGTGGGAATAACCTATATCCATTGTTATGCATTTCCATGTCCAGATCAAATCAGGACTGAGACACAAGACTGTGGCTCTGCTTTGTGGAATTTTACCCCACCATCTGATGTTAGTCCAAGTCTGCTGACTCAAATCACTAGTGCTGTCAGGCAGTGCAACAGGGTAAAAAATGGTGGATCCTGATAGATGTTCTCAGCTTAAATTACTCTGATTGTAAAAATGAAACCGGTACCATCTCCAGGGACAATATATCCCACCTTAATCATAAGCAATAGTGTAGGTTGAATGGATCACAAATGTTTTGTGACTTAAGTTGTATTATTTGTATTTGTCTCTTTGGCTATTAAAGGTCTACATTTTACACATGCTGTAGTAGATGAAAAGCCACTCTGAAATGTTCCTGGGTTACCTCCAAGCATGCTGTTGCTTGACTGCTTTTGCTTGTAATTAAATGCTACCCCTATTGTGAATCCTCCAAATTAAAAAGTGAACAAAGATGAAAGTGGATAATATTGGTAAAATAAACATCAGTTGAAGACTCACTTCCATCACTGGGATGACAAATACTCAAGAAGGATAATCTTTAATACGAAACATGTATACAATTCCCAGAATGGTAAAATACTCTGTCATACTTTTGACAGAAGTGGACAAACTGTGCTTTGTCAAATTGACATTTGAAATTTTCAAATCTTTTTTTTAAAGTTCATGTCTAATGCCAAACTGGAGTTTATATTATTCTTTGCAGTTTGACAGCTGTCAAATTCATGCTTTGATGGCCATGTAAGTATACTGTTGGTTATGAGCATTCCCATATTCCAAAATAACATGCAAATGTTTTTTTTTCAAATGACTCCGATGTAGTTCAGAATGTTTTTCCACTGTATTTCCAGTCAAGCAAGAACCAATCTGGAAATCTTGCCACCTTCAGCCCCGTTACTCCAGTATAGTTATAAGAAGCACAGAAGCAGTCTTTGTGAAATTTGTGATGAAATCACAACGTACTGTGTTAAAAAGGCTTGTGAACTTTTCAATCCTCCAGGAATGCTTTGCAAAGTACAGTAATTGCTCAAACTGGGCTTCTTCCCTGAATGTGGTCTCCTGGACAACGCTTTGCATTTCCATCCACATCAACAGGTTGTCAGCAAGCAGTCTGGAAGGAGGCTTGGTACGGTAAGAGTAATGGGTAGTGACAGCAATCACAGCATGAAAATGGTCTATGTGGTCTGCTGGCCTCTTCTGCGATCACTTGCAGTGAAAAATGGAACAAGGTGGGTGATCTTGACGTTGTGAAGCTATTTTGATTCAGAGCAACTACAAACACTTAAAGCATACATTTTCTTTTGCTGCAGCTTAATTATGAGCAAAAAATACAGCCGAGGGCCAAATATGCAATGACTGTATGATTACTGTGATGTGAACAGCACAAACGTTTTCCATGATTTTTATTCACCGTGGCTATAGGAAAATTAAACTTCTGAATCCGCTTTAAAACCAAACTGAGCTTGAGGGTCATGAATTAGTCGAATGAAGATTAAATGCAATGGAGAAAAGGAGCACAGCTACTTCAATGTTGGTACACTTTTGAAAAAAAAAAAAACAAAGATACAATTATGCAGTATAAATCCACGTATTCACTGTGGAAATGAAAATACAGTTGAAAGCTGTTAATATCCCCAGTGCAGTTCAGACAAATATTGTGGGTATTGCAGCAGGTGTAATATTAACTGGGTTAAAATGACAAACTGTAACCAGTGGTTTCAAAAAATGCTAAACGAGGATATTAGCCAGGTTCATCTGTGCTGCCAATAATTTAATGTTCCTCCTCATGCTTCTGTATACATTAAGCAGAGTGGCACAATACAAATCAAAGTGCATTCAGTATACCAATGCGCAATAGCCTTTATAATACAAAAGGCCTACTGTATACTGCACAATCAGTCATGAAAAAGCATGCACCTACTGTAACCAGATTTGCATTCCCACTAGCTAACGTTAACTGAATCTCATAACATACACTGCCATATCAAGACCAGGGCAGTTTGAATACATGCTTGGAAATGAATATTTGGTTGTGGAGGGGAAGGGTGCAGCTGGCAATCCACAAAATACTAAATCAAAACATAACCTGGACATGGGTACCTGTATTGAGAAAACCCACTTTGAGAAGTAGTTAAAATCTCTCTCACTTATAGTGTAGCTATAAGTGAATTCTGTACAGTGGAATGCCAAGAGTAAGAAAACAAAAAGAAAGTACAGAAAAATAGCATTAGTGCACAGCGGGGGAAAAGGGCTGAAAACAAAATTGATTTTGACAAACTTCGAGGTTACCCTAAATTTGAACCACTGCATACATTACCCATGTTTCTTATTATAAGCACACTTTCTGGATTTGTAGCTATGGTAACCTGCTGGCTCTGGTCCTGTCTCGGGTATTCAGAGGTAAACGATGGTTAAAATTGTTCAGAGGATACAGTACAGAGTATCTGGGGGAGAAAAATAGGATGTGGATTCTCTACAGTATGCCAAAATGACCAAGTCACCTCAGTATGCTGTTCGTCCCTGACACTGTGGTCTCAATAATCTGTGTATGCGCTTTTTTAATCATCGGGGTCTTCGTCTGCATTTTCCTTCTTTTCTGCAGGCTGAATTTTCACCGGAGGTAGATCGAGTCTGGCCCACGTCATCGGCTCTGCTTTCTTCATGGCAATCTCAATCTTTGTTGCCATCATGTTCATGACACTCTTGTTCACATCGATGACCTGGCCAGCATCCAAGGGTCAGTTTAAGAACAAGAAAGTTTCTGTGTAAGCTATACTTTCCAACAATTTGTTCCAACCTTTCAACAACAGGTTCCAAACAATTTCTGATTACTTGAGGTTTGGTTTGAACAAATGTCAGCATAAACATTGTACATAATGACTGAAAAGCATTCACAATAAATAGCATCATTTGTACTTACACCCCACAAATCGATGTTGTGCTGAAATTCCTTTTCCCCTTCAAATATGATGTGGATATTGAGCTGTAATTTGGGGGGGAACAAATGTCACAAGACAGTTAGCATAAGATATTCATGAAAAACCAATCCAATTCCAAGTCCTTGTTTGCAACCACACTGCAATCAATGTCCACATTTACGTATTACTATTATTAGTAGTAGCAGTATCATTATTAATAACCACTAACACACATTTGTTGTGCTTACCGACCAATTGGTAACGGTGTGGCAGCAGGTAGAAGGTGCAGTACTGGACAGGGCCTCTTACCTTTGTGCTGTTCCCCTCCACAAAGCTCAACTCTGGAATGGAGTTTCTGGCATAGACAGAGATCATGACCTGGCTGCCTGTCTGGTGCCAGTCAAACCTACAGGGCACAATCTTCTTCCCCTTTAAACAGAGATCAACAAAGTGAGGACAGAAACGGTTCTTACCGTTTCCCCAAAAGCAAAAATCTTGTCAGTAAACATGCATAGTGATCATTAAAGCATTCATAGACTAATGGTCTATTTATTAAACTGTAAGACATACTGGAACTTTTGCAGTATTGTGCACAGTATAAAAGCAATACACCATGAATGTAATTCCCCATTGCACATAAAAGCCGTAGCTCAATTGTCATTAACCCACAGACCAATGCAAAAAAAAAAAAAAAAACTGTTCAAATTTTAGAAATTTTAGTAGCACAGTACAAGAAAACCCAAGGCCTGTGACTAAAGAAGAAAAACTCACTGTGTCCTCTTTCTTCCATAGGTGCTTTCCTTTTGTACAGCCCTCTTGGGACAGAAAGGTGTTAAAATCTGAGGTTTTCCTCTTGCAGCAGCTCCAGTACTTCATCCTGGTGACAGAAGAACATGTATGGCCTAAGTATTCAAACCACAATTTCAGTCATTCTCCTGCAGTGGTCTTGTGGGGCTTTCCCCTGGGCACCAGGACTTAGGAGCTTCTTTTTGTCATTTCAAAATGGGTTTGGACCTAGACTACAGTCCAGATAAAGGGCTCTATGAGGGGAAATCACACTGACTAAAGGCATACAACACCCACTTGGTCCTTGAGAATTTTGTAGCACGAGAGAGCACATTATAATGAGTGAAGACATGGGGATTGGGAGACAAAAGAGACTCTTACCCTTCATGGAAAATGGGAACTCCTGGATGATACATACACGCCTCCTCATTGCTTCCTGGTCCATTGAAAGTCTGGAAAACATAAGAGGGGAAAATTCCAGCCAATAATGCATGTGCAACCATATAAATGCAGTTTTAAGAATGGTGACTAAAAAATACAAAACAGTCAGGAACATGTACCTTTGAACAGCCTCCATTTTTGCAGGATGTCCCAATCTTCACTTCATCACCCTCCTCCTCTGAAAAATACAAGTTTTTATCATTTTAAAGAGGAAGCCAAAGACATTACACATGGACAGTGGCATACGTTTCCATTAAATGCAGCAAGCTGGGGCTCACACAAAAGTAACTGTTACACTCGAACCCAAAGCCAAGAAGAGAATGGCAGAAGAGTCACACAGATAGTATTATTTAAATACAGTACATATCTATCATGCTCAAAGGGCTATAAAAGTATGACTAAAATGAAGAAGGTGCTCTCTGGGAGGGGCATAAACTGCAGGAGAGAGCAGTTACAAGGTACTCATAAGTTTAAAGGGCTGTAATTGATGAGAAACAATCAGAGGAAAACCATTTACTACCCACGGGTAGCAGCAAAACAGCCTTCGTAAAGGTCTTTTGAATATAACCACCTCCAAGAAGTGTTGCAATGATGTCTCCTTCCTGTATATTGTATAAATGTAAAAAGAACCAATAGTACACCACCACCTCAATCTTTTAGTTTTTAAATGCGGGAGAATGGGGTTTGACAATTTAAAACCTGAAAAGCAAAGTAATGTTCACCTATTTTTTATTTTACTGTACTTATTATACTGGTGTGTAACACAAAAAACAACTACCTTTCTTCTCGGGCTCACTGACTTCAGATAGCTTCAGTTTTTCCAATGACTGCTTCAGAGAGAGGGAGACTTTTTGCTGTAGCCTAATAATAGGCTCATCGCCACTAAAGTACACAAGAAAAGAGTAATGACATCAATCACTTCAGTTTTGAGAAAAGCAAAACATTCCCTAAATTTAGTTCTAAATAATTTATTGTAATATTAATAGATTAATAGATCAGTCACACTGGTGTGTTGTGAATACTCTCAACCAAAAGCTTGTAAAGCAGGTCAGTCAACCACTGTACATGTAAATAAATATATATTTTGCACATCTACATCATAAATCTTATTTGCATACACACATAATATAAAAGTACATTATTTTTGGTTCTTTTTTTCATCCTAGTTTCCTGAAGAATCAAACAGTGTGAATGAGATACAAGTTTATCAGTGTCAATTTCGCTAAGCGAGGATGTCCTGATACTATAATGGCTAGTCAATAATATGATTTGGCAATACCTTGGTCGCTGAATTGACTCCACGGGTTTTGGTGCTTGGATAACATACTCGTTGAACTTTGGTTTCAGGTCCTCTAGTTCTTTCTTCTCACCAGATGTCTTGACATCTGGTTTCACAGGTTGAGGAGGCTTCTCTTTATTGTGTGGGCCCTTTGTACACCCCTTCACAAAAAGAACTTCAATAGCACTCAGTAATTCAAGGTACACATGAACACTAATACTGACAAGGAAAATTGTAATGATCACAAATAAATGCTATGGGAAGAAAAGTCAGAATTACAATTAGAAAATTGTCAAGTTCTGTAATTACAAGGAACAATTGTGAGGAACAACTTTTAGAATCACACGCTATTCTAAAGAAACAAAATACTCTGTGCCAGGTGTATGAAGCAGGTTTCCTTACTTACAGCAATGCTTAAGAAATCAGAGAAGTCAGTCGTCCGTCTTTTACAACAAGACCAACCCTAAAACAACAATGAAAAACACCATGACTTTTCAACTGAAAAGGAGGTTCTTTAAAAAAAAGTTTCTCCCCCCGTTTACGTTCGGGCGAAACTTACTTTTAGTGCATCGTGAAAGACAGGAACCCCAGGGTGGTAAGTACAAGAATCTGAGGGGGGAAATACCATTCATAAACACGAGGCAAAACGACTGCAGCTATAATACAGATACGATAGTACCGTTGTTCCCAAGGGCGACAGTTTCACAACAGCGACCTCTGTACAGTTTGCTACTCCACCAGTGTCTTTCCTGACTGATACATGCCCTGGCTGTCACCGAAAATCGCCGAATTATGTTTGTAGTTTAGACCTCGTGCCTCAACCATTTTCAAACAATAGTTAAAATTCAGGAATCCACCAAATCAACCAGCTAAATTACACTGGTAGCTAACCGCGTAAATTAGAGTCATTCACTACGCAAACGCTAACTAGCCACCTTAATTATTTGTTCTCGCTAACCAAGCGTGAGCTAGCTGCTGACAACAAGAAAAGTTACTACTTAGGCAAATTTTACAGGCGCAAACCAATTAACTGAGTGGTGCAAACCACATACCATAGAAAAACCTGAAATGGGGATGACCTTTCCTATTTTTATTCTTCCGGTTTACCTGATACAATATAGTCCACATGCATCTTTTTTCTTGATAACCAACGTAAGGGCCACTATCCTCAAAAACGAATATCGCTAATCATTATCTAACCAGCGACCTGGTGTTAGTTTTTGCTGAGATAACATTATTTGAAGACCGACTAACGTTACCAAAACATTAGCTAACTTAACGTTTGAGTAATAATAGCTGCCACCACTACTGCTAGTGAGCCATGCCAACGTTGTCTAGCTAGTCAACTAGGATCAAGTCAGGTAGCTAGCCAGCGAAGTTATCCAGCAAACTAATATTATTGTTTTAGTTAAAACTTGTTAGCTAGCTAAACGTGCAAGTAACACTGGCTTCATCTAACGAGTCGTATGTTAGGTAACGCTCACTTACCATCTGGGTTTTTGTCTGGGTCAAAGCGTTGTCCGCAACCTTTATTGTAACACAGCAAAGACATAATAAAGCACTGCACAAACTCAAACGAAATATGGCTAAATGTGTTATCAAATATAACGCTGGTGGTTGCTAGCCAGATACAGGAAGACACAAACGCCGAAGCCGCCTGTGCGTGGTTGTACTTTCAGGTTGCTAGCTAAAGAGATTCGACTATCCGTTTGTTTCACTGTTATTTCCGGAAATTACCGGGCGCTTCGGGAAACTTCGCGAAGGTTGAGGGTGAGGCTACAGGAACAAGTTTGACAAAATAACGTGACTCGAGATGTCATAGGAGGGGCGGGGCGGGGTGACGTCCATTTTCGATACAAACGCCACCAAACTAGAGAAAATAGAGAAAAGAGATATAGGGTGGCGTCAGCGATTTGGAACCGCATTAAAAATCACACATTGAATGTACCACATAAGGTAACTGAATATATACAGTAACTGAACCATGTATTATTTTTTAAGAAATTATGAATAAACTACAAATGAATTATAAAGTCATTAATTATAGCAATGTACTGATGAATCTTGGAGAATTTTGAACATTTCTGTGATCTATTGATGAATACCAACTTGATATTTTATGTTTATTGAAGAACATAAGCACACCATTCTCACACAAGTTGAAACATGCAGTAGCCCTTTTTTGAGGTTTTGTGTATGACATCAGAGATATCAATCCTTTGTATACTGTAAGATAAGGATTACAAGTGTTTTGCACATGTATTTCAGTAGTGTACTGTACAAGAAGTTTCAATGTTCTTTTTTAAAGGCATTTGGTGTCTCATGAAGCATTCTTCCTCTCCAGGAACAGTTAATCTTCCAGCATCGGAACAGGATGGGGTAATTGGAACTCAATTTCAATTCTAATAATTCTTTGTGCACATGGAGAAATGGCAAGACACTGGAATAGTCTGACTGAATGCAGTGTATATGTACACATGGGGAAATGGTTTAACGGCCATTGAGAATTTTATTGTACATCTATTTATAGGCATGATAAATTAAAAATACACCTCTTGTAATGTGAAATCAAAATATTTTCAAGATTACATTTTTCATGTATTCTTACAATATAGGTTAATAACATTAAATTAATTCCACGATTTTCAGTTTGCTGAACACCCACAGCGTCAGTGAAGGTACAGATGGGCAGCTGTCTATCGCTCATCTATCTGGACCATGGAGACCTATATATAATTGGAGGACAATTATGAAAGTCCATTCAATCCTGCAGAGTAATCGCTAGAGCGCCATGAAGCTAGAGGCCATTTTGAATCCCTGCTCATGAGACCTTTGAAACACCGGTAGAATTTGGGGTAATCTGTCTGCAGGAGAGCAGGGTTCATCACAAGACATACAACTGAGCTTCGGTATTCTGACTAGGTGATGCAATTGGCCCTTGATGTGTTGCACCTGACTGCTCCCCTACGTACACCACAGCTAGGGCTGCTGGGTGGCTCATTTGGTTAAGGCACCACAATGTGGTGCAAGGGTAATTCCTACAGTCTCAGATCGAATCAGGACCATGCCAGTGCCAAATGTGGCTGATACCTCTATAGGGCACTGAGCAACTGGCGATGTGGACATCATATGTTTTGCAAAAGAATGGCAGATGTCTACACTTTCCAAAATCAGCAGTGGGGTTTGCACATTAAGAAGGCTGTGGTTTCAGTTCATTGAACATTCCAAATTATGACACAAAATTGGAAACTAGACATGCTGAGCTCCACAATTGGGTGGCAAATTTATAATAAAAAATTCATAAAAAATAAAAAAACATTTGTCAGCTACAAAAATGCAACTGACCTCAGGGGACCAAATCTCACAAATCGTAGGGATAACTGCTGTCAAAAAAAAAACCTTAGATGCTGCCAATAGATATGGGAATACAGGGAAAACATTAATTGCTGCCAAGGCAGTTAGGTGGAAGTGCAGAAAATTGGATTCAACTCTGAAAAAATATACAAGTCTGCTTTACACTATGCACAGCACAAGGAGGAACAAGTGTGGTGCTGTGCTTCTACAGCAAAGTTAGGTAGATCAGACTTCAGCCTTCCAGTTCAGTCAGACAATGATTCAGATTTATGCACCTCTCTGGACTGGCATTCTCTCCGATCTTCTTCCTGATGTACCTAACTGTTTCCGCAATGCTGCGTGCACTGCTCTCAGGAAGTTTGATGAAGGGTCGAAAGAGTCTCTGTGTGGAGTCCACTGAGAGGCCAAGAAGAAAACGGAGAAACAGATCCAAGTGTCCGTTCTGGCTCTGTAAGGCTTTGTCCACGGCACTGCAGAGTAAATCCACAAGAGTAGGTTCTTTGAACAGCCCCAGTGCTTGGTCAAGAACACTCTTGCGCTTAACTCGAAATAACATATACACATAGAAAGCAGCTAGATATTCCTGGATGCTCAAATGTACAAAACGGAAAACTCTCTGCTGGGACTCTGCGTGCAGTGAGAACAGCTCCGTGCACAGCCCTGATTGCACAATTGCTCCTGTAACATCAAGACCACAATCCTTTAGGTCTCTTAGACAGAATTCTTTCCTGCCCTTTTCCAGCAGTTGAAAACCCAGCTTCCCCAGTTTCATGAGGAAATCCCTGTCAACCTCTGTCCACTCTGGTATATTTGAATGGCGTCCTTGATACTTTGCATGCATCATATTTGTCTGAAGGAGCATGTAGTGTGTGAACAACTGTGTCATAATCAAGGGAGTCTCTCCTTGGTCATCCACAACAATTTGTCTTGCAAAAACTGTTGCTAGAATCCAAGAGAACGCTGGCACATGGCACATGATATAAAGGCTTCTTGATGATTTCACATGTTCCAGAATTTTACGGGCCTGGTTCTGATCACAAATTTTCTTCCTGAAGTACTGCTCCTTCTGGGAATCAGTAAATCCGTGCACCTGAGTCAGCAGGTCAACACAGTCCGCAGGGATAATACTGGATGCTGCTGTGCGCGTTGTGATCCAGATCCGACAAGATGGAAAAAGATTCCCTCTGATTAGATTAGTAAGCAGCATATCCACAGATGTTGGTGCCTTTGGATCATTCCAGCTTCCATTCGTCTGGAAGCTTAAAGTATGCCGATATTCATCAAGAGCATCAAAAATGAACAAAACTTTGCAGTCAGGAGATTCAATGAAATCCATATCTTTTATTTCTGGGTAGAAGATGGTAAAGTAGTCAATCAGGTTTTGTTCTTTCATCCTGACCAGGTTCTGCTCCCAAAAAGGAAGTGGAAAAACAAAATCAATGTCTTGGTTGGCCTTTCCTTCTATCCAGTCCACAATGAATTTCTTCACAGCAACTGTTAACCCTATGCCTGCAATCCCCCTGGTCATCACAGTCCTGACAGGTCTCTCACGAACAAATGAGGGTTCGAACAGGTCACTGGGTTTTAGTGCAGTCTCTGGTCTGGATTGTCCTCCTGAAGCCATCTCACTTTGCCTCACCTCATGGTCCTCGTTAATCTCACCATGTCCACCCTCTGTCATGAGCACATCTGTATAGATGTTACCCAAATAGCAGTGCTGCCCATGTCTGGGTATCCCTTCAAATATGGTCTCGTACTTCATCTTGAGATGTTCTTTCAAGTCATGCTGTAGCATAACTGCAGGAGATAGAACACAACAAGCTTCAAGAATAGACTTTCCTCAATTGTTAGCTCAAATACTCTGCAGAGACTAGAAGGAAAAGCTTTGTTCCAAGGGATCACATGAAAATAGGATATATATTTTCCATTGCGTTTCATTTTTGTTAATGTTTTTATTCCTGTATAGGTGTTCTTTCATTCACTGTTCATTTCTGCAATTGTTTTACACATTTTACTCTTTCATTATGTGTGTGCTTGTTATTATCTCTTATGCTCTTTTATTTCTTATACCTCTTGTAATCTCGGCACATTGAGAAAGAGGGTTCCTACCCTAATTGTCACCGAGAATCTTAAAGGTTGAATATACATTTTTCTGCTTTTAATTATTGTGATTTTCTTTTTTCTACAATATCAAACATTCGAGCTACATTTTGCATCTTGAACACCCCAGATATCAATTAACATTTACCCTTAAACCAAAATTCAAGTGTCAAACATTGACACGTGGTTATGGTGGGTGATTAATACTGTGCTGACTTACCTCTACGACTCTTTGCTTCCAGGAAGTCAGCTAGATCATTCCTTTTCATGCACTTCAGGACATGCAATGCAACCTTAACAGCTATCACTTTTCCACAGCGCTCCAGCATCTTATCCACAACATCCAGGACATCAAAATCCTCCATCCGATTCTCAAAGTATCGAGAGTGATTGTGGCTCAGATACTTCTTGAACAGAGACAACTCCTGTTCGGTCAACTGCTGCAGAGTTCTCTGGATTAACTACAATTTGAATGAAAAAAACCAGCCATATGGCAAAAAACAAGGTTAACTTTGAAGACATCATGAAGCTTACATTTGTGATTTAGGGGCAGCAAGCCAGCCAGGCCTTAATTCAACAATGTTACCCACCATCTCTCTGCTTAACAGTAATCACTACAGGAATAACTGTTTTGCAACAGAAGGCCATGTTGTATGTGTACAACATGCTGCTGCAAGCATTAGGAAACTGGATAAGCTCTGACCACAAGAAGCACCAATTAATAAAACCACAAAAGTATAGAAGAGGCTGATGTTGAATGGCATCACTACGGCACCCCTACAGGTGATCAACCTTATCTGTCCAAGCAAACTAAATTGTGTGCTTGGCAACTATACACCAATAAAAATATGTAATTTTATAGATTAAGCATTTTGTTAAATGTGACAAAACATTTGAAAGCCTTTGTCTTTACAACCACTGCTTTCAGTCATTAAACACGGGTGGAATGCATTTTAAAAATGTTATTTTGTGCTTGCCTTGAATATAAATGGTAGCTCCATGGGAGAGAGATTCTCTTCTGTCTCAAGGACCATGCTCTCCAACTCTAATAAATCCGTGGCAGAGATTGGCTCGCACGCTGCATCTGGTCTGAAGGAAAAGCCACAGTTTGATACATTAAGTTTGAATAATCTATTTCTTAAAAATGAATTTTAATTATAGCAATCCTATCAAGTTTTCTGGACTATTATTGCCACAACTGTTATTGTAGTAGTCTTATTAAGTTGGATTTTTAGCACTGCCAACCCAACTGGAGACTAAAACTTGTAAGGATGTGACTAACAATGGACTACGACTACAGCAAAACAAAAGCTAAGCATTGTTTTCTGTGCTGTATGCCGTGTAATGCCATTATCTCCAAATCGTCACTAGTCTGATCGGGCAAGTGGCAGGTTTTACTCATCCAACACTTCGAATTGCCTCATACAAGGAGCCAAGCATTATTACTGAACTTTCCAGTATGAATTTAAAATTGCCACCGAATGTTGAACACTTCTTTGTGGTTTACAGATGAAAATTGGTGACCCTACCCATGTTCTGAGAAAAAAGCTCCTTCTCTGGGCGGAACAGAGCACCTCTCGATTTCATTCTGCCTCGTATCTTGTGACTCTGCTCTCTCAAGATCGACTCTGTTAAAACAGAACCTCACTGGTTAATAAATAAAGATGGGCAATTCATGTAGAAGCAAAATGGCATTATAAATATTCACCTAAACAAATCTATAAGTAAAATAAATAATGATTTATTTCTGGACATCCAATCACGTTCGCTGACCTTGTAGAAAAAATAATTCAAACCTAAAATACTTAGGTCCAAAGGAATTTGATTCCATTTTAAAGACTACTCAAATAGTTCAATTTAAATTTAAAATACACCCTACTACGTAAGTACATATTTCTGCATGTCCACATGGTAAATGGTAAATGATAAATGGACTGCATTTATATAGCGCTTTTATCCAAAGCGCTTTACAATTGATGCCTCTCATTCGCCAGAGCAGTTGGGGGTTAGGTGTCTTGCTCAAGGACACTTCGACACGCCCAGGGCGGGGTTTGAACCGGCAACCCTCCGACTGCCGGACAATCGGTCTTACCTCCTGAGCTATGTCGCCCCACATACCTTACAGGTGTAAAAACATGTTCTTCATCAGCTTTGACAGGCTGATCCTCATCACTCTCCATGGACAAATAGCTTGGTGGTGGTGATGGAGGGCTCTCTGCCTGGAAACTGCACAACATACACAAACTACTTAAACACAAAAACACTGCAAGAACAGCATCAGAATTGTCATTACAAACAAGTGCATGTGAACTTAGGCTAAAATTGTGGGACACGTTTATTCTCTAGAAGAATTAGCAGTGCAACGACCCAGCAGGATCTGGAAAATGAAAAACAGTGTGGTGCAATCAAACCTTATTTGTCCATTTTTTTTTTTTTTTTTTTAGATAAAGCTGCTCTCACCTCTCCATCTCAGGGCCCATGTCTGCACCAAGATCCTCAGGAACCTCAGGAACACTCATTTCTTCGTCTTCTGACTTCAGAAGTCCAGCAAGGTACGGCGGAGTCAGTGTAGACTAAGCTTTTATTGTTGCAAGACTAACATATCTAAGCCCAGGTAGGCCAGAGAAGTGAGCTTTTACAGAAACGAGTCGCAGAAATCGCTCCCACCCCATCCCTAAATAAACAGCTTGACTTTCTTTCTGTAAAGTGAAATCTCCGGATTCACCAAAAGTAGGCTACATCACAGGCCACACTATCCTTCCTCGTACCCAGTGAAGATATCAAGCTCTGTGTACTTCACGAACACAGAACCTTTAAAGTAGTTCGGTAATAAGGAACATCTGGGCGTACGTTCCTTACAATGTAAGCGTTCGCTATTATTTTTAACAGAATTGCTGCCAATATCGAGCACGATTCACCTGCATTACTTTCGTAGGCTATTCACAAGATCAACAAACCTTAGCGACCAACGTTCTCCCGTGTTAGCCCAGGGCAGACTAAAACTAATAAAGAATTCCTCACACCGAAATGTTTTTTCTTCGTCCTTCACCACTTCATGTTAAGTCACCAAAATGTCGGAGTCATTTTCACTTTCTTGGCAAGTGAGCAACAACCGGTTTAGCCAGCTTTCAACGTACGAGTTTCCTAGACTCGAGAATACAGGCAATGGATCGCAACATAAATAGACGAGTAAATTAATAAGTAGGCTACGCCATGTCACTTTTTTCTTTGTGAATAGAATTTGTTTACTCACTTAATTTCCCCTCTGAAGCACAGATCAAATATGAACAAAATAGTCTTGTTCTGAAGAAAACGCATGCTTGGATTGCATAGCCTAGCTACTTTATATAAAAAAGCGGAAGTTGTCAGCCAACATACAAGAGCTGCGGCTGCGTCCGAATCAGAGACTGTAAAAAAAAATAGCCCGAACAGTCTTTTTTGCTTAGGAAGGTTCCTAAGTTCCTGAGTGACATGACCCGGAAGTATCTAAGTGGCAGCCATGATGAGAGCTGTTCGAATTCTCTAAATGCTAAGGAAATGTGCTTCCTATCTTATCTCCTTTAGCATAGGTTCACACTGAACCGTCCTTTACGAAAGGAAAGGAGATACTGCCGTCCCACAATTCCTTGCAGCAGCAACATTTAAAGCGACGCACCATTCGGCCGTTCACGAAAACAAACGATCAACATGACTGAGTTGTGTGGTGATTCTTAAAGTAATAATCTCGAAGATTTTCATTAAAATAAATGCCTGTTAAGTCACTATCTATCGCTGAATTAGGTAACACAATGGTGATTGAGCCTATTATTATATTCATTGGATTCAATACAATAAGGGACATTTTTATTTTTCCCATTCACTTTGATGGGAGCTCCAATGTTTTTCCCTCAACATGCGCAGCACAGGCTTACTTCCTAGACTTCACAAGCTTAGGTTAGCTGAAGGCATGTTTGCCTGACTAGTTAAACATCCATGCCTGTGTGTAGTCCAGTCAAGCCGGTTCTGCACATTGAACTGTATAGTTCTGTGGTTTTGTACCACGCCGGTCAGTACAAAATAAGTTGCATGGGCAAAACTTGTTGCTTTCCGCTTACGGTACTGGTGTCATTAGTCCGTTTCCGTATTGACCATAGACTAAAAAATATGCTGCATTGAACACTGGAGACTTGGATATTTGAAGCAGACATGCATATTTAACTAGACAGGCGCCTACGCCTTCAGCTAACCTAAACTTGTGTTGTGAAGTCCCGGAAGTAAGCCTGTACTGCACATGTTGAGGCCAAAACATTGGAGCATTAAAGTGAATGGGGAATATCAGACTTTTGAAGGTGAAATAAAATGTGTAGCAGAGCCAGGCCAAACATTGAGTGTAATTACGGATATTTTACATTGGTATAACAATAATCTTTAGGAGCTTACCCCAATGTATTCGCGTAGCACAGGTACTAGCAACATCTGCTGTCCCTGCCCGTTACCAGAGTCGTTAAAGAATGGCAGAGCTAACCGCAAGTCGACTGCCATGTCATACCGTTTCAAAAGACAATTATCATAGTCATTGCTGGATTGTCTTGTCTCAACTGATGTAAATTCCGTCAAATAATACATACTTGCAAGCTACATGCAAATTTATGTTCTACATCACGTCAACAAGGTGTGAAAGTACCCAAGCGCACTTGGCCAAGTGTGGAGAAATGAGACAGCACACATGGCTCACCATTCTATAGCAACCCGCATTGGTTGAGCTGCACGTCCACCTGTCAGGCTCGAAACGTAACCTACGCAAGTATGCAAACGCAAATGACAACGCCAGGCCGACACTGCAAACACACGTCCCAGTTGTGCATACAGTCAACGTGTCCTTATGTCCCTGTGGAGGTAATAAACCAGAGTTCCCAAGGGTGTTTTTCTGCACTCTCCCGAATAAATAAAGGGACATTCCAAGCAATGGAGAGAAAAAAACAAATGACACTTGCATGCAGCAGCAATGTCAAAGCAGTTCCAAATTAAGAAAAGAGAAGTTGCAGTCTGGTTTTTTTATTTTTTTTATTTTTTATTGGTTTTTTTATTTTGGGAAGACAAAAGTGACAGACAAAATGGACAAACACATTAACAGACTAATATCTACTGTGCAAAACCAGAGACCAGGAATCACCATCAAACTCTAGTCTGTACAGAAATACCATTTGATTAAGATAGGATTAATATATCAAATCACCAAAACTCAACATTGATGAAATATTAATCCTCCACTCTTCCCCAAACAAAACTAGCTAAACTGCTATTTTTATGATTACACAATAAATTTCTTGATTTATAGATTTGTGAGGGGAAAAAAAAGAAAAACAGAATGGGTATCATGTGCCTCACTGCACAAGCATCCTCATGCACACGCCGCTGACTGTATACTAGAGCATAAAGCCAGCCTTGGCTTTAATTTAATCAATTATATAAACATATAACACAATCGATTACATGACCCTTTATGGCAAATAAAAACAGGTAGTGTCAATGACTCTTTGCCAATCAAACTCAGATACCTACTTCAGCAAAGTCCCCTTTTTGTAAGCAGATAAAAGGCATGTCTGACTTAATGTATATATATGAGAGGATTTGAAATTTCCTATTCTTCCATACCCCTACCTCAACACATTTATTCAAATCGAAGGATAGGTATTACACTCAATCACTGAATATTCCCCTCAACACTATACAGTGTTATAGGTACTGGTGTCATATAGGAATTCCTCACTTAAAGCAGAACACCTTTAAGTGCAACTCTGCCATTCCAGGTAATGGAAAGACATATTTAAAACGAATTAATTATAGACAATCTTAAGAAAATATAGTACTGGGTTTTCAACCCTTGTCCAATGAGCATTTAAACACCCCATAGAACTGAGAAATAAAACAAATCCATTTAAAAAACGCTGAATACTACCAATATTAAAGATTAGCGTCCAGAACCAAATGAAGCGCATAAAAAAAGAAAATAAAAGCATAAGTCAAACACTGTAGTGAATAAAGAGAATGGTACCATATGGCAGGAAGAGGATAAAATATTAAAATATAATTTTGGACTTCTTCAAAGCCTTGCCAGATGACTCAAATCTTAAGCTGGTCCTCAGAAGTAAATGCTTGCTGCAGTTAAGAAAACCATGTAATATTTAATTTATTTATTTATTGCACAACATCTTTACAAAATAAAGATTATTCCAAAAAGAACATAAAATACAGGGGAGAGCCGGGCCAATTTCCTTTAGATTGACTGCTTGAGCCCAATACCTCCAGTGTTGGACTCACATCTTCATCCGAGGTCTATAGCTCATAAACTGTAAATAGAGGGGGAAAACAGTTTTATCATTTTATATTATATGAGCTTCTATGGCTTATACGCATCTCTCAGGCAATCATAATGCAACAAACCTTTTTGCAATTAAAAGCAAAATTACCCAATTCAGCTTTTTAAAAATACATTTTTGGAAGGTTAGTGCACCCAAATGTTTCCAGCCAAGACAACCAATTGTGAAGATGCAGTACACAAGTTGTGAAAGAAGCAAAAACAGCTGCAACCCAAGAAAATCTTAATGGAGCAATAGAAGTGGTCGAGCACAGCCCAAAATGGAGACGAGGATCCTGCCCACAAACCATAAGCCTCATTACCAAGTGACCAACACCACTTGCGCTCTGGAGCAGGTAAAAAGGAAGACAGGGACAGGAGAACTGATAACCTTCATCTCGGCTGCTGCTCTGTTTCGAGAGCCATGTCCTCCCTCTGGACAAAGACACACTCCATAAACTGAGCACTGACATTCTGTTTGTCCAGAAAAAAAAAAAAACGAATGATGCACCACAGTTAAAAGTACATCTTGGAAAGTTACTTTAGCCTTATGTAGTATGACGCATGATTACGCTGTGTTCGATACTATATTGGTGTATGGTTTTAAATAGCTGGCCTACTTGCAGTTTCAAGTTTTAAAATATTTAGTGACTGACACTGGTCTCCAGAAACCCTGAGAAAACTGTAAAAGTCTGGCATGTGACTGCACCGTTTGTGAATGTGTGTTTGAATGATGAGTACCAGGTCTAGCTCTGCTCACCTTCCTGGCGCTGGAGGTGATCTTTGGAGACTTGTTGCTGTTGATTCGGGGGGACCTGCGCTGAGGCTTCTCCCCGCGGGGGGACTTGGCAGAGCGGGGGATTTTGCTGGTGGAGCCCGGGGACTTGCGAGTGCTGGCCCGCATCTTGTTGATGCCCTTCTGCAGAAAGCTCTTTCCATTTTTCTTTGGCGTGTTCTCAATGCTGAACATCATGGACTGCCTGCGCTCCACCTGAACAGTGATGAGGTTTACACCACAGGCCAGCCAGGTTCAGCAGCACAGTTAATAAAGAACTGCAAAGGCTTTACAACTGTGTTGGCTGAATAACTGACAAGACACCGCATGCAAAAATGCTGAAGTACTTCAGCTGTCCCTTTCATCTTTCCATTTTACACTCACTAGAGAATTAGAAGCAAGAAGATGCTTGATATAATATACAATGAATTGCAGGCAATAAAACACAAATACACATTCATTCTCATCTCTAGATTATTGCTGGCCATTCTGTTCCACCATGCATCAGGCCTGCCAAGCCAGAGTTGCACACCAGGTTTTCTGCTGACAACCACGTGGTTGAGAACCACCAGAATACGGGACCCTTGACAGCCTGCTGTGAAAGGATTACATGGATGGAGTATTCACTGCTTTTAAGCGCTTGGTTTTTAGGAGACCGTCATTGTTCTGAAATAGAATGCTGACACACAACCAGCTCACCGGAGTATTGGGAGGTCGGTTCTGACTGTTTTGCAATGCAAAACGGCGATCATTCCGGTCTTTGGGAGTCATGGGACGGGGGAAACAGCTAGCCAACTTCTTAGTCTGGAGAAAGGCAGAGAATTTACAGAAGATTTATGTCAGAAAGGAACATGCCACTTCATACTCAAGAAACCAAAGCTGAACATGGAAAAGTAAGCAACCATCTGGATACTGACACTGTACAATCCCACTGAAGCAGTAACTGGGAAGACCACATGGAGCAGTCTGTTGGCTGGAAGACTCAACCTATACACAAATTCCCCCCACCCCAAGCAGCTGGGCGTTTGATTTCCAGCCAAGGCACTTTCTGCCAGTGTTTTTTCATAAGGTGCAAGAGGTTTGTCCTGTTCCTTAGTCCCTGCGCTAAGAGAGCATACGGCGTTCCTCACCTCAGGCGTGTCAGGCCCTGGCAGGTCGCAGCCGCCGCGCTTCAGAGGGAGGGTGGCAGCCCTGGTGTTCTGCGCATTGCTGGCACACCGTTTGGGATGCAGGGCAGCGTGCTGAGAGGCTGCCCTGGAGCCGATGTCGCCCGGCAGCATCGTTTCGCGGCGGGAGAGCGGAGCGTCGTGGATCTGACCCGGAAGCATAGAGAGCCGGTGTGAAGCCAGAGAGTCCGTGATCTGACTTGGCATCATGGAGGCCCGGCGGATAGTCTCGTTAGGGTCACCCATTTTCAGGTCATCATCCGTGATGGTGAATGAAGGGTTCCCGAGGCTGGGCTGCAAGCACACAAATGGTAGGCCACATTACAATTATAACATTTTCAGGGCTCTAGCCATCTTATCAATGGCAACCTAATGGTGCTTCTCCACCACCGTGCCGTGCCGGAATCCGTGCTCCCGCTTTGTTTTGCTTTCTCCACTGCCACCTGACCCGTGCCGGGCCGCAAGTACCCGTGCCGATTTTAGCTACTGCTCTGCGGTAGGTACCAAAGGTACTATCTGTGCTGCAATTAGATACTGCAGACCGTTGACTGGTCAATGGAAATCCTCACAAACGCGTCATCCCATGTTCAGTTTGTTCAACGGCAGCAACCACCATGTTTAAATACCACAACAGCAACAGTAATGTTAACTAGCGAATTCTACAGTCAATATATGGGACTAAATATTGAATAAATATACAACCTTACCATTGGTTTTACGCGTAGAGATGTTCACATTGAGGCTGAGTGGTCATATATTGTCTTGGACAATCCGTTTGTGAAATATATGCGTATGTGTGATGCTTGGGTACCTTCGTAAATATTGAGCTGTGCGTAATACCACACGTGTTGTTTACGGCGCTGTCGCCCTTTTTTAGTATAGTCTGGCTTGATTGACAATTAATTTATTCAGTAGGTGAGAGTATAAGCTTTCTAACGATGTACAACATATCTAATTTTGCTTCTGAAATAGTGTTTTATAGGTCAGCGTAACTGAAAATTTTCTTATCGTAACAATACAACTTCCCTCCTGGTGTTAAGAGACCAATGCTTATTTGAGACCAGAATTAATTGGAAGTTTTACAGTAAACGATGGCAGATTGTTGTTTAAATAATTTAGTTTTTACCCACTTGCAGGTATGCGACCAAGTCAAATATTTACTCGCAGTTCCCCAAAAAATATGCGACCATTTTGGTCACAATCTAGACCTGATTTTTTATTCCAGCAAACGTTTCTTTTATTAACAGTACACACTAAATGAATAAAAAGGTGTTAAACAAGCACGTAACCGTCCAGACCCATGGTGCAACTCACTTCCGGAGACACATTTTAGCTGGCACCACCTGCACATGCGTCCCACAAAATGTCCCTCAAAAGTTGTCCGTGAGTGAGTGACCAACCACAATTTTTTAGGCTCAAGTTAAAAGACACCCACACTCTATTGCAATCTTATTCTTCAGGCCATTTCCGCCAACTCACCCGGGACTCTATTGGGTAGCTGCTCTTCAGATGAGGCAAACAGGCCTGGTTTCGAGCCTGCAACTCCGCAATACGCATCCAGTCTTCCGAATGGTCCGGCTCATTTTCAGCACCTACCCTGAACGTGCTGATGCCTAACAGAGACAGAGACCACAGTGAGAATGGCCCAAAACCAAACGCATTACATCCTTTAATAAACCTTTAATAAATATACTGCACACACTTCACCAGCTGGCCTACATGTATCACAACCCATAGCATCGATGGCATTTTGATGTCTGAAATGTAGAGGCATTCATGTGTGAACAACAGGGATATCAACCTTAAGTCCAAGAAGGCTGCAGTGTCAAAGGTTTTTGTAGTTTACTTTCAATGGGGACACAATTAAGAACTTAAGCACAGAGTGTGTGGATCCTCACCAATCAACAACGTTAATAAATAAATAACTTAAAAATAAATAAACAAACAAATAAAAGTACTGAATACACCAAAAACCAGCAGACAATGCAGCTCTCCAGGACTAGTCGGACACCCGCGGTCTACCAGAAGATAAATGCCTGAGACCAAAACATATTAACTTGTTTTTTTTAGTCAGGATTGGGTCCATCCCAACACTCTCAGGTTTCAGGCTTGCACAAGACATTAATATTTTTGGAATGCGGTTTTACCCAAGAGAACTGATGACACTGCTACTACAGCAGCTGCTACCTACAATCGCTCATGAGTGTAACATTTGTCAACATCAACTGAAAATCAAAGAGCTATAGTGCAATTTTTTAATTTTTTTGTGGGGTGAGGGGGGGTGGGTAGACTAGATTCAGGCGAGGAAGTCACTGGGTCTATTTCAGCTTGGGTATTAAATTTGGGACCTGTGAAATCCAAGCAAAAACAAGGAGAAGAAAGCAAACGGCCACTGACACCGAAGGCAGCAGAGCGGGGAAACTGCGATGGCGATGAAACTCACTGCGGGGAGGGGCGGCACTGTGAGCAGCACTGCGGCGGTAGCCCGGAAGGTGCCGGAGTTGGTCACTTGTGGTGGCCTCTTCAGAGAATTCCAAGGAGAAGGGGCGACATCTTTGGTTAGCCAGATTGGGGAAGGACTGCGCTGATTGCAGACTGAGAGCCGATGTGAAGCCATCCTCTGGGTCTGCCTCCACTCTGCCTGGGGTCTTCTACAGCCAGAAGAGAGGCAGGATTATCACAAGTAAGCACAATATGAAGGCCTTGGCCAATAATAAATACACCTGCTTAAATCCAAAAAATTCATGAGCTGTGCACATCGTGCTACCGAAATGAGTCAAGGGTCAAGCCTCATCTTGTAGAGAACAAAAAATCTGAACCTCAAAACCTTTAGGGTGCTGGAAATTTTTTTTTTTTTTTTTTTCTTTTTAAATATCTACCAGGAGACTATATGCTCAAGAGACAAAAAGAGATTCTCCCATTTAAAAAGTAGAAAGCTGAATTAAGCAATGAACAATGTCGTCGTCATCATCATCATCATAGATGGTACCATGATGTTGTGGACATACGCTTCTTTTGACAAGCGATCCTAATGAGGTGCACTGAGTACAAAGGTTTGCGATATGGGGAAGCATGCTCTTGACCTTGGTCATGGTGATGTTGATGACCTGTGTTGTGCGGCGGCGAGCAGAGTGGCTCCTCTTGGCTGAATCCAGCACAAGCTCTCCCAGAGAGGTGATGCTGCTCTCCAGCTTGCCGTCCACAGCATTACGGACGCTCATGGGCGTGAAGTACAGCGTCTCGAGCGATTCCCCGCCACGAGCCCGTTGTTTGGCCTGAAGTCGCTCTGAGCTGCGCAGCACAGGAGTGCTGGACTCTTCCCTTTTTGAGGGTCTCCTGACAGGTGAGAAACATTCAGCCATGGGGTTCTGTGGACAGCACTACTGCATGCACTGTCCTCTCAGGTTATTCTTTAAAGATTATTCTTTTTATTTCAGTTTTACTAAATGCTTTACATGGCAGTTTACAAGTTTTAAGTCTTATAACATCAGTACGTTTCTAAAATACCCTAAATTGCAAGTAAAAAGTCGACTTGCTCAATCAAAAACTGCACAAAATTTTTTAATATCAATTAACTCCAGAAAGTGAACTATCCTTTAACAAAGGCCATGAGCAAGATTAATAACAATGGATAAAAGTCAAATGCACCAATACTAGATTGAGTTTTCACACAAACTGAAAAGAGTTGTCACAGATGTACAATAAACAAATAAATCAGAATTGATTATTCTATTTTTTTAAATTACATTTCTTTTTAAATGAATTATTCCTGCAGGTCAAAGAGGGCCACAGCCATGGTGTTACCTGGTAGAGTTGAGAGAGTCCTCCAGGCTAAGGTCTAGACTGTCTCCACTGGTGTCCTGCTGCTTTTCAGTAACTTTCTGATAAACAGTCTCCTTGGGCTTCAGCTCTTCACACTTTCCAAGTCTTTTCTGTTCCCGTAGCTGCTTATCCGCATAGTCCAACTGCACATGTACATGAAGAGCCTCACTACTCACATTCTACAGTCCCCATCTAGTCCATTCAGAATACACTTTTGAATACATGTAACTAGCATGTACCTACCTGAGCCTGCAGGCTGTTGATATTGAAGAGAAAGTTCTTCTCCGTAGCCCTTGCTTGCTCTAACTCCAGCTGGAGAACCTGAATTTGTTCTGTAAGTGTCTTGACCTCCTGTTCATTAGTCTCCAGGGCTGTCGTAAGAGCCTGGATCTTCTCATTGGCCTCTAGTAGCTGCTGCTTCTTCCCATTATAATGAATTTTTGCATTTTCAACCTGAGACAGAACATAACCAAGTTTTATTTTCACAAATGCAAAAAATAAACAAAATAAAAATACATTTAAGAAATAAATAATACTAAGAATCCAGGAGTGCTGAAACCAACTAATCACCTAAGAGAGACATGCATTACTTCTCCCTTATACGGTGCCAATTCATAACTATTTCTGACAGATGCAGACCTTATCACTTGAAGACCTTATCCAAATATATAAACTTTGCAGCTAGGTTATAGTAAATGGCACATTTTACCTAAATGTGAATATTAACACACCAAGCTTTACAAAACTTAAATCTCTATCTTATAATGCAGAAACACACCAAGGAAGGAGTACAGACCTGAGCTTTGTAATGCTCCAAGGCCTCAGACTTCAGAGACAATTGCTCTTGGAGGTCAGTATTGAGCTGTGACCTCTCTGCCATCTCTCCTCTCAGAGGGCGGAGTGTAGAGAGCTCCTCCCTTGCAAGTTGAAGCTGTGTTGCCAAGTCCTCTGTTAATTTCTGGGAAACCTCCTGTTCCTTTTGCAATCCTTCTCTTATTAACAGCAGCTCCTCATTCGTATGCCTCAGGGCTGCTATTTGCTGCTGGAGCTTTGTAGCATTTTCTTCCTGTGTAGAGGCACTAAGGAGTTTTGCTTTCAAATTAGCAATGATCTCTTCCATCCCTTTGTGCAGGGAGCTAAGCTCTGATTCTCTTAAAGACACATTGGTAGAGGCCTCCAGAAGCTGGGCCTCAAGTTGGGCAACTTTCTCCTCCAATTCTCTGCGTTGAGCTGCTTCAGTCTCAGCTGCGTTGAGTCTCAAGTTCTCCCTTTCTTTGAATTCACTACGCAAGGTACAAAGCTCCAATTCCTTCCCAGAAGCAAGGGTAGAGGCCTCCAGAACCTGGGCCTCAAGTTGGGAAACTTTCTCCTCCAATTCTCTGCGTTGAGCTGCTTCAGTCTCAGCTGCGTTGAGTCTCAAGTTCTCCCTTTTTTTTAATTCACTACGCAGGGTACAAAGCTCTGATTCCTTCCCAGAAGCAAGGGTAGAGGCCTCCAGAACCTGGGCCTCAAGTTGGGAAACTTTCTCCTCCAAGTCTCTGCGTTGAGCTGCTTCAGTCTCAGCTGTTTTGAGTCTCAAGTTCTCCCTTTCTTTTAATTCACTACGCAGAGTACAAAGCTCTGATTCCTTCCCTGAAGCAAGGGTAGAAGCCTCCAGAACCTGGGCCTCAAGTTGGGAAACTTTCTCCTCCAATTCTCTGCGTTGAGCTGCTTCAGTCTCAGCTGCGTTGAGTCTCAAGTTCTCCCTTTCTTTGAATTCACTACGCAGGGTACAAAGCTCCAATTCCTTCCCAGAAGCAAGGGTAGAGGCCTCCAGAAGCTGGGCAACTTTCTCCTCCAATTCTCTGCGTTGAGCTGCTTCAGTCTCAGCTGCGTTGAGTCTCAAGTTCTCCCTTTCTTTTAATTCACTACGCAGGGTACAAAGCTCTGATTCCTTCCCAGAAGCAAGGGTAGAGGCCTCCAGAACCTGGGCCTCAAGTTGGGAAACTTTCTCCTCCAAGTCTCTGCGTTGAGCTGCTTCAGTCTCAGCTGTTTTGAGTCTCAAGGTCTCCCTTTCTTTTAATTCACTACGCAGAGTACAAAGCTCTGATTCCTTCCCAGAAACAAGGGTAGAAGCCTCCTGAACCTGGGCCTGAAGTTGGGCAACTTTCTCCTCCAATTCTCTGCGTTGAGCTGCTTCAGTTTCAGCTGCGTTGAGTCTCAAGTTCTCCCTTTCTGTGAATTCACTACGCAGGGTACAAAGCTCCAATTCCTTCCCAGAAGCAAGGGTAGAGGCCCCCAGAACCTGGGCCTCAAGTTGGGTAATTTTCTCCTCCAATTCTCTGCATTTAGACCTCATTGCATTTGTCTCTTGGTCTCTCAAGCATTGCATCTCCTCCTGTATTTCCAATTCCTTTTTCAAGGAGGACACTTTCGTTTGCAGCATCTGAATTTCCTGATCCCTTTCTGAGGAAAGACTAGATGCAGAGAGAAGATCTCTGTGAAGTTTGTGAATGGCTTCCTCTTGTCTTTTGCAATCTGCTGCAGCAAGTTTGTTTCTCTCAATATCCTGCTCTTTCAGACAATTTAATTCTATACTTACAGCAGCAAATTCCTTTTTCATGTGCTCAAGACTTTCATTTCTTTCTGTAGCCAAGGAGGAAACTGAGAGAACTTCAGCCTGTAGGATTGTAATCTTTTCTGTAGCTATGACTTCCCTGCTTTCTGCCTCTCGTTTTTTTTCCTGAATCAGCAAAATTTCTTGATGTAGTTTTTCCAAATCTGCTTTTTGTCTGTTGAGTTCTTCCCTATGAACAATGGACTCTTCTCTCAATTCTTTTTCCTGCATCTTTTGGGTTCTGAGAGCAGATTCTAAAGCCTTGAGATTCTCTTCCAGTGAAACAGCTCTAGCTTGTTCAAGGGCCAGATCTTTTTGTAGACTTAACACTAGCTGACTCTGGGTTTCAAAGGCTGTAACCTTTTTACAGATTTGTGCTTGACTTTCAGCTACCCTTTGCTCTAGTTCAGAGACAGAGTGCTTATAATCCTCACTCTCCTTGTTCTGAACATCCTGCAAAGCACAAGCCTTCTCTTCCAAAGCCTGAATGCTCTGTAGGAGAGTGCTGATCTTATCTTCTTTTTCATCTAATGAGACCCTCAATAGCTGAACCTCCGCCATTCTGGCATCAGCATCTTGCTTAGTCATTTGATGTCTCTTCTCCTCCTCTGCAAGATTTTGTCGCAGTTCCTCCATTTGAGCAGTTTCACTTTGAAGATAAAGTACACGTTCTTGCTGGATCTTCACTTCTTCCTCTTTGGTAGATATTTCATCCTGTAAGAGTTCCTTTTCGGCTTCCTTTTGCTTCACCAATCCTTGCACATCGGTCAACTCAAGATGCAATGTACAAATCTCTGCTTGGTGTTTTTCAATGACAGAATTAAGGTGAGACTCCACAGTACTTTTTGCAGTCCTTGTGGCTTCAAGTTCCACAAGGTATTGCTCAGTCTCCTTTGCCAGTTTTTCCACTTCTTCAGTCTTTGTTTGAACATTAGCACTTAGCATCTCAACTTCTGCTGCTCTCTCCTTGGCCAGGTGAAGACTATGATCACGTTCTGCTGAAAGTGCATTTGACAGCTCTCTACATTCAATCTTCAGCTCTTCCACACAGGATTCAGCATGGCGTTTCTCCTGTTGTGCTTCATTAAGCTGCTGGCCCATCAGCTTAATATCCGTCAGTAACTGCTGGACCCTGTGTCCAAGCTCAGTGATCTCAGATTCCATTTGGGAATGCTTCTGGAGCTTGGCTGCGAGTGTCTCCCTGTGTTTACGGCTCTCCACTTCCAACTCATTTTGCAGATCCCTGATGGCAGATTCCAAAGATATCAACTTCAAATGTAGCTCTTCTTTCTCTCTCCTGAGGTCAGACAAGAGAGACCGCTCAACCTCCCGCTGCTCTTCAAGTTGCCTGACCTGTTTATTAAGATCAAGGACTTCCTCCTCTTTTGCCTGGCGAAACTGATGATACTCCACCAAAATAGTATCCCTTTCCTGGATTGCACTCTCAGATGCCTCTTGCAGAATGGCTTGCTGGCGAGAGCTCTCCTCTTCCTTTGATTTCAAAGTAGTTTCTAGGTGTTTCACTTGTTCGCTCAGTCCCTGAACGGTTTCCTGGTTTATCTGATCCTGCTTCTCCATGTTCTGCATCAAAATCTCCTTCTGTTTCTGTTCCTCTGCCACTTGCTGGCTAAATACCGTTGCTGCCAGCTCCTTCTGGTGAATCACATCAGAAAGACGGGCAATCTCTGCATTCATGGCACTAATCTGGGAAGTCATTGTTGCCTGCTGCTCTCTTGAGATCTGCTCAAGTGCCTCCCTTTCGCCCCGAAGGACACACAGGGTATGCTGTAGTTCAGATATGAGCCCTTGTAGATGGGAGACCTCACTCTCAAATTTGTTTTTCTCCATCTCATGCTTTGCTTGCATTTCTCCTTTTTCCTTCTCCAGCTGGAGAATGGTTTCTTGGAGCTGCAAGAGCTTGCACGTTAATTCAGAAATTTCCTGGTTTAGCCTTTCCCACTGTGAAGACAAAGGAGATGAGACTCATTTAAGAATTAAAACACTAAATCAATTTTGTACATTTATAACTTTTGAAATTTCTCAAAAACACAATTTCTCTCATCAAAGCAAATATAGCATGGTCCCAAGAACTTACATTACATTAGCCGGGCAGTTTATAAAAAATAAAAAATTAAATAATTGGCAGAAATTGGCTGAGCACCACCATAATTTGAAATGCCCATCAGTGTGCAACCATGGTGGCATTCATATGCGAATCCCATGGTCAATTTGAGAGAGTACAGACAGATGTGGCTCTCCAAAACACATGGTGTTGTTTAAACACATGTTTAACTTTTTAAAAATGAGCATCACAGCCATGGGCATATTGGCTTTCTTTGACCTTTATCCCCCACACTTTAATCATACCTAATGCAAATATCCAAACTTCAGTGGCCATGTGAAATGCTTTGTGGAGGGGGGAAAAAAATGTCACCACTGTTCTCTGATTAGGTATACATGAGACGACCAATCAGCAGCAAGGCCTTGCACCTTCTGTGATTGACAAAAACACATCACATGATCACATTGAAGCTGTATTATCTTGCTGCAGATTTGACATCTTATCAACACTCAATACATATCAGTGGTGATGCTTTTTTTCCCCAGAAGCCTTTCACATGGCCTTTGGAAGTTTGGATGTTTACTACTGCTTCAAGTGTAATGAAAAAACAGGGAATACACCACATGGTGGCAATGATCGTTATTGCATTTAAGTATTATTGAGGCATATTGCCCAGCCCATATTCTTTTCACAGTGCTATGCTCAGAGTGGAGTCGGTGGAAGACCTTTCATTTGCAAATAATGTGCAACCTACAGTCACCAAACCAGCCAGTGCAGGTCGTTAGATAGCGGAAGAACATGATTCCCAACTGGCTGAACCCTCCCGACTCAACCACCAAAAAAATGAGGAGGGTCGGGAAACAGAAATGTTTTAAAAGTTACCTCCATTATGGGTCCCATGACCTCGCCTCGCTCCTGAGTTTGGGCATGGGCTTTTCTCAGCTCATCCTCCAGAATAGAGATCTTCCCTCGTAAAATCTGAATTTGCTCACTCAAGCTCTCCTAGAGACGAGATGTAAATAACAAAAAATTACCAACTTTTGAATGGGCTGAAGGAGTGGGCTCTCCAGCAATGATGAACAGTGAGAGGATTTCCAGCAGCCAGATCAATGTGATATACACAAAGGCAAATTTATTTTCAGTTAATAATTCAATTATCCGGAAATTTATAAATGCTGTAAAGAGGCAATACTTACAGGGAAATACTCCAGAAATACAATGTAATTAGCTGTAGATAAAAATTTCTGAACTGCTTTAGACAGAGGCCCAAAGAAAAGTAAATAAATAAAAAGGTACAAACTATGTGCTACACAATTGCCAATTTCACTGCGACCAAATATTATTATTAATAATAATAATAATAATAATGGCTTTATTTGTATAGCACTTTTCAAGACAGGTAACCAAGTGCTTCACAATAGTTAATACAAAACACAGAAACAAATAAATAATAAAATAACAAAATAAAAAAATCACCCAATAAACATAAATATTCTTGGTAAAGAAAGCGAACAGAGCACAACATTAAAGGCCAAGACAATCAAGAAGAAATATTAAAAGATAAGAATCCAACCATGTGGCTTACTTCAAAGAAGACTTAGAACTAGACCCAATCCCACCTTTTCAGACACAGCCTGGCAAAGCTCAGTCTCAAAGAACATTTTCTTGCTCTCCCACTCTGCCTGTGATGCCTGCTGCTCCTCACTCAGGGTGTCCACCATTGTCTGGGCACTCGACAAACGAGCAACTATGTCTTTAATCTGAGGAAAAATGCACAATCCTCCTTGAGAGGCCAACACTTGCCTTTCACTTTTAGATTATATAAAGCTGCTGCTGCTTTTCAACACATTACCTTAATAGCTCCAGCTGAGATTTGATAGGAGATCACGTGACCAGCTAGAGAACATGGCAGTTTGAGACTTACACTACCCTCTCCAATTCTGTTTTCCAACCGTGTTTATTTCTCACTTGCAGTCAGATGTAAACTTACTTTCAATGATCCAGCTGGTGATGTCAGAACGCATCAAATGAAAACACATTTCACAGCAAAAATGGGAGGGGGGAATAAATAATAAGGGGGGAAACCATGGTTGGTAGTACAGTCTGCCCTTGGCTACCTACATTGACAGACAGATCTCCATTCTCCTCAGTCAGCTGATCAATCTTCTTTTCCATTTGACCCTTGTTGGTTTTCAAGTCCTGGCACTGCTTTAGCACTTCATGCAAATGCTTCAGCAGCCTGAATGGAGAAGGGGGAGGGGGTTGGAACAGAAAAGGGAACTCAGATGAGAGATTTTCAATAGATAAAATGCCCTTCTAGCCACAAATATACTTGCAGAACTAGGTGGCCCAACACTGGTCTACAAGGCATTGTTTGCCCCAGCCTTTACCCTTCATTTTTATTCTGGAGCTCCTCCAAAGCTTTGGGCTCTTGGTCCTGCTCTGCATTATCCCTCATCAGCCTCTGGAGCCGATGCTGCAGCTGGGATATCTGTAATTCTACAGAGAGAGAGCAAAAATCACAGGAGGGCTTCCATGCAAATTTGTTTTATTTTAGATAATGTTTTAAAGACAAGTGTATTCTTTTTAAAGACTGCATAAACAGATTCTTCACTTCCTTTTTAAAAATTTATTTCAGTTTTAGTGCACATTTTCACATCACTGGCCCATTTCCGGTAAGACTAGACACCCCTGACTGCGAATATCCTTCATTAGAATAAAAAAAATCCAATTGAAGAAACAATAAAACAGAAAATACATAAATACAATGGAAAGTAAACTAAAATTAACTTGAATGCTTCATAAGTTAAATTCTCAAAGAACTAGAACTTGAAAATGGATTTTGAAGGACAAAGGGAATCCTGTCAAAGTCAGCTCTCTGAAACCTCAATTTCAGTGTTACATGCATAGAATGTTTATTAAAACCACAAGGACTACAACAGATTGATAGATGTGGAAGAACAACCATTTGTCAAATCAAGATACCTACAAGCTTGTGCGCAAGCCAACAATTGTTTAAAGCACTATAAACTAAGACTTGTAAAATTACGTGAAAAGGGCACAAGTCATGGGCCCTCCTTCACTACATTCATCAGTGCAGTACCTCTTTCTGCGACCAACTGGCTGGTGTTGGCCAGCTCCCGCTCCAGCTCATCCCTCATATCCCTCTCCTCAGCCAGCTGTTTACGCACCTTCCTCAGCTGGAATTGGGGTGTGTTAAGGACTTCCTGTATAGGGGATCTGAAGACCCGAGATCAACCACTGGTGAGCACAGGGAGGATGTCAATTTGTATCATGTAATGGACTCTGGTCCCTTATGTCTGCAGATGCAGGCGGTTATTGTATACATCTGTTTTAAGAGCAAGGAATCCACCCAATAGTGTTTCCCAAACATTGACTTGGGTGGCCCACCCAAAAATATTAACCAAATAGAACACAGCACCCACGCATATTGTTCTCAACTCTTAGCTACTTATATTGAATCAATACTAAAACTATGTAGCCTACATTCAAAATGAAAAGGCATATGTGCAACATTGGACTTAGCATCGCAGAGGAAGGGTTTCCTTTAGCAGGGTACTCCCTGCCTTGTGCAAGAGACTCCACAAAGGGGCACCAGAAGTGACCCAAAGTTAGCCACAAATGTGCTGTCCTCTAGCACAATTAATGTGCGGCTCATTGGATGGATTGAAAAATGAAAAGCTGGCTTCACAAATTGACAAAGGATGTAGGACCAATTGGATGGGCATACAGATGGAATGGGGAGAATAACTCAAGCGCAAACCTTAGCCATCACCGCAACTGAAAGAATATACCTCACAGTAATGACAAAGGAGTAATGTAAATGTAGCTTTACCCAGCTGAGCTGGATGCCACGGTCATCAGCTCCAAGAACTTTACTTCTGGTCTCCGAATTCTGCTTAGGACAGGTGATTCATCACTGAAACTGCTTGTGCTGGAGTCGCTGGGCAAACAAACAGTGACTGGAAAGAGAAGCAGTGGATAAAGAGACCATTTCATTTTTTAACTACACAACTATTTTAAACAAAGGCATACTGGCAACCCCTTGAGTGATATCTCATTTTGTTTGACATTAGAAGGGGTGTCCGGACATTAAAAGGATCACGATAGCTCAAGTACAGTAGATATGCCTCAGAGGCAACAGCACCTTTGCATAAAGTTATGTGGCTCTCTCTATTTTGAATCAACTTAAGTTGCAGGTAAATAGCCGCTTTGAGCCAGAAACTGGATTATATTGATCAGTTATTTTCATTATCGATATGTTCCCATGATGTTCATTTTATATGGTATAAGTTTCAACTGGCCAATTTTTTTTTTTTATTACAAATGCACTACTGTATTCTAAGTTTCTATGTTTTTTAAACATGTAAAATTCCCATGCCACATTCAACACAACGGAAACACTAACATTTTGTGCGAAATGACAAGTTTCAACAAAGAGACCCACAAAAAGATTCGGTGTTTTGAGTTTGCACGGTCCGGTGTGCGCAAGCCCCCAGGGAGATTTGTTTTCAAGCAGTTCACAAACAGCCCACCAGTTCGCAAAAAAAAAACACAAAAATATACATCTCCCAGGCCATAGTTTCCATAAATAGAGAAGTAAACTTCTTATGGAAGAAAGTAATTTTGTCCTGGAGCAACTGAATGTGGCAGGGTGTGATTTTAAAGTATCTCCGTGCAACCCTAACACCTCAACACCTGTGTCCAGAACCCAAGGAGGTAAGTTAAGTATTAAAAAAAGCTCAACTCACATGGTTTTTGGAGAAATTTCTCCAAATTGTCACTCAGGTGAAGACTGTTCTCATTATCGAGAACAAAGCGGAGTACTGCAGCCATCTGAATCTGAATGGATAGGCATAAAGAGAAGATCGGCATAATGCACGATATCAACATTATTCAAAATTTCCAGGGAGCAAAGATACTTTGATCATATTTGAGATTTGGATCACATGTACCTTTTGGGCCCTATAGGTGCCTAATAGCTGGGTCTTAAATTTAACCTCTATAGGGTCAAAAATCCCATCAAAAAAGGCACTTCAGTTGCAATTTCACTACGAGTAAACAATCTGCAAGTGTGTCAAATTACCTCCGTCTTATGGTCCAGTTCGTCCGTTATTAGAAGTTCATTAACGATGGTATGGCACATAAGGAGCACAACCACCTGAATGTGAATAGAGCACATTATCAAAAATTGTTAAAAAAAAATGTATCGCCATGGATCACTCATTTTACATGTCATAGATTAAAATGTGTACCTTTGACAACTCTATATCCAAGTCTTTCCGATTCAGGATGTTGTCCCATGAGATAATGGCTCCTCTGTCTGCTTTGTACCGGCAGTGCGCTGCTGAGAACAAATAAATGGGTCACAGGAAACAATGGCACTCAAATGAATCCCGAGACCAAACCAAGAATACACCACCATCATGTTAACCATATGGATATCCACTACAGATTATTCAAAATGCTGCTGCCCGACTCATCTTCAACCTTCCCAAGTTCTCCCACGTCACTCCTCTGCTGAGGTCACTCCACTGGCTACCAGTCGCTGCCAGGATCAGGTTCAAAGTCCTGACCCTCGCCTTGTCTTCAGCAAGTGAAATGCATGTTCAGTTAGATCCAGGTTGGGTGTTTGACTTGACCAGTAAATAACATTCCACTGTTGATGTTTCTGTACACTTCAGAATTTGTCCTGCTGCTGCTGTCAGCAGTCACATAATCAATAAAGGCAAGAAAGTCAGTGCCAGTGGCAGCCAGACAGGTCCAAGTCTTAACACCAACACTACCCCCACCATGTTTCAAAGATGAGATGGCATGCATTGGATCATGAGCAGTTCATTTTCACTTTTCTCTTTCCATCACTTTGGCATAGGTTAATACTCATTTCACCCATTTACTGCAGGCCTCAAAAACTGAGGTTGGTAGCACTTTTAGCTGAGAATGTATAACATGTAATAGTGTCTGCGTTTTTGAGTTGTATTTTACGTTGTAGTATCTGCTTGTTACTTCCCTTGGCCAGGGCTCCCTTGTAAAAGAGATAAACATCTCAGATACAAAGGAATGTAAACAGTTAATTTAGAATCTTCAATCGGAAGATTATAAATGTATATGGAAAGATGAAATAGTCTGCAAGTAAACGTGGCTGCTCCAAATACTTCGACTGCACAGTCATTTACGATGCATAATCACAGGGGTATAGACCATTTTTACAATCTCTTACTTCGAAGAAAGTCAGAGACAAATTCAAGTCTTTTCTGGATGGGCTGATCCAGCAGTCCCTGAACTTCTTGTCCCTTCCTGGTGAACCATAATATGAACAATTTTTAAATACATCGACAAGCATGGAATATTCACAATGTAATGTAATGCGAAATGCATTTATTATAAAGGCTTTTCAGAAATACTCACAGTTTGCATATCAACTTCAAAAGCAAGATGCCATCTTGTAAAAGGATAATGTTATTAACTGGGTTCGCCAAACGGAGGCTGTTTATCTGTTAGGGTTACAGGTACAAAATTAATAGTTTGCTGAAAAGTTACGAATCAGCTTTCTTTGTGACTGTTAGATATAAAACACTAGGCAAGCATTTACCTAAATTAAGTTCCTCAATTAACGCTATAACGTACAGTAAGCGGTACTCACCCACGCCAGTAAGACGTCCTCTTTTTGCCGATGCAGGGCCATCTCTTGGACTCTTCCACTGTTTAAGATTAACATAATAGTGAAACTTAAACAGTTAACTAATCTCCGGTAGGCACCGGCAAAATCCATCAGAGAACGTTACGCAACTAAAGTTAGGCAAAGAAAGGGCTTCGTACCCTTAAACTAGCTTCTATTCTCTGCCCTCAAACACAGAACTAGCTTGCTAACGGTAACCTACGTACAATATCTGCGGCTGTACTGCCTCAGGGTAAGTTAACGTTACTTTGAAAGCTAACGTTAGCTATATAACGTAACAACATTGTGATAAACCTTCGTTAACAGCCCGTAATTGCAAGACTGTAGTTCTCTTTAATAACAAGCTAGGTTTACATTCAGCCACGCATATGTTTTGATAATTTTAAATCGGCTAACGTTTGGAACAACTTTAATTTAAACGTCTTGCTTGCCTACGTTTTCAATGGGAGGTGGATCGTTCAGGCAATCTAGCTAGCTAGTTAGCGTTAAATTCTCGGATTCGCGTTTGCTGATGTTAGTTAACTTATGATAAAACTATAGCAAGCCAAGGTAAGTTACACTAATTCACTGGTGTCTAATGAGGCGTGAATGCCGCACCAGCGTTTACTACTAGCAAGCCTGTCAGATGGCAGTTTTAGCTATCCAACGTTAACACTTTAGCCGAATACTTACTCATAGCTAAGTTAGTCTAGTCAATAGCTAGCTGGTTGTTGTTTAGCTAGCAGTTGGCTATCGTTAGTCTACCTGTGATTATGACAAGTAGTCCTCAACTCGCTTTCTAACAGCTAGCTAGCTACTCTCCCCCATGCATACTAGCTAACAACGTTAACCAGCGCTCGCTTTTATTACATTGTCCAAACTAGCCAATGCAACACTGCAAACGGTAGCTAGCTAGCTATTTAGATAACTTTGCTCAATAACAATTTGTACAAAATATCGTCTCGGTAGACTACCACACGATTTTGTTTTTCCATATTTATAAAATCGAGGACGACTCTAACCTCTAAAATCCAACGCAGATCATTAGTTGTCGAACTTGTAGAAAGTCTCAAACAGTCCAAATTGGTCAGGATATCCCCACCCTCTGATTTGAGTCTTTTTCAAATTTCGGCGCATTGGCGTGTCGAAAAACCCCATTGGCGACGCAACTCAGTCCTGATTGGCCTAAATTAATGACGGGACCTCGACTGTCTTGTTTGGCCAATAGCAATTCAGTGTACTTCTTGTTTAAATTTTTGAGTGATATGACATTAATGTTGTTTTCAGTCAGTCAACACTTTAATATATTCAAAAATAACTACATTTTCGGAATTACCTATAAATGTATATATACGTGATGCCTATTTAAGACGCGCATTACGAAGGGGCTACACGCATAGACTGTATAAAAATACAGAGGTTACACGTAAACACAAGGGGTTACATGTACTACATTTCCCAGAACCACATATTGTTTGTTTCCTTGGAAACTGATTGTTGTGTTAACAGAGTTCTTTTGACTTTATCGCTGTCTGTAATGTAAAACATTGTAACGTTAGTCTGACTAGATGGGACGATTTCTAAATTGTCAAGTACATTCCGACTAATTTCAGTCAACGCAAGTATCGTTTTATGAGCAGTAAACAGAACTGTCTAGCTATTTTGTTAATAAACTGTAGCTATTTAATGTTACCAAGATAGCAGATTAGTTAGCTTTAACAACATATTGGCAAAAACCCAGCGAATAGCCAATGTTAAGAGCGTTCCTAATTTACAATAAATTCATGTTTGTGACTAGAGGAAAAATAGTCAACATTGGCTGGCTACAGCCGCGAATAGTTCCCTTGATGCTATAACGTTAGCTAAAGTTAGCTGAAAGAGTTAGCTGTGTTTTTTTTTTTTACCATTTGGGCTAGCCAGGGGTGAAAAATGTGTGCAGCTCGTGGGAAAATGTATGGAGCACCCGTGGATTTATCGTTCAAACAAATAAACTCAATGGCAGGTAAACATTTGGTCTAATTTTGCAGATTATCTTGAAAGTGAAGGTTAACTAGTCTAACACTGACTTATCGGCTACACATGCATATTGCTGGTGAACAGACAGCTGTGGTTTAGACTGTAAAGCACAATGCGAAGTGATCTTTTCTGAAACCGCTAACCCTAGCTGTTATTGCTGACTGTTTTTTTGCCCCATTTCCCCTTACAGAAGCGCTTACAGAGGAGCCCAGACAAGGTTTGAGGACGTTGGAGCGCAATGAGGAGCACAGGTTCTGCACTCGATCTTTGAGGCTGAACAACAACAAAATTAAAAACCTGACTGGTTTCAGTGACGCCATAACCACATTGCTAAGCGAGCCATTTCAGTTAGCTTGGGTCGACTTGTCCTACAACCTCATGTCTCGCATAGATCCCGTAAGTAAGCGCTCAGGTTTGTGGGTTGTTTGTTACTGTAATTAAGCTTTATTAAAAAATTTTTTTTTGAAAACTTAAAATAGCTTTTTGCATTGAAATATCACACAATACCCATATATTTCATGGTGACACAGGTAGCAGAATTTTTAGAATGTGGCAGCAGATGTTCTGTGTTGGGTAGTTTATGACTTATGAAGTCAGCACAATATGTAAAATGATCTTCAAAGAAAAAGGATATGAGCTGCTGGGTGGCAATGTTGTAGGGCATAGATGATCCCACTGTCCGGGAATTAATCTAGACTATATCAGTGCCAGCTGTGGCAGGTAAACTTGCAGGGCAATGCATAATTGGCAACGGCGTTGCCCTGGGCTATGGCAGGTTTAGTCGGTTTGCAAGAATCCATGCCTCATCTTCCTCTAAGGACCAAGCCAGTATGCAAATTTGCCTTTGAAACAGTAATTACAGCTTAGATCACTTTTAAAAAAAAAAGCTGTAATCGTGTTTGTATGCCTATTTTATAGTGAAACATTTTAATCCATGCAGTTATTTCAACATTTCTGAAATAATATATTTTGGCAGGAAAAAAAAAAACATCTTGGTGCAACCCTATGTTTGAACCCTAAATTGTTGCCTCCCACAAATTTGTACCTTTACCTTTCAACATGACAGAACACTACCAGCATAATTGCAAAAACGGTGGACCTGAAAAACCTGCGCCCATCAGTTTCTGATTCAGGTGTCATTTGCACATATGGATCCTTATTGGATACAAGGCTATCACATGATTGTGTACTTTGGATGCTCAGTTTCCTAGTTACTCAAGTTGCTGGGTGTCCCTCAGCTACATAGAGAATGAATGGACTTCCGGCAACTGGTCAGTGTAGTTGCTTGCTTCCTTCTAAATAGTCCACTAAAATATGGTTCTGAAAATATTTGAGGTGAGAAATAGGCCATGTAATTGCTGAATCCTGATTCATATATGATCTGCAACACCTAGTTTGACAGTTTGATCTGAGTTTCATGAGCCAGGCACGGCCATGCTGTACAAATTCATTTGCATATAAAATACTTTATGCAAATGAGATGGACACACCTGCTCCACCCACCCCAGGACACATTTTTCAAAAATGTGTAGTAGGTGGAGCCTGGCTGAAATAGTGAATGTAATTACTCTTTAAAGAAAAGTTATTTTTGTCAGGTTTTTTTTATTATGTTTTAAAATGTTTCAGTTTTGGTGTGACGTTTTTGATTAGTATTTCATTATTTTCTGTGAGATGGAGGATATTACCATATTTACATAACTTTCTGTTGACCTGTCAGCTATACAATGGCAGATAGTAGGTATAATTTAGTTGTAATGGTATAGGTCATTACAAAAATACAGTAAGAAAACAGTTCCGGTAACTCCAAAGCAGCTTATACAACAACATCGTGCCTCTAGAGGTTGTATGTACACGTTACCCATTTATTATTTAAAAATGACATTAATAATATTTTTTGGTGGGAACAATTTCCAATGGTGCATGGTACCTGAGACCTCTGTGATCAAGGGGGAAAAAATCCAGTCGCAATATGAAAAGGGATATTTATGTTTATAATTGTGAATAAAAGCTATTAAATTCATATGCTCATATCTACAGCCTCTGGAAGCACTACATTGCTGCTTTGGAGTTAATTGAAGTGTGTTTTCTTGCTTTGAATCACAAACCTATCAATACCGTTATAAAAGCCATTGTAAAGCCAACAAGTTATCAGAAACTTCTCTATGTTAAATATCCTTCATTACACACAAAACTGCCTGGGCTAATAAAAAAATATACACTAAAATTGAACCATAAAAAAACCCAAAGTGAATTATCACTTTTAGTGAAACCCTGTATATTTGTAGAGAATTTAAATGAAGCTTTACTTTCACATTTTAAAGGTCTTGACTGAGCTGCCAGAACTGCGTGTCTTGTATCTCCATGGAAACAAAATTTCCAAGCTTTCAGAGGTGGACAAGCTAGGAGTCTTGCCTTTTCTCCACACATTAACACTACATGGCAACGGTATAGAAAATGAGAAGTGTTACAGGTAAGAGCTACAGTAATAGCAGGGGAGAATTCCTGCATCTTGTATCTGAGTTCAGCTCAGCATTTTGCTGCTTGCTATGTGGAACAGGTGCTGGGCATGTCAGCAGTTTGCTTGGCCTTTTGGCAGGTGCCAAAGTGGCCCAAGCACTCCAATTACACTTTGCATGGCAACACCACTCAAATATACATCAAATGGGAAAACATTTGAGACAAACTACTGATAGTTTCTTTCTGTCTGAATTCAGAATTTATGCATACTTGAGGTCAATGAAACTGTATAGAGGTGAGTTTTTGACACCACATTTGCTTTCATCTGTGCCTTTTTCGCATTATTAGGGGTTACGTGATCAAAATGCTGCCTCATCTGAAGTCCATCGATTTCTGTGCTGTAACCAAGGAGGAGACAGTTATGGCAAAGATTTGGCATAGAACTACTGCCAGAAGCAAGCCTACTCGGAAAAATCAACAGTGAGACCCAAAACTCAACAACTTTTCTCCAAGGAACAGACAGACATGCAGAAGAATGTAAATAACTAATAAGGGCTGTGGAAAATGAAGGCAATATAAATATTACAGTGTTTTATCATGTTTGTTCAATACAACGCAATTTAAATAAATAAAGCCCGTGTCATTTGAGAGAAATAACTGGGTAATTAGTCCCCAATCTTTTACTATTAAATTTTTTTTGGTGTAAGCTTATGCCACAGCTATACTAACAGCTCTTTCAACAATGACTGTTAGCATAATGTGGCAAAAACATGTATCTGAAGTTAAATAATCATCATTATTACTTAACTGTTTAATTTAGTAAAAAAACTAAATCCCAATAATGCCATGAAAATCTTTACAAAATAAATAAAAATAAATCAATTTTTATGTTTGAAAATTTTAATGCATAATGTAATTAAATTGAAAATGGGCATTAGAATGTTTTAATAAACTTTGTCGGTGCTAGCCGAAGTAATAAACAATTCAGGTCATATTACATATTAATTGACAAAAAAGAAAAATATATTTTAGCACACTGCAAGCCAAAACATAAAATGGTTTGTTTTGCATCCCTACAGTACATCCCTTTAAAAACCCCAAAAGTGCTTACTTTTGCACTATAAATCTTCTCACAACAGAACAGAGAGAAAGTGAGTATAAATACATTTAAAAGAAATAAATAACTGTATTTTCTGACGATTTAACTTCAATCACTCAAAGTACACAGCTCATTGATGGTTGACAAGTGGATTGCTAATTCCAGGTTAAAGAAATCACCAAAATCTCCCATTTTCCTTTCCATAAAAATGGAAAAAACTGGATAAAACACTTCCTTTTTATAAAAATCTAAGACTGCGTTTGTCATACTGTAGCTCCCTGACTAATTCACTATAATGGTGTATGTCTGTCTGCCATCTCAAATGGTTAATCTTCTGCAAACTCTACTATCTGAAGGGGAGGTGCAAACACACACCATGTCCTGTCTTTACTATAATGTCTTTACACTGGTAGAAAAAAATCAGCACTACACCATTATTGTATTTCATACACCTTTTGTATTTCACACGCCTTTACTCTTGCAAGTACGATTTGAACTATGACCGTTAATTCTTTTTTGTTATTGTAGACTGAAAGTGAATCTCAGAAAAACTAGAAAGGCTAAGGGATGTTCGTAAACACTGTGGCCATTCTTTCCCCAAAGGCCTGGACTTGAACTTGTGTTCTTTTTTTCAAACCAGTCCTCCTTCACACTGAGGCAGAGATTTAGGACTAATGGGGGTGTGGTTCATGCCTGATTTATGAATGCTCTACAGGTGACAGCCGGCCATTTTGAGGCTTTCTGATCCTCACTCGCTGAGCTGTAGAAAACTAGCTACTGTTGTGCGTGGGTGTAAAGTGACAACATTAACCCACAGCAGCCGCACTCTCACACCAGCTACTCATCAAGCAACAGGTTTCAGAGACTGCTCAACAACATGGCCCCTGTCCAACTTTACATTGTTTACATTTTATTATTGAGCTGAACCCTTCTCAAAAAAAAGCTAATTTTAAATAAGCAAAAATAAGGAACCAGATTTTCTAGCCTTAACACTGCATTTTGAATTTTTAAAATTCCTCAACAGCTTCCAACAATAGATTGAAAAAATCATGTTTTCAGAGAAATCCTGTACAGTATGAGCTGATTTTGGAGCCTGGTTTGCTGTCAGTAGTTGCAGCTCCACCAGAGCTGCTGCTGGCAGCTTGAAGAAACAGGAAAAAGGGATTGCAGTTGCAAAAAGAAAAAACAAAACTGTACAAGAGACGGGACAAAAAGGGAGCAGCCAGCAAACGCACAGATCAGGGAATTGCAAACTGAACAACCAGTTCTTCTTTTGCATCCACCTTGATCTGTGAAATTGCACTGTATGCGTAAGCAGCTATCTTCGAAACCTGCAAGAACAAAAACAGGTTTAAGTATGAAACTATTCAAAACATAGTTTTGCTGTGTTAACAAAAAGTGTTTTTGTTAACTGTGCTTGGCACTATCTGGAAACACAAAAAAAGAGATTATGAAGAGTTGGACATCCTCAGAACAGAATGAATCAACTTCCTAGAAATTGCTTACCTGTTGCATGTCTGAATATGGCACAAGGTCACTCGCAAGCACTTGGTGTGGTTGACTGGTAAGGGAGGGAAGAGGCGTGGGCTTCTTCTGTGACAGTGTATTACTCAAAACTGCCAGTTTTGTACTGTCAAAAAAACAGACATAGGTAAGCTGCAGACCTCAGCCTGTTAACTTAGTGGTCCCCAAACTCAGTCCTGCGCCATCGCCGCCTTTAAAAATATTACTTATTTTTATTATTTCAACTGATATGCAAAACCCGCTGTTTGGAGAAAGCGGTTGTGTAATTGTCTGCCCAATCTTTAAAAAAATGTTTTTAATTAATTTTCTTTATTAAATAGTGTGGGCGGGGCTTTAACACTCTATTGCCCAAGCTCTTGGGCAATAATATGGGATCCCGAATATTGACATTTATGTGGTTTGCTAATATTCCTAGAATGCAGAACAGAAACTATTTCTGCATTCATTCTTAATAATGAAAATTTTTCAGGGGATCCCACCTGTATTGCCGAGCCTTGTCCATGTACTCATGCTGTTCCATTCCTTGAGAATCTGCTGCAGAAACATCAATTATATTCCTGTATGGCAGACAGAAGAGGGACGGGGAGATAGAGAGAGAATATACAAGCAAATCTGTTATTTTGCCGTGACCCAGTCATGCTTCCTAAAGTTCAGGTGCATACAGTGTTTATTTGTACATACAGTGCTGTCTTGGTGAGGATGGATGTGAGGAGAGCCTGCTCATCAGTCCGAGTGGAGGGAAGATTCGACGGATTACGCTCAGTGCCATTGACAGGTTTGCTATCTGGATTGGGGTGAGGGATCAATGGTTTCCTTTCATCCCGATCCTGGGGAGAGGAGTGCCAACAATCACTAACAGTAGTGAAACCCATGAAGTCTACCTCACATGGACTTGTAGTAGCCTGCTTAGATTCCTTAGATTTAATTTGTTGTGGCACATTTAATTACAGATTTAACAGTTGACATCAGAAGACAATACAACTATGTTGTCGAAGACAAATTTCCCTCCTGGGGACAATAAAGTTAATATCTATGTTAAAGCAGCATCAAGTGGAAAAAAGCATGACCGTTTCAACTGAATTTTGCATGGCTCCATGTCTCAATAAGCACAAAATTAGTACAGTCAGGAGAAATTCCAACATTCTCTATGCTACTGTTTTGATCCAATTGGCACACTCAGTGGCTAAATCAAGTTCAAACAGCTAGCTACTGCTAGATTTTCAAGGAAAAATATTTTTAAAAACCATGGTCATAATTAGGGTCACACTTACCCAACACAACGCCTAAACTACATTAGACAGCTATGGCATTCGCTCTGTTTTAAGATTGAGCCGTCTGATTTGGAATATATTGTGAGGTCGAAGGGGTTACATTACTAACATACTGTGACAACTCAAAAGGAATTTTCATGGTCACGTGAAACATTACCCAAGATTTATTTGGCAGAGCTCCGAGTACTCTGCCAATCAAATCTGATCCAAGATCAACTTACCCAACCCCTATCCTCACCACAAACATGAGAAATGCCTGTGTCGGTCCAGAATCAATTCTAATGAGTACTTCACATTTAGGCCGGCCAACGTTGGTGCTACCTAATTAGATACTTAGAGGGCGCCTATGCGTCACAAACAAATACAACTAGTGGCGTGTTTTGCATGATACGTTTCGTCATATTACGTTGGTTCCTGTTGAGGACTTGAATTTATCAAAAACGCAAAAAAATAACTAACTTTCATGGAAAATAGACCACATTCGGCAATACAGCGAACAAATGTACTCAGCAAGCTAGCTAATTGTGTAAAGTTTGCGATCAATTTTAATCATGCATCTATTAAAATACACAATCATATTTTACGCTGGCTAGATACGAACAAGTATTTACTGTTGTACTTAAACAGATCCGTAGACTACATTATCGCTACAGTTAGCTGATTGGATACTAGAAGTTGGCGAGTTAGCAAATGAAATCGTTAGGCCTCACCAGTAGCTTTAGCGCTAAACAACAGTTAACCACCTAGCCTGCGACATCGTAACTACACAGATGCGTTTTTTGTCTGATTTTACAGCGTACGACATGTAGCTAGTTAAATGGCTTGTCATCGTCCCCTCATTGTTCTAAATAAATTCGCGATTGCTATCAAACAAGCCTGCATTTTCTCGATGGCTTTACGAGCTACATTGCCTCCCCTCCAGCTAGCAGGAAAGCTAACCGTACCTGCTCGGTGGTCTCAGTCTCGCTACTGTAACAACAACCCATTATATCCGCTTGGAATCCTCGGCTTTCTGCCAAGCAAACCGAGTTCAATATCCAGTTTTTCTGTCCTCCAGGTTTGTAAATAAAATGAATGAATTCAGTTCCATAGGTTAAGAGACGAAACTCCCTTGGTCTCTCCCTTCTCCAATGGAAGGATTTTTATCACATGACAGCAGTTCTGGAGCAAAAACATATGACATCCGGCCAATGTGAAGCTGTGCTCGAGGAAGGCAGGCACTCTTCACGTGACAGGAGCGTCTAGTCTATATTGCAAAGACCTCGACCATGGCTGCTGCTGACAGATTTGAGTGATTAGATTTATGAGGGGAAAAACGCTGACCGTAAAACACGGCGGTCTGCAAGCTGCTTCCCACAGAGATGAATACAGTTCAAAGAAAGAAAACTGCTTCACAGCCACCCTCTAAGTCTAATGATAGGAGAGGTTTATTACCCTCAATAAACGTATGTTCCGAAGGAGGAACATGCTTGTTGACAGGATGCATTCTAGTCACCATTCCTTTAATTAACCCAGTCTCTAAGACTAGCTATCTACAGTGAGAACATACGCCCGTCAGAACATTCCACGGAATAGTACTGAACGGTTTTTCATTTGAGATTTGCGTGCGCGTTGTCTGACTACCTCAACCACTTTATTTTAAGTCTATTGTTCAATAGCTAAATACGTTTGAAGGAAGAGAAAGTGTTTTTTCGGTGTATGTTTCATAGTAGATAACCTATGTATGTCACTATGACGGCTCCACTTTTCGTAATAGTTTTGGCACTCGTTCCACCTTGGGTTATATTTGCAATGGATTACTCGTTTCAGTACGCATCTCCTGCATTCCGATCCGTACGCTCTGTATGCAAGTCTATTCCTAATACTCTGAGTCTATGCCATGGTGTTGGGTACACAGACATGCGTCTACCGAACCTCTTGGGTCACGATACAATGAAAGAAGTGCAGCACCAGTCTAGTTCTTGGGTACCACTACTATCCAAACAATGTCACCGTGACACAAAAAAATTTCTGTGTTCCCTTTTCACTCCCGTGTGCTTACCTGACCTGTTAGAACCCATTCGGCCATGCAAAAGCCTCTGCGAGGATGTACGAGACGGCTGTCTACCGGTGATGAGCGCTTTCGGGTTTCCATGGCCAGATATGTTCAACTGCAGCCAATTTCCAAGCGACCCAGACCTTTGCATCCCTGCCACCGGAGCGATAAACGCCGAAGAGAATGGAAGATACGGCAATAAAAGTCACATTGAAGGTTGGTGTTTTTATTTTTATTTTTGTTCTTAGATTGGCTGGTATGGTGATTATGGCATGGGCGCGGATAACTTTTTTGTACTGTCAACTGAAGACTGCGTTATATAGCCTAGCCCAGTCTTTCTTATCCCTGGTCCTGGAGACCCACTGTGTATCATAGCCTATGCTGCTTTTTGTCAAAGGCAATCTGCTGATCAATTAAAGGGCTACGGTTTTTGAATATGCAGTTTAAGTTCTACCACATATGGATAGGCTAAACCTATTTTAACACAATGCATGTTTATCTTGTTGCCATTTGCTGTCAGTAAATGGTTTTGGGTTTCCCACACTCAGCAAATGGGACCCAGCTGATTTCACCGGTCAGTTTTTAACTAAATTCATTAGAATTTAGAGTCATTAGAGTCCATTAAAAATTGAACTTTTTTCAATTGATATTATTTGCCATATAGTATATACAGCACTGTAACTTAAAACGTACGTTGGTCTGACCAATTTAAATTCCTGAGATGAAAATGGGACATCTGTTTTTTAGGGAAGGCATTTCTGGCACAATGTAGCTTTAAGTGGGTCAATCATCATTCAATAGAAAAAGACTAATTAAGTACATTTAGTAGCTTTGACACGGTTGGAACACAAACCAACATAGTGGGTAGGCTACCCCGGACCAGGGTTGAGAAACAGCCTAGCCTGTACCGAAAATTTTCATCAGACCAGTGAGACTAAACGTTATGGTTACATCCAGTTGTATTCATTTCAAATGCTATATAGTGGCTGTTTTGTATTGTATGTGTATCCAATATATTGGAGATATCAGTAGCCTATATCTTTTTATTGTGTGCATAGGAACAGTCTGTGATGCCTGCAGCCTTGCAAACGAAGGGGAAAAGGAGATCAGTTTTAACTACTGTAAGAGTAATTTTGGTGAGTTTGAAGCAATTCATTTGGGAGCATATGAAGTAGGTCCTCGCACTTGATTCTGCTTCAAGTTATGTAAGCCAATTCGTCACATTTTTCAGATTTCCATGTAGTATTTTAAATTGTAATAATTTTATAACGGCATATTTTCTTCCCGTGTTGTTTAACGCTCACTAAGCTGTAAAATTCAGAGTAAGCGAAAGCCCTGTGGAGGGGAACGACCGCAGAATAGTGGCCCAAGTACGGACCCACGTGATGCTGAAAGGCAGAGAGCAAATGGAGGCGATGACCATGGTCAAGAGCGCCCTCTGGCTGCCAGATGGTGGAAGGTGCGCATGCGAAGAGTTGGACGACGAATCCTCCGGCTCCTTTGTAGCGCTTGGAAACTTCAAAGGCAGAAGGCTGGTGCTCTCGCACTTGATAAAGTGGACCAGAGCAGAGAGGGAGCTGAGGAAATTTATCAGGAGCCTGCAGAGACTCAAGTGCTGAAGCTATACTCGTTTCAGGTGTTTTAAAGAGAGTGCTAAAGTCTGCTGGAGGGGTCATTGGTCAAATTTCCAATACTGCAATTGTATATTCCTGAAAATTATGTTGTCCACTTCTGTACGTCACTCTGAATAAGAGGGTCCACTAAGTGACTGTAGTATTTTGTATGAGTGGCACATGAAGTGCATTGTGGAGCAATGGCAAAATAAAATCAGACCATATAAGTGTCTTCAATTAATACGTAAAATACAAGCTACAGGTAGGCTACTATTTGACAAGGTGGCAAAATTATTTCAAGGTCATGTAACATCAATAAAATATAAATATATTACTAGCTGTTTTGTTTATTAAATGAATAAATGGTTTTTAATCATCTTTATCAAGTGTGACAATAATTTTACACACACACACACACACATTACGAAAACCTCTAATGTTATAATTGTGTGAGATAAAACCACAGAATTTAAGCCACTTCAGAATGCCCAGCAGGAAGTGGCATTATTCATGGTTCTGTTTGGTTTGTGAGCTGAAACTTGAGTGTAATATGATTCCATGTGCACCATGCACACCTGTTTCAGAGAACACGATCCTTAGATGCACACACACCCCTATTTTCTCTGAGTGACCACAGGAGCTTGCAATGCTCTCAATAATTAATGACATTGGCAGTAGCAGTCTGGCTAGCATTTTCTGGATTCATCTGTCTTCATCACCTACAGCACACTAGAGCTTTGTCCTGCCTGTCATTTTTACCAGAAAGTTTACAGAACAGGTAAGAAAATGGCACCTTCTTGGTTTTACAGTGCTTCAAGTAATTTAAAGCATGTGAATACAATGCATCATTGTATGTTTTTAGAGGGTTTCATTGTGGAATATACTATAAATTCGTACAAATAAATTAATTAAAGTTTTAACTCATTGTTCTCTGTGGTCATACATAAGAGGAGCTCAAAGAGCTAAAACAATCGTCCTTACTAAAAATGAAACATTGAACCAAAAATGTTAGGGCAGTACAAGACAGTCTACCTCAAGGATAACTAGATAAGCAGTACCATGTCCCGGGGACTGCACGATAAATGAGTAACAGAATTCATTTTACAGTGTCTTCCTACCTGTCTAGTTGTAACACAGTAGCTTAACGCCTCAGCATTATGTTAGCACAGAAGCTACTGCCGTTTGTTGTGGATAAAATAATTTATTACCAAATGAGTGCTGGTTCCAACTCAAGATGCGCATTCTTTAGTGTCGTATTTCAGGGTTGTATATCATAGCTTTAATGATAGCCATTTAATTTGTGAAACATGGGGTACCGTGCCCTGGCTGCTTTGGAAGTTATTGCACACATACTTTTGTACACTGTATAAAAAAAATGCAAGGCTCCTCCAAATACAAAATTGTAAGTAACTAAGTTAGGTTCTTAGGATTTCTACTAGTTTCATTGCTCCAGTTTTATACACTGTAAAAAATATACGGCTCATGAACTTTTGGTAATTTTGATTTTGTATTTGAATGGTGTAAAAAAATATATATATAATTCACAAATCACAAATATTTTACTGGACCTATTAGCCTTGCTAGCTGAACAGCACAATACAACTTAATACCATTTATTTATGGTTGCTGTAACAATATAAATGGCTTGTCACCAGAGCTTAGAATTTGCAATCCAAAGAACCTATGTTGAGCCAAATTACAAAGTACATTGTAATCATTTACAATTTTTTGTGTGAGGAGCTGTACATTTTTCAGAGTAGGATTTCAGACCATTCAGCATCTTTGTACTTACTTTTTAGATGTAGTTATTTACTCTAGTGTATTTTTTAGCAGAAAGGGCTAAAAACAATTGAATAAATTACAAAAGAATACATTTCATATGGTGAATGTAAATACAACACAATAAATTAATAAAGTTGTATTCTGACAATATGTGAGCTATAGTCAGAGTGTAGGGGCTGTATCTGGTCATGCAATTATTATGGAATCATTAGGTGTGTATTTCCCTCTCGTTTCAGTATTACATCTTAACGGAGTGGCAGAATGGTGTCACCCGCCATTGCTCTTGCATTTCTCCCCCTGCTACTGACTCTGATCATAAAGTACCGCTATTACTTTGTACTGTTCTACCGAGCGGTGCTGGTGCGTATGGTGCAGGACTGCCGCACTGGCCTTAGTCGTGAAGAACGGGCATTCCAGTACGTGATGACCCATGCTACCCCGGGGGACCCCGACAGTATCCTGGACACCTTTGATCACTGGTGCAGCAAAGTGGAGTTCATCAGCAACATCGGGCCAAAAAAAGGTACCTGACCCACCCTCCATGTCTTTTGAGCTGCAATGAAATGTACAGAATAAGTCTGTGTCTCAGTAATGTCACTGACCTGTGAGCAAATGGTATGGTGTCATGTTCCTATGGCATTTTGCTGACTTCATTCTTTGTAATATGGATTGAATGTTGATATTCAGACAAAACATTAAAATTCTGAATCTACATCAAGTCTATTCAGCAGTGATAAAACGGGAAAACCTGTCTTTTGGAAACCAAGCTGGTCAGATCATTCTCCACCAGCATAACCACAGCAACAAGAGAACTAATAAATAGAAATCTATCTTAGAGCTAATGAGCTTGACCAAAGTTCTAAACTACTAATCATGCCTAATTGCCATTGCAGTATGCCCTTGCAGTCTCAGATTTATGTCTGCTTCAAAAACCAGTAACAAGGTCTTATTCTGTGGTCTAATGCTTAGGTAAAGTCCTGGACAGACTACTGAAGGAGACCTGTCCTCTGACAGTACTGGAATTGGGTGCACACTGTGGGTACAGCACAGTACGCATTGCCCGCTTACTACCCATCGGTGCCAGGATCTATTCTGTGGAAATGGATGAACGCAATGCTGTGGTGGCTGAGAAAATAATTCGATTGGCTGGCTTTGACGATGACACGGTGAGACCACTCATTTCCTATGAATTTGTCTTGTGAGGAGGGAGGGAGAAATGTCTTTGAAAGCCCCTTTACCGAGAGCAGAGAAATTCAGCTCATGCCACAGTGGTTTTGGATTTCATCCTGCTACAGGCGCCAAAATAATTAACCTATTAATAAATAATAGGTTATAATAATACATTTCTAATTAATAAAGTAACCTGATTGTAAGTTTACATTAGTTAATCCTTCCAAGACACTGATAAATAATTCTAGCCAATCGCAACCCGAGCAATGCAATCCAACCCTCAGAAGCCACAGCTGCCCGCAACTGAGTAATCACACCTTTAAGCTGGAGCGCGATCCTCTCTCGCAGGTGGAGCTAATCGTGAGGCCCTCGGACGAGGTCATCCCCAGGCTGCGGGAGGACTTTGGGGTGGAGCGGCTGGACTTTGTGTTCATGGACCACTGGAAGCGCTGCTACCTCGCAGACCTGCAGCTGCTGGAGGGCAGTGGGCTGCTGGGGAAGGGCACGGTCATCCTCGCCGACAACGTGATCTTCCCCGGTGCGCCCCACTTCCTGCGGCACGTGAAGAGGAGCGGGCTGTACGAGTACCGTGTGCACCGCGCCACGCTGGAGTACATACGGGGCATCCGTGACGGCATGGCCGAGCTCACCTACCTCGGGACCAACTGACACGATGCCAGTACGCTGCCAGGCCAGAGAAAGACTGCTTTCCCCTAGCCCCATTCTCTCATTTTTGTGAGAGGGGGGGCTAGTGTCAGCTCATTGCATTCTTTATACACGTTTGTCATTTTTTAAAAGATTCTTCCATATCGGTAAAGTAAGAGCTGTGCAATTCAATAAAATCCATCAGAGAGTTCGCGTCGACAGTACAGCATTCTGGTTTAATAGTTTATTTTCTTTCGTTTCCTCATTAAGACGATGTGCTTTAGCAGACAACGGGTAGACTCATAAAAATGAGGACTGGTACAAAGGTTGTGGGTGGGCCAGATGAGCCTACTTGCTTGGCCAACCTTGTGCCAGAATGCACACTTCTCTCACATGACTAGGAACAAAGACAGCCAGCGTCTCTAATGCAAGAGGAGGATTGTGCGTGGGTTCGGAGCAGATAGTCCTTGACAAGCAAGGTCACAGTAGCTTAGACCAAACACAGGAAACTAGACTAAACAAGAGAATCACAGTCTTTGGTTATCACAGGAAAACAGTGGCACTGGGAACTGCTTCCACGTTGGCCTGAAGCCCACAGAACCCTCCTCAGTCACAAATGTTAGCTCATGGACACAAATACATTTTTCACTGCCGTCATTACACATACTAGGGAGAAGTTATGCCTTTCACATGCAGTAAAATTTCACAACCGCACAGGTCATGTGCTTCAGTGTGACACACTGACGTGTACTTCTGTTTTTTAAAAACACTTCAACAGCAGACCGTGCAACTCGGGACTTGTGAGCATCAATCCCATTACAACTCAGGGAGTGTGGAGGCTTTTCTCTAGATCATCCACTGGTCCTGGTCCTGGTCAGCACCCTCCATGTCCACCTGTGGTTCACAGACAGTAATACAGGAATGACACAATGTCTACAGAAAGGGACTTCCTCAATTAGCATTCAATAGCAAGCCATTCACCTTCTGAGCCATCACATAGGTGCAAAATTAGGTAATAGAAGATCATTCACTGATAATGGTGAAATGATAATTGTTTGCTGCTACTTTAACTAGGATGAATACAAACTCTTTTTTCCCTCTTCTGTGCTCAGAAGAGAATTTGTTTCCAAATCCACTTCCATGGGAAAGGGCTACTGATGATCTGCTTCAGATTCAATCAGGCTGTACATTAGTCCAGAGACCTATCTACAACTCAAATAAATTGACTGAAGTGCAATATTCAACATGCAGCTTTAAGACGACTTTAAGCTCGTCCAAAAGTTAGCCAGCAACACAAGAATTACGTAAAGTCATTTTTACTGGCTATAGAAGGCAGAAAATATTCTGATCAGTTAATGGCTTTTGCAACACCTGACAAAGACCCAAGTACAGTGTATTAAAGCACAGCAGTGGTAGTTGGTTATCACCATCTCCCACCAGTAGTGTGGTAGGTGTAAAACCATGACCAACCCGTTCAGTTCTAACAAACAAAACCCAGCCTGGAATAACAACAGCCACCTCAAATCGCAGGACACTACAGAAAACATGTATTGGCAGATTGATTGAAACAGACATTCATACACAAAGGGAGATACAGAAACTGCCTCTGCAGTAAAGCTGTGGGCTCTTGTGCTGCCTTTTCCCTTCACTCTGATTCCTCACCTCATTTATCTCTCCATCGTCAGGTGATTCGTTGTAGTCGTTCATCTCATCCATGTCCTGCATGTCTTCATCATCTTCAGAGTCCTCTTCACTATCTTCCTCGTCTTCATCATCCTCCTCCTCTTCCTCATCAAATGTCTGCAGACCCCAAGCCACAGATGTCAGGCAATGGAGTATCTATCACTTGCTTTTGACTGTCTAAGCAAGCTCCTCATCAGATCATATAAATTGCACTGTAGGAAAGAGGTTCATCTATTCTATATAAAACAACTTTCCCTCTTCTGAATTTAGAATGGTCGATCGCACCTGTAAACCCGTTTTCCTCATTGAAATGCCATTAGTGTATTTATTTCAGTGATGTTGACCCATAGTCACCAAAGGCACGGTCACACAACACAGCATCAAACAGTAGTGCTACAGGGAGTCCGTCTAAATGAATCTAAAGTCATTACAATGGACAGAGAAACAGTAATCTTATTCCAAACATAATCCTGCACCATGAACTGTAAAATGGTGGTAAAACAGAAAAAAATACCTCAAAGATAGGTTTCCCAATTGGCATCAGGTTGTTGTCCTTCTCAGCGATACTTTGTAACTGTGTGAAAATGTAAGGGAATCAGATATTAACTGACAAAATAAATCTGCAGCATCTAAATCCGCAAACATAACGCTTTCACTTTCTGCCTTTAAAGTGTGGAGGTGCTTCTCCTGAATTCAGTGTAAAGTCAGCAGAACACTAAAACGATAAAAGTTTAGACATTACCGTAAGCCTGACTGCAATACCATACATAAACCAATGAATGTTTACTTATATAGTTAGTGCATTTAAAACAGAATTAGTCATGTTTCACAGCCCATACAACAGTCAATTAAAATAACTTTTTTTAAATAACACACAAGTATTAATTTTAATGTTTTTCCTACTGCAAAATGGTCATTTAGCTCTTGACCCCACGAGTATATGAGGAGGAGTTAAACAAAAAGCGAGCTGACACACCCAGGTCTGGTGCTGCTGTTCCTGCTGTTGAAGTTCTGTCTCATCCACACAAGGCCGGTCTAAATTAAACCACAGAGACTCCGTCATCCGGGGGAATAAGGATGGAAAGAGAGTCGACATTCTGCTGGAAGAGGAAGAGAAAATCTGTCGTTATAACCAACTACACAGTGCAAATGGACTTTTACTCACAGCTAGCGGGACACTAAGTTAGCAACGTATGGATACGTTAGGCCCATAATATACTTGAATATTTTGTATGTCCAAATTGACAATGTAAAGCATTTATCGTGGAAAGACGAATTTTCAGTAGTGCAACGTACTGTAGTACAGTGAAAAGCTAGAGAGAATAGTGTTAGTATACGACGACAGCAACTTCATATCATAATGTTGTAATAATGCTATCTAGTACAATGTGACATATAATAAGCTAAAGGGGTGACCTTTGTGATGTGCGAAAGATAGGCAGATGTGCCCGTCTAAGTTAGCACAAAATTTTACCATAAGTCAATGTTGGATACGTTAAGCTTGCACGGTATGACAACATCACCAGTAACCTCTAGCCACGTTATCTATGATAGCTAGCAGCCAAGTTACTTAGACTAACGTTAATTATTTGCTAGTAATTTGCCTAAAATCATTAGTTTCCTTTACTTATTGCTGAACATTACGTTTCTCTCTCTTTTGCTTTCTCAGCTGGTAATGGTTCAGGTGTAGAGTATCTCACGACCGCATAGACCATAGCTGCTTCGCAAACACTGTCTACTTCGGTAATGTTACCTGGCTGGCTGACTAATACTAGTAACAAAATAACGTTTCCATGTCAACACAGCATTATATTACCCCCTACTAGCTCCTAGCTAGTGCTGGCTGTTTTATACAGTCTATGGTTTAAATAGCGAACCAGTTCAACTAGCATATAGCTAGTCATCCAGTTAGTTATCAATTGCACATAATAAGCAAAATAAATTAATTCAACACTGGGGATGACACACAAACCGTTGTCTTGCTTGCCTGAATACCTAGCGAGGACGCGATTTTTCCACCGAAAATTCAAATCTAACAAAACGGAAGCGCACGTTGATTATTATTCCGCCAACAAGAGAAGTTCGCGACGTATTTGGTTCCACAACAGACGCCGCACCACGTTCTGTGTGTGGCACTTTTAGGTATTTCGTTGGAACTATACTCTTAAAAGTTTAGAAAAATTATCGGTTTGTGGTGTTTTATGAATACTCTTTTTGCAACTTGTAAAGAATACAGTGCTACAATTATTATTGACTAATCTCAGTGATTTTATCTGCAATTATCACATGCAGACCTATGTAATTCAAGTAGGCAAATGAAACAAATTGGAAATCCGATGGTAATTTATCAGTAATATGAACAGTATTGCTTGCAACGGTTACATGTAATATGGATTATATACTACATACGTATTTGTAATCAACCCAGAATACTTTTTAAAATATGTGAAATATTTTAAATGAAGTAACATATGTAAAATTACACATTTAAAAGGCTTAATTATTATTATTATTTTTAAAGCTATGCCTATAACAAAAATGGCAGTGATGTTGGGTGTATGCGTGTGTCTCTGTCTGAGTGTTGTGTGTGTGAGTGAATGTGTGTCTGCTTGTATATGTGTACGCTGTGTGTCCCCTTTTTGGATTTTGATATGAAATGGATATTGGCCGAATTCTGCACCATATGCATTGCTTATTGTGTTTCTTTTAACTTCAGAATATGTTTACTTAATTCTGCATGCAGGGTTTAAATTGGATATTTGCCCCATTTGCCAAATTCCTGATGGATGAGTGGACCCCACATCTCACTGCCATTAAGAGCAATTGGTTTGATTATAGCTCCAAAGGTTTTAAGCTAAATTCTAATTGGAATCTCTACTAAAATTTGTCATTTTATGGTAGAAGGATGCTTTTTCTCTTAGTTAATTTACTGCAATGTTGAAGTTTCCTGTAGAACTGATATTTAATCCTAAATAATTGTAATTGGAGGAATGTTCAATGTAATGTGTAAGATGAATGTGTTTTGTTCATCATTTTAGTTTTGTTAAGGTTTACTGCCAGGGCCCAGGTCTGGCAGTACTGTTCTGGCAGATCTAGGCTTTTCTGTAACTCCTGTTCAGTAGGGGACAGGAGAACCAGTTCATCTGCATATAACAGGCAATTGTTCTTTTGTTGCCAATTTTTATGCCGCATTTGTTCCCTGTATACACTGATTTTATGAGATCATAGGTTTTACCCCCCTACACCACTTTCAGTAATTTTGTAAAATAAACCTTGATGCCAGATATAATCAAAACTTTTCAGAAATCAATAAAGCAAGCAAATATTTGTTTTTGTTTTGGGTTACATATTTCTCAATTAGGGTGTGTAGGATGTAAATATGATCCGTTGTGTGATGATTTGGTAAAAATCCAATCTGACTTTTACTCAAGACATTGTGTAAGGAAGATTCTAGAACTGGAGTGCAATTACATCCTGGTTAAGTCACACAATTCTACCATAGGCATCTGTTGTGAAAGAAATGGTTCCACCTTTAAAAAAACAGCTGATGTAACAGTCTCCATACAGGGCTACTGATGCTTGTTCAAGGTCAATCAAGTAACTCCAAAATAGAATTTGAACAGATCACGATTTAAAATAATGAAAAATCAACTAAATTTACTTTCCTTTTTTGGAAAAGTGAAAAAACTATGGTTACTCGTTTGGTTACTGTTCTTCAAGAAAGAACCCGCATACGGGGGGGGGGGTCTGAAGACGCATGTCTTCAAAATGTACCTTGACTTACTTTAACACTACTCCTCTGCAGGGTTGATCTTCTCACACTTTAATGTTACACTTGTATCTTCATCTCGATGTTGTAGCTCTTTATAATCATGCCTCACTTCTAGTTGGACTTGTCTACTGTCTTAGCCTGTGTGAACTAGACTTGATGTTCCTGGCTATGGATAGCTGATACTTTATGAGAATTGTACCTTATTGGACCTGTGTTCTGTAGTAGTTTCTGTATGCACTTATTGTATGTTGCTAAAAGTTAAAAAGTGTCTGCCAAATAAATGTAATATAATGTTATAGAAATGTATATTGTATGTATAGATTTTATACTATGGAGGATGATAGATGATTAAATTGTCCATGGCTTAGCTATAAACTGGAGCATATATTCATTGCCAGGTTTTGCTCTTCTTATCAGTATCAAGTCACAAAGGGCAACAAACTGTGTTACACACATAATAGCAGAACTTGATAATGCTCCCTTTATAGACAGAGCCATAAAGTTCTCTCCGCCTGACTGCAGCCAGACTTTGCTCTCTTACGGCATGTTTAAATGATATGATTCTCCTGCTTTTTTCACACTGAGAAGACGAAAGCAGAGGTGCACATTTGCCCATGGTTCTGGTGGTATTCTCCACCATATCTGATGACTTTTTTGTGTGTGGGAGGAAAACATTTTGCAGCTGCACTGAGACAAAGTACATTTAACCAGAATTTTGTTTCAGTTGTATTTATCGAAGACACAACAGGAAGCACCATATTTAGAAGACTATTCCAAGGATCTTAAATTGAAGGTATTATGTTGTTTTCATATTTGAATCATTGTGAAATGTTCAAAATTTGATATAGCTTGCCAATTCATGCCATTGTGTAGAAAAAGTACCTCATATTGCAGCCACATTTGCATTATATCCAGACACTTGGATAATACAAAAGTCTCAAAACAAAAGTTTTGTTATATGAATCATCTAACATGGAAAATGTTTTATTTCTATGACAAAATTAAGGCTGGTGTGTATTTGTATGCTGTATGTATGTATGTAGTTATGTATTTCATACTTTTGGGTTACTATTGAAAGAAGACTGAGCTTTTATACAATACAAGAAGCTGAACTTCACCTATGTGATGTACTTGGTTAAATGGGTGATGGGTAAAAAAATATGTCTATTTTAAGTTAGTCTTTTTTCAGTTTGACTGATCCCTCAACGTTTGTCCTACAGAACCATGTTAACTCTAACCTTCGTGTTGGCCTTGGTGTCTATGGCAGCATCTAAGGACAAATTGAACATGTGTATGGATGCCAAGCATCACAAGACAACTCCTGGTCCGGAGGGAAAGCTTTATCAGCAGGTATGAGAGACATACTGTAAGAAACCCCTCAGATACACCAACAGCGGAAATATCTGAGTGGTGAAGGAACAGGTGTAGTATTACCTGTTGCCACTGGAACGGGATTAATTAAATGTTTTCTGACTCCAAAATAACGTTTGTGTAGCCTGCATAGATACAGTAGTGTATCTTGCTACTGCACTAGTGTATAGACGAATGACTATGGGGTGAAGATATCCTGAGTTCTATGCCTATGTTAGGACCCTGAAACTGCTGGGTGCGCAGCAGTAGCAGTCAAAAAGGAATGCCAAGTTAAAGTGAATGCAGTTTATTTAACATTATGTGCAATGATGGTAATATTCAGATGCAAAAGAGTGTGTGTAGTGAGATGGCTACACGCGAATGGCACATAGGAGGTCATATTGACAAGTCTCCCCAAACCATTGCACGTTTCCCCTTATATACTCAAAGGTCAAAGCAAAACACCAAGTCATCAAATAAAGACACAAACATAACAAAACAGTACATTAATGATTCTGCATGCACTATGTCTGTAAGCATACCGCACCGGGTTAACCTTTGTATCTGGGTGGGTGCTGACCCATAGGTATCAAGATATTTAGTCAGCACCCCACCACCAAGGACACCAACTTGTTTTCCATGACATTGGCTTTCCAAAAATACAAAACATGATTACAGTATTATGGAGAACCCAAGTTTTACATAACACCAATCCAGTAGGATGTTCTGCAAATGAGCACTGTCTCTTTATCACACCCTGCTGACTCCCTGTCAGCACAGTAAACAGTTTTCCTTTGGGGGTCACACTAAACCACCCTACAATACAAACAACAAATTGTCTCACACGCTAGTACATGGGACACTTTGAAATAGATGTGTGTACTGCACTCTAACATTTGAAATTTTATTTCTGCATTCCACTCTACAGCACTAATTGTGATGTCAGAGTACCTCTTTGGAGGTACTGTTACGTCATATAAATGTTAATCAAGATATCAAATTTGCTTCCCCCTATGTCAAGCCGCGTTTAACATTTAATATTTTACTTTATCTGACCTGTGGTCTGTAGTTGTTATAACGATATTAAAGGTACTTTTGATGAGCAATAACTCAAATTCAAGTATCTCCGCTTTTTTTGACCAGTCATAACTCAGTTCAGGATTTCTACAATTGTATTTTGATATGGCAAGCCATTTAAGCTCACATTTAACTTGTTTATGATATCAAGAATTAAATTTTAACTAGTAACAATTCAAATTCTTGATATTGAGAACTAAATTTTAACTAGTTATAATTTGAAATCTTGATATCAAGAATTAAATTTTAACTAGTAATAATTGGAATTCTTGATATTAACAAACAATTTTAAGTAGTTAAAATTTGGCTGTTAAAATAAAATTCAAAATGACATTTTAACTAGCCAAAAATCCAATGCTCATGAAAAATAAAGCCAACAATTATTCTATGAAAACCTCTGGAGAGTGGAACAATATGCAAGAGATCTTGGAGTTGCTTTATAATTATACCTTTATAATAATAACTTTTAAATACAGAGCTGAACATGCAAACAGGCTGCATACTGTCAGTTGTACTGATGTCTTGCCCTCCAAAAAGAAAACAACAGGAGGCAAAAATAACTAGCGCCACTTGATGGTATAATTTTGCAACTAATTTCTCACTTTGCCAACACTGCATTGATGTGAAAGTACTTAAACTATTGACCAGTCTGATATAATCTTGTTAAATGAAAGTTGCAATGTACTTAAAGGTCTTGAGTGAATGGAATCATAGGAAGTGCTGTGTAAACAGCAAGCTAAGAGTTTGGCTACACGATGACAAGTGAAATTAAAAAATGCTACTGCTACTGGTTAAAATTATGGTTTTGGTAAAGCAAAACAGAAGTATCAATCTTATTAAGGAATTACATCAGTATGATTTTTTCTTTAATTATTGGTAGCCCACCTTACTCTAACCCTATTTGTCATATAAGGAGTTGTGTTTAGCTACAGACAATGAATAAAATATAGCCTATTCATTTAAATGTGGCTTTTGTTCAAACAAAAAACAAAGAATGAAAGTGATATATGCAGAGTAATGTAACTTAATCAGTTGAAGTCACATATACTCAACTGAACAACAGTACAATAGTGAAAGCATGCATAAGGTAAACAGGCGTGTTCCAAGAATGGATCATTGTAGAACATCACATGCACCAGGGCAGTTTCATTCCCCAGGCTCTATGCCCAGAGTTCCCATTCATTACGTGCTCGTTACTGCCTCTCATCTAGTGTCTCCACTCACTTGTCATATAGCAACAAAAAAACAAAAACCCTAAAAAAACATTACCTGTTCTTCTCCTTAATGATTCTTTGGCTGATCTGTTTGATATATATATATATATATATGTATCAAACAGATCAGGCATTTTATACATTTTGGTTTCACCATGTAAAAATTACAATGCTTTTTCTACATAGGTCCCCTGTTATTATTTCGTAATTCTTCCGTAATTTTTTCCTTAAATTTATTAACACAATGCAGGATTAGCATTGATAGTTTTGACAGTTTGTGGAGTAAGGATATTCAAGTAGAAACCAGGGACAAAACCCTAACATAAAAACTACACAAAATTACACAGCACAATAAGGGCGGAGTTGGGTGGGGGGGTGGGTCCACCAGAGTGACCAGGGTGCTGCACTAGCACTGTTGCAGCAGGCTAAGCATCTTATGCAGCCCAAAAGTGCCAAGCCAGCCCAAATTCTACCCTGGAAAGACCTGCCCATGCAGGCTGGTAGCCCCAATACACTGGGATATAAAGACAAATCATAATATAACCTGGGGTCACCTGAGACACACCAATACCAAATATACCTGGCCAAGTTAACAGGTTTCAACAGAAAACATGTAATGTCCACAAGGCTGTTGCTGCCGATGTTGTTAGCACAATAATTGTGGATGGCTTGTTATTTCCCTGCTCACTCTTCCCCTGAAAGTGCTCTCCTTGGAAAGATAATGCCTGTTGCACGGCCAACACCACTGAGGAGGCCCACCAGGACAACTCCTACCTGTACAACTTCAACTGGAACCACTGCGGGGTGATGAAAAACTCCTGCAAGCAGCACTTCATCCAGGACACCTGCTTCTACGAGTGCTCCCCACACTTGGGGCCCTGGATTCAGCCGGTAAGCGGCAGGGATACCAGTTCATTTCAATATCCTCAGCTATGATGCTATGATCCTGAGAACCTCATTGGTATAACATAACCACACTTCTGTGTACAAGTTTTTTTGTTAAGAAACAAGTGAAAGTATTTAGCTTTTTTTAAATAAGTATGATTTGCAGCGATGACTATATTGCAATAAGGAACAGTCCAAATAAGACCATTAAAGGTCCATTAAAAATCTAGATATTGTGTAACAGACAATAAACCCATTGCTTTTTAAAGATCAACATTTAAAATAGTTATTGCAGGACAAGAGTATTGGTCATAGACATTAAGGCTTATTTTTGGGTGAAAAATTCCACTGGCCTCTTACAATGAACTTCTCAATAATAAAAACAGCACTATGCTCAGAATGATTTACATTTTCTACCTTCACTCAAAATGTGCTTATGTAGCAAATTATCCAAATAAAATGCAAAACAGCTCATTTTCCATTGGTAAAATCAGTGCAGTCTGTTGTACAAAACCAAACCTCATTTGGTTCAAATTTAGCTCCGGATGAGGTGTGGATTATTCCACTAGATGGCGATGTAACATTGAAGATTCATGAGTTAATTAAAATTCAGGCACTAAGCATACACTCATAATGTCATCAAGTTTGCAGTAGCATTAGCAATTAAACACTGTAAATATAAACTATATATGTAAAATAAAGTCAATATCACATGGTCAGCGACTTTCATTCATGTACTTCCAACTCACTTTCTTAAATCTGACTTAATGCTAATATAAAGTATATTATATAATATAACTGCTGTCCAGTAAGAAGGCAAAGCCAAAACTCGGTCCTGTGTACTTTGTTGCTGTTTTCCTGTTTGTTGAAATGGTCTGTTTTGAATAATTATTTCGATCTGTATTTTGCATTATATCCATATACATTAATGCTTGCTTATTTGTTCCGTCATTTATTTTTGACTAGTAGAAGTCAAATATATGCAAAAAAAAGTAATGGTAAAATACTTAACTTACAGGTAGAACAACAATGTCCGGTCCAGGACTTGAACCTACAACACTGATGGTCTGAACCAATGCAATACTTCCCTCCCACTTTCTCCACTCTGTTCTCTTGGGCCGTGTCCTCAGGTGGACATGTCGTGGAGAAAGGAACGGATTCTGGACGTGCCTCTTTGCTTGGAGGACTGTGACATGTGGTGGAATGACTGCAAGAATGAATTGACCTGCAAGGAGGACTGGCATAAGGGCTGGGACTGGTCCTCAGGTGTGTAAACAAGGCTACATGCTTCGTGAATCAGTGAAGCTGCTAGTTAGCTAGCTATAACATTTAATACCTAATGGACAAGGAATATACTGAAAATACAATGAAATTCAAATATATCACAACGTCACAACATAATGGCAAATATCATGTTCTCAGATATTTCAACATAATACACTGCAGTTAAATATATTTAATACATTTTTTAAATTCTGAATGTTTGCAATGCGTTGCAGTATATTCCATTTATGTATGTGAGAAAATAGTAAAACCGTATTTTATGAGTTGGTTTGATACATACAGTATATATAGTTATACAAATAATTTCAACAGAACATACAGTGTTTCAGTCTATTGGAGTTGCATGCTTTTCCATTAGTCATAATTTGATATAGTAAACTGCCAGAAACAAATGCCATTGCTCCTACCCAAGTATACAAATTTGAATGACACATTTTATTATTTTTATCCTATTGGTTTGGCTTCATGCTGGCCTCATATCCTTGTTCTTTCCTAATTTTCAATATTGCCGTTTACCTGATGGGCATGTGACTAGGGTGTCCCTAGGGGGAACAATCAGCTTTTTTCAATGCAGCTGAAGTCATTCATCACTCAAGCACAAGGGTCGTGTCGTGTCTTCCTTCCCCAGTTTGAAATGATGAATGGGAAACTGCCATCACCATCACTGAATTCCTAAAACAGGAAATGATGAATTGTGGGTTTACTTCGTCCCCAGGTCGGAACGAATGCCCCAAAGAGGCGCGGTGCCGGATATTCAGTGAGGTTTTCCCCACCCCCCAGAGCCTGTGTGAGAAGATCTGGTCCAACTCGTACAAGTACACCACCTTCACAAAAAACAGCAGCAAGTGCATGCAGCTGTGGTTCCCCGAGGGCCCCAACCCCAACAAAAAGGTGGCTGAGTACTACCTGAACAAGGCTCCCTCACCTGGCATGCCAGCATCCCTCTTCTTCCTTTCAGCCATACTCTCAGTGCTACTGTTCTAAATAAAGACCACAAAGTGACACTGAACAAGATTCTCCTTTATTTCTCTCAATTAGAGTGCATGGAAGTGAAGTAGACCTCATTCTCCGTGAGCCATATACCCTTACTAATTCCAGAACTGAACAGAAAGTTAAAATAATGTCAATATGATTAAATATTTTTAAAATAATCAAGGATGACTCTGTGATAGTGGTTGGCTAGACATAACAATCATTCATACATCTGCCTTGTTCTGGCTAATGACTTGGTGTTTCTTTATATACTCTATTCAACAATCTATTTTCATTTTTACCCTTGTTTATGTTTAAATATAATTGTTTCCCTTGTAAAATTATAAGCCAAGGTAATAGTAATATTTTAGAGAACAGCTCCGGGTTACCTTGAAAATATTTTAATCAATTGCTAATCTCAAGTACTGACAAAGAATGTGGGCCATCTCTGAAGGTGTTGTAGTTGCCAGCTTACGCCAACCTTATAATACTGCACACTCAAACATTAGAGATGAATCATCAGCACACGCACTGACCGATAGATGAAGCACCTGGGGCTGACATTTCTTCAGAATTTGATCCACAAGCAACAGAAATTCAACTAGTTTGTACCAGGTCAGGGAGCCACTTTAGCGAAATCTGTTGCATTTCTGTTGTTCTAAAAAGGTTTCATGACACTCATTCATCTACTGACAAATTTTATGGCAACAGTAGCAGTGGTTTAATGAAACAGTCAAGTTTGATCTTGGCGGTCAGAGTCTTGAAAATGTCATGCTCACTGTCATAACCAGAGATATGGAAACATATGAGGGGCCTCAGTCCTTCCTGCTTGGTCTCACTTAGGCTACTTGAGATTATTTCTGATGACAAAAACACACATGTTCATGTCAGCCACACATGAATTGTTACATAAAATCTTCTTAGTAAATGCAGCGCTGCATCATACACGCTTATCTGAACCTACAAAGAAGCGACTGAAAGAAATACCATTTTTTCAGTGATCAGAAACAGTACCACCTAACCACAAGAAAATAAATATATGAGGCTTCCTCGCTGTAAAGAGGCCCGTCCCCTCTCTGAATAATTACAAGGTTCGGGTTTTGACTGATGGCAAGATTTTCATGGTAAAAGACAAACCAGAAGGCGCACAAAGACCACCCCCTCCCCACCCCTGTTCAAAATACAGTGTTCAAGAATCCAGCTGAAGCCACTTCCATATTCCACGATCAGCAATGTTTGCTTCTTCATTCTTCCTCCCTTGCTCTCTGTTGGGTTTCATTGAGAAGCTGACAGGATTTGTTCATGAGAAAATTATACAGCATGACGCGTTCCCACAACGCCAGGTTCAGGAAAGCACTGCACCTTTTTCTGTGACCTGAGCCAGAATGGAGACCTGAAACAAGGTGGAAGTGGCAAACAGTAAACAGAGGTGAGGCAAGCACCACCTCTAACCAGGGATCTGAGAGTTACAGTGCCAAATGTTCAGCACTGAAAGCCATCAGGGTCATACTATCCAGACCTCACTGCGCCCACTCATTGGGATTCTGGTCTGGATGAAGGCAAACTGGAAAAAAAAGCCTGTTCTGGAGTGTGTCTATTATTAGCTGTCCTTCCTTTGTTACTTGACTTGATCTCTGCATTTATCCTTGGGGGCCATATCAAAAATAATATTGCCTCACTCCTTTGGCACATGTCCTGTGTTATCCACTGGCATTTCCTCTTGGGCTCTGATGCGCAGTGTTTCCATATGTCAGTAGCTTGCTTCCAGTTACCACATACCCCAAAGACCATGATTGTACAGGAGTTCCTCACAATTCTTGACACTGCCTCCCCAAAATTTTGATTGGTCTTCTATTCAGAGAATTTTTCTAGCAGTACTTTCTTTTTTTTGAGAAGATGGTCATTAAAGTCCATCCTGGATCTGCTCTAAATTGCAACTCAGGCTGGCTGATGAAAACAAATCTTTTTTGCAGTTTTAGCACTTTATAAGCAAAATTATCACAGTGTCAAGATCCAAATCTTTATGGATAACATAACAGTAATGTAAATCAACTTTACACTGAGCTTAAATTCTCTCAAATACAAAAATAATGCAACTGGGGGTTAATGATTAGTCAAAAGACAAGTCGTGTCATTTTTTATGGAAGGGTAATTTATGATAAATGCCCGGTCAGTGTAGACACACATAATGCAGAAAATGTTAAAGTGACCCAAAATCACTTGTTTTTTGTTGTTGTTGTTGTTGTTTTGTTAAAGGGACAACATCTACCAAATGACGCTAAAATATTTGCAGGCCCACATATAATCTGGCGCTTTAATTGTACTGACGGTGAAACTGAGCAAATGAACAGGAAGTTTTCGAAGCAACTTTTTTTTTTTTTGATGAAGTAGCATGCTATGACTGAAACGATTCAAACGCAAAGACTGGATATGGCAAGACTGCGTGCGATGTTATCCAAATGTTGCGAGTAAAGAACTATTTTAACCAAGCGCTTTCAAAGCATAAATATACGTTATACACCGTCAAGGACTTTCTTATTTCTGTGAAAGGGAGTGCTACTGGAAGTAAAAGGACGCGTTCTTCCAGACAATCGCCACTCGGCACACAGCGATGACGGGACTTGGGCGAAGAGGAGATTGAATCATGAGGAAGATGGACGAGCATCGAATGGATGTTTTATGTATCAATCTGTCGCTAGTTGACTGAAAAGCTAATTTTATGAATGCCAAAATACTAGCTAGCTACGTACATTTATTGGGCGTTCGTGGAGAGCTGTTGAGACCCATAAAACTCACTAGTTTATTTTAAACCGGGATAAAAAAGGGAGGGGAAAACTAACACTAATCCTTAAGGAAATAGTGGGATTATCGCTATATTTAAAATTATGTTAGTGCACCGAATGTACAAATAATTTAAACATATAGGTTTCTAATGTGCCGAAGAGTAACAGTAGTGGCCAATCAGAAAGTCAAGTAGTCTAGGCTAACTAACGGTAGCCACCTAGTCTAATACGTTAAGAGCGCTGTCAGTAAGTAACGACGGCCTTCAACTTAAAGTTTGGGAATTTGTGCAGAAATAAAATTTGCGATGAATAAATATCATAAATGCGATAACATAGCGATAGCTTACTAAACAAGAGGAAACGCAGTACGCGCAACTCAATATGCTAGCTAGCTCGCTAGCTATCCAAGTAAACGTTAGCGATTAAATCCCAGAAATTTCCCCAAGCGCGTTGCCAGTCAGAAAACTCCTCTACAAGTTCCCAGTTAGCTAGCTAACTATCTGGCTGATTAGCTACCATTAACGATACCTCATGAGAAACGAATGTTATAGCTAGCTAGCTAGTTAGACTGCAACGCTCCAACTTTCCCACTGTATTTACATATATTTATTTCCGTGGGAGAGGGAACAGTGGGTTCTTAATGGCAGACTTTCAGGAACTGTAGCAACAACAACCTATAAAGTTTTAGGTTGTTATTTAGGATTTTTCCAAAACGGCCAGCTTGCTGTAAACTAGCTAGTTAAGATAGACTTATACAGCTTGAAAGTCACAGTTATATACTTTGCTGCAGGACTATATAGTTATTGGAGCTACCTAGCTAGTTGTTGATTTTTGCCACTGCGATGGCTGGCGGTGGCGTCTCCCCCTTGGGTGGCGCGCCTCCATTGTGGTATCACCGGGACCTGAGTCGCGCTGCCGCGGAGGAGCTGCTGGCTCGGGCCGGCCGAGATGGGAGTTTCCTGGTCCGAGACAGCGAGAGTGTGAGCGGTGCTTACGCCCTTTGCGTTCTGTAAGTCCTTGTTTCTCTTGCGTTCTGAATGTGAAAAGTTCCCTTGTTTCCACAGTGTTCTTACCGTATCTTTAATAACTGCTGGTGGTTGCAAATTAACGGCATGATAAGATAAATGAATCTTAACTTGATACTTGACTGCATAATGCAGATTTTTCGAAGCACTTCGTGTGGTTTTGTATAACATAAAAGGTAACGTTTGATACACGGAAGTGTAGGACCTCATCACCGAGACTTTATACCTATTATCGAGTGTTTTTCAAAGTTACTCTGTGACACGCATGTAGCGATCAAAAAACGAAGCCTGACTGACAAGGGAAGGTTGTTTGGATTTTCTTGCATGGCTACACGTGCGAACGTATAATTATTCCACTCTAAAATGAAACTGCATATTCTGAAGCGATGGTTGGCTTCACGCTAGAAATAACGTTGGCGCAACTTGTACTGTGCAATGACAGTTGTGACGAATAGTAATAAGTACCTAACCAATAGTTTTGATTTAATGTAATGGGAAGACTTTTACGTAAGCAAAATATTTAATTTAAATATTTAGTGTGAGTCGCACTGGAACAGATTTACAATCATGATGAACGCACGCACACCGCATTGCAGTACGAAATAACTTTCTGCAAAAGCACTGCTGAATCCGCACGAGCTCTTCTGGAAGTGCAGAAGTCACGTGACTATTGACCTCCACATCACCATGAGTTGCATCGACAATAATCATCTTGCTTTAAGCGATAATGAGAATTTTTCTTGCTTTCAGTTTTGAAATGTAATATCCATACGCCAGGCTTCGCAATAGCGTACAACAAATCTGTTCCCAAATAGACAGTGCCACCACTATTGACAGATTGATGCATCTGATTCTGAACGCGGGTGATGCAAATTTGCGACATTCGTTAGCTTTTCGTACAAAATGGAAGGGTTCGCAGCACCACGAAAACATTGGCAGCTGAAATTGTAACATAGGACTGGCCGAACTTTTAAAAACTAACCCTAAACTAAGAGAAACATAAGTGCTCATCCCAAGTTTTCGAAAATACACCTGGATGATCTTTAATCCTTTTGAGATAATGTTCTTTAGACAGATGAGTCAAAATTTGAACTTTTTGGGTGACATGGGTCCCATTATGTTTGACGTAAAGCAAATACAACATTTCACAGTAAGAACATCATACCTGTCAAACATGGTGGTGGTAGTGTGATGGTGTGGGGATGCTTTGCTGGTTTGGGACCTGGACGGTCATCTGCACGTGAGCTCAAGCTGAAGAGTAATTGGGTTATGCAGAAAGACATTGATCCAAAACACCAAAGTCCACATCTGAATGGCTGAAAAGAAACAAAATTAAAAAATTTGAAGCGGCCTAGTCAAAGCCCCGTCTTGAACCCAATAGAGATGCAGCGGCAGGACCTGAAACCATCAGTTCATGCTTGACCTACCAATTTGATTTAAAGCAGTTCCTGCAAAGAAGAGTGAGCTAAAAAATTCCTTCACAGTACTGTGACAGACTGATATCAAATTATAGGAAGCATTTGGTTGCAGTTATTACTGCTAAAGGTGAAGCAACCAGTTTAGTTTTTAAAGGGCAATTATTTTCTCAAATGTAACTTTTTTCATTAATGAAATAAAATAATAATTTTTAAAAATGTGTTTTATGTTTACTCAGGTTCTTTTTGTGTTTTATTACCTTTTCCTAAAAATCTGAAAACATTTAGTGTTAAAAAAATAGCAATTATAGTGGAAATCAGGAAGGGGGCAATTACGTTTCCATGGCACTGTATGTAGGCTATGTACACATATATGTGCGTGCAAATAACTCACGTTTGTGTAGACTGTACCTATGGAGAGGATTTTTCACATTTGCGGTCAGGTTGTGAAATTTCATGCTTTATGCAGTGGTTTGAAGAGCATATCTCTGCATGCCTGAACCTGTCCCTTGGAGTGGAAATATTTAGGATGCTGAGGTGCTGATTATCATTGATCGTGAGAGTTTATACTCCTCTTTGAAATGTTTGCATCACGCCTGAGGCGTCCCTCGTGGATAGGCCAAGGCCTTTCTGAAACGTGTCGGCTCTGTCACACGGCCTGCATGATCTCACGCATAAAGAATGTTTGGCTTCCTCCGAGAGCCATTTTTTGGGGAGGGGGGCGTGTGATGCAGATGGCTGAATTATAGAGGTAGTCTTGTGATTACCCGTAGCGCATGCACTGGAGTAATGTCTGGTTAGAAGAAGCTTCACTGCGGTGACTGCAAACCTGCGTTGCTGGGACATAGACTCAGTAGTGGAGCCTCTGACCACTCTGGACTTGGACCCACGTGCAGTGTTAGCCACCATATTTGCTAGAGCGGAGAGCTGAGGACGAGCGTAAGGTCAGGTGTTTACAGGAGTTGGATGGCGGATGTTAAATCCTTGACTCTTCTCACTGTTTTTTATTGTAAATGTTTTTTGGAGTTTTATTGCAGTTTTATTTCTCGGTTTTATAGATTTTTGGTTTATATGTTTTTTAAAAACTACAGGATGTACTGTTACTTGCTGTTTTCTTATTTTATCTTTGTTTTATAATTTTTTCTAAAGCCTTTTGTGCTACATTACTACTTGAAAGATACTACTGTATATAAATAACATATAACTGGTGGTATTATTATTATTATTATTATTATTATCATCATCATCTCAGAATAGGTTATGATCTCGTGAGTCATGTGACCAAAGATGGGAGCTTTGGCCTGCAGAGTGTTTTATAACAGGTGGCCTGTGATTGGTTAGGAACCACGTGCACGTGAGGGCTTCCTGCGCTAGCATATCCTTGGCCCGGTGTAGCTAGCCAGCGGAGCGGTGGATAGTGCGTGGGACTGAAAGAGGGCTTGTGCGAGAGGCTGGCACCGTGGGCGTTTATTTGCAAGAAGGTGGCGAGGGCCGTGCCAAGCGCCGTGCCACGCTGGAAACTCTAGTGCCGGCCTACTAAAAACAGCCCGTCCCGTTTTTCTTTCCCAGAGACGAGGAGCGGGAGGGGATGAATGAGCAGTTGTTTCTGGCTGAAGGGTCCCTGATAGTGTCCCTTGGAGGGAAAGGGCTGACCCGGATGACTGAGAAACGAGTGTTAGCGCTCCTGTTTATATAAAAACACCTTTGTAAATAAGAAACGTCACCGCTAAAGTATACTTACAGCAGCCCGGGGAGGGGGGGTTCACCCTCAGCAAGGCTGTATGCTTTTTCCCTGAGCTTGATCAACTGCTAGCCATGAAACTATTGAAGGCCATGCTTGCTGGAGCACAAGTGACTTTCTGGCACATGGATGTTTTTTGTTGCTCCACAAAAGTACCTCAATATATGCAATAGAATCTATATTTCTGAATATCATCCAGTGGTATCCAGTCATGAAAAGCTTGTGGAAATGACACACTGATGACTGAGGGTTAACCTTTCCAATTCAAACTGTTTGAATGAGAACATTAATCAGAAAGTGAAGCATTAGGAAAATAGGGCTCATTAGGTTGGCTGCTGGTTCATAATAGAAATTTGAAAGCAAACTGACGATGGTTCTCATTTTGGCTGCGTAATATTCCCCAGCTTGTGAAGGGAGTGCTTGTGTGGAAAATTCCTGGTGGTGTTTTCAGTAGGCACAGGCAGTGCTTGCCTGAGGGCGGTGTGGTGGTCAGGTGAAATGACTGAACATATGGACGAGGGACGCCTGATTATTAAACACTACGGCAACAGCAATGCTGTATTATACTGAAAATAACAGTAGCGCCACCGCAACTCCTCCTATAAATAATTCACTTTGAACTGTGAATGGTGTTCTTTTCACCCAGGCATTTTCTCCATTGTACATATTTGCCTGCGGGACCTGACAGTCATTTGTCTCCATAATTACACACCACTTTATTTGCCCCAAGACTGCCTCACAATCTCACGAAAATCAGCGATGTAGATGTAAAAACCCGTGTTTAGTACCTTGGTTTTTAGACTCCACAGATTTCCAGTAATATTGTAATATTGTGATTATCGGACTTTTAATTAGGAAACTTTTCAGAGACCGTTGGAAACGGACTGTAGCGTGGCAGCCTGTCAGCCCGTCTGCAGATTCCCCCCCCGCCACCGGGGGTTCCATTCTAGGCCATGGCCCTTTCTGTATCGTGATCCCATCTCTGTCTGTTGCCCTTTCTGCTTTCCCTCTGCCTGAATGAAGTGGAAAAAATACATCTGGAGGACAGACTCTCTGCTGTCCTTAAAAATATAATTAAAACAGCGTTTCAAACAAGAGTTCCCTCAGTGCTCTGATATCACCAGTGCTGTGAGGTCACCACAGATGTCCACTTTAGTGGATCATAGTGAGCTGTTCTGCCTTGATTGGCAACAAACCCATACACAATATTTTTTATTTATTTAACCTTTATTTACTCAGGGTAGGTAAATATAAACACAATATAAAGATTATATTGAAATAAAAATATAGGCTGTATTTATTTATGCTTAGCCTATATGCTATAGCCTATAACTCCTTTTTAATATACCATGAAGAGTAGAAATAAACTTTGAGATCATGGAAACAAAGTTATTAAGTACATCCAAATCATAATATTTCAAAAGGGACATATGTATGCTTGGGCCCCATTTAGAAATTCTCCTCTAGGTGTACTGTTTCATTATGTCTGCACAATGTAGTTTATAATACGAGTTTGCATAGCATATGCTGGTTATAGCAATGTAATTAGTTCTGTGAAAGAGGGAAGAATGCATTGCCAGCTCAAATTAACCCGGTGCAGATCATCAGTCAATGTAAATGTACAAAGAGAAGTCACACACACCTCTAATTATTTCTTGGCTTGATCACAGGTATCTCTACTCCATGTTAGCTGAGTTAGTTCAGTCTTTTATGTATGTTCCTGTTTACCTGTATAACGAACCAGCCTATATTTTAATAGCACCTGCTTAGAGACTATATTTTAAATGCAGCATATAGCCTACTTGTTGGATATTTCTGTAGTATCTACAGGGCTGGAATGCTGGTGGGAGGAAGAGAGGTTTGTGCTACATAGAGTGAAGTGTCATCAGCACTGTACACCACTAAAATATTAGCAAACTGCACCTGCCATGTACAGCAGGAAGTCTATGGGTCTGTGCAAGAGTGCTGCATAGACTTCTAGTAGGCTAGAGCTGCCAGGTGGCATGTCAGAAATCAAACCAAGGAAATTGCACGATAGCTAGAAAATCAAGTGGCAGCTACAGGGTCATAATGGAAACTAATGTAAGGCTATTTTTATTCATTACGAAAGGGACCCTAGCAGTTTGTCTTCCCTTTTTTCTTGCATTCAGTCCTCTGCCAGACAGGTCATGATTGCCTCTTTGTGAAGCCCTTTATCAAACTATTATCCCATTTGCACCACCTACACCATCTATTTTGACAAAGTAATTGGCTTGAATTAAGCACAGATGATGATTGACAGCAATATTCACAAGTGACGCATTTTAAATTCAGTTCAGTTACTTTATACAGTGGAGATACTGCAGTGTTTTTAAGTGTTGTGCTAGGGCATGATAGGTTTTGTTAGACGCAGTAGGAAATGCCCATATTAGAATGAAAGCAGAACATTCAACTTGTGCTAAAAAGTTTAATAATTAGTTGAATCATGAATTTATCTTTAACTAATCATGGTCTTCATTCACGTCTTTTAAGTAGAATCAGGTGACTTAGTGCTGGGATAAAACAAAAACCTGCATCGCACCAGCCCTTTTTGAATAAGATTGGACACCTCTGCCTTACATGGATACATGTTTCATTTTACTGCAGCGATACCCAATCCTGATTCTGGAGAGCCACAGAGTCTGCTGGATTTTGTTTTTTCCTTAAGATCAGCGACTAATTTAGACCAAAGAAACCAGGTGACCTGAGTTCACTGTGTAATCAGCTGATTTAAATAGTCGTCTGCTGTGCTTCTCAAGTTCTGAATGACGACGAGAGTCTCTCAGGGCTTGTTTTGTTAGTGGAATGTTTCATAGATTCTGATTTATCATAATGTAAATCAGCTGGAAGGCTCACCTTGGCCACTGTTTCCATGGTATTCGCTGATCCACAGTGTAAAGATCAGTACATCCCTACAGAATCTGTGCAGCATTGATAAAAAAAATAAAATAAAAAAGAACTCTCAGCCCCCTGTGTCCAACAATAGCCACCCCACTTGAGGAAATGTGTGCACATTGCCAAAGCTCTTTTTTGTTGTTGTTTTGGGAGGTTGTGGGGGAGTGTGTTCTGCTGAAGGTGAAAGCCCTGTTTTCCTGTTTAAACTCTGCCCAGCAACAATGGTATTGACATCGATGTTGGGTAATGCAGTTTACAGCATACTAGATGTTATGCAGCACTGAATCGCCTTGCCACGCAACATTAAGTTTCTTTTCGTTTCTTTTTTTTTTTGGAAAATGGTTGCTTAGTAGGGCTTCCAAGCCAAATGGAAAGTCGACAGGAGGCGGGAGCATATGGTCTGTGTTTCAGGAGTTCCCTTGGCAGACACAGGGGTCAGATCTGGGTTTTGGCCTCTGGCTTGTTTTGAAGCAGGGCAGAATTATACAGGGAGTTGATACTCTACTTTTTCTGACCTTAGTCCATGAGAGAGGAAGAGCTACTGATTGAGGGTGCAGCTCTCTGAGGGTTTCCAACCAACACTGGGGGACCTGCAAAAGCCCTCAAAAATGTAGTATAGTGTGGATTTTAAGTGGAACTGTAAAACAATATGAAAGCTACATTACTGTAATTACTCTATTTGTAATCCATTTTTTTCTTTATATTTCAGAGAATACCTGAAAGAATCCCACTCCAGTTAGTTTCAAATGAAACCCCTATTTTATTACTAATTACTAAGCTTAATGCGACATTAATGCAAAACGGCATACTGGGGCCATGTCTCATGTTAATCAGGCAGGTGAGTCTTATTGTTGGCGGGCTCTCAGTTTTCCAGTGCGTTCTCCCTGCCGCGTTTAAAGCTGACACAACGGTCCGACCCGCCGTCTGTTTTGCTCTCTTTGGAGGTGGAAGCCAAGGGCTCTGAGGCCTGCTGGGTTGTGCTGGGTTGTGCTGGCGTGTCTTGGAAGTGAATTTAAAAGTGAAAGAACACTGGGGAAGCCCTGCGGCTGTTTCCCCTGTCAGCAGCCGTGCAACGAGATGCTCGCTCACTCCTTTGTGTCGCGTTGTGTGTGTCCGCTGCAGCAGTGTCAGCGCACACGCTTCCGCTGAATTATTTATGGGGAAGCCCTTAGACGGCTGCGGGCACAGGATGTGGAAAAGCTGGCAAGCTGTACTGCCCATTTAACCAAAGAGTAGACCTGTCAAATTCTGTACTCCCAATAAAACCTGTCCTGAGGAGGGCGGAACAGGCCCAGGGCGTTCGCAAATGTCCTTTTGAAACATCTGCACCAGGTGAGTGGATCGCTTTGTCTCGATCGGCTGTCCTCTGGGGGAAAAACGTCCCCACAAAGGCTGAAAACAAGACTGGAAAGTGGCATAACAGGGTATTTATGGCTGGGTGTCCTTCAGATGTGTTTCTATCAAGCGAACGTGCCAGAGAAAGTGGAGGCCTTGTGATGAGGGACAATACAGCAGCCACATTGGCCGCAACGTGTGACAGGAACTGCGATAAATATAACGCAGCAGACAGTTCGCCCACTGTGTGCCTGGAGTTTATCCCCTGCATTGTTTGTGAGGACCTTGGGGTAAAAACACAAGAGCAGTGCTTTGTCCACTGGTTTGATGAAGGGCCCTCAGGAAGCCCTCCCTTTCTCTTTAGTTTTACTTGGTCGTAAACTGAGCTCTGATATCAGAAAATGTGTCTCAGTATCGCAGGAAGTGCACATATGTCTCCGTTGTAGCAAGCACTTGTTTTAGTGACCACAGACAGTGTAGAGGTTTGCAGCAGTCTCCAATCTCTATTTGGGGCCTAATAACATTTGTGTTCTGGTTGCTCAAAATGCATGTAAGGTGCTGAAATCAGTACGTCTGCCAGTAAAGAACAGCATTTGACAGATGCGATGTTGTGTAACCCAGTGCTTAATCGCTGTCCTACATCATTTGAATTGTATGATGTGTGGCCTTATCTTTTCTCATACAGTGTAAAAGTTTTAGTTTTTGACTTTAAAACCACACATTACAGCCGTTGCTGTTTTTGCTGCTGACTCGTGAAAGTGTTACCCTACCACCAGCGAGGTTCACTATTAGTACGCCTGTGGCTGGACTGGACAGATGTGATGACATGACTGATGTCCTCTAAACCCTGATGTGTGAACTTTGCCTGGCATGTTAGTTATGAGCAGTATTTCACCCGTAATTAGGTTTGAGGGTTAGTGAGCTGATTACTGTCTTACTGACGTACAAGATTACAGAGTGTCCACAGGGGTGAATTTAGTCACTGGCTGCTCTTGCTGTCTGAAGGTGTTACTTAGTTTTTGTGTTTTTAAGGTGCTATCTATGTCTCCGGTCCTGTAGTGCACAGTACTGGTCTGCGTGAGATGGGAGGGGCTGACAGCATGGTCGGCACCCACATAACACTGGGGCGTCCTGATTGGCTGACTTTGATATAGGACCGCCTGGTGGCTGTTGAGCTGCTGTCACGCTGTTTTCATACAAACAGGACGCAGATGCAAATGAGATTAAAATGGGGAACAGAGATGTTCTCTCACCACTTCCCCGCACCTCCCCTGCATATCTGAAGGGCGACAGCTGTGAAAATCTAAAGGGATTTCTTGTGCTCTATTCTATCCCCGTAATTCCAAACACCTCAGTCATGCGTGCAGTGCGCCGGCCCAAACGGGCCCTGGTTTTACTCCCTGCTGGGGACAAGGAGCCCGTGTGAGGTCACGCGTGCCTTCGGTGTCCTGCCGAGAGCGCTTTTTCCGGACCCGTGAAGGGCTCCGGTGGTGCGACCGCGTCTGTCTGGTGGAGCCGAACGTGCAGCAGCAGCTGTGCTGGCGAAGTCGCTGCTTCCGCGTCGGTCAGAGGCAGAGCACCGTTGGTGCCGCGTTTAAAGATTAAGCGCAGAGCTGGGAGGCTCCAGCCGCGGCTGCAGGGGGAGGCAGGAGGGCAGGTGTTGCTCTGCTAACCTGAGAGCCAAATGTGCCGGGTTCAAAGGCCAGGCAGCTGCTGTTTTGACTGCCCTTGTTGCCGGGCGCCGCTGTTTGGATGTCAGGCCTCCTGCCTTTGGAGGTGCGGCGGTTAGGGACGGTTCTCCCCGCGCTGATCCTAAGCGCCCTGGGATGGGAGAGCGTGCGCTCAACGTACGCCCCCGTGAGAGTCTGGGACGCCCGGCGGCAGGACGCTGCGCCCCGCTGATGCCCGTCAGCCGCGGCCGGTCAGCGGGCGTCCATCGGGTCATCCTGTGTGGGCGGCGTGCCGGTTCTGCCCTGGTGCACTTTGCCGGGCGCGGGAGTCGGAGCGTAGCGGGGCCACATTCCCAGCCTGCTCTGCTGCAGGCAGCCCACGGCCTGTAATAAGGTCAGGTTGGCTGGCACTTTCAGTTTGAGCGGAAATACAGCGGAGCGGCGGTGCACTTGTTTCAGTTCCTTTGGGGTCCCTTGGTTGTGTGTAGGTGTTTCTGTGTGTCTGTGTGTGTGTGTGTGTGTGTGTCTGTGTGTGTGTGTGTGTCTGTGTGTGTGTCTGTGTGTGTGTGTGTGTCTGTGTCTGTGTGTGTGTCTGTGTGTGTGTGTGTGCCTGTGCACGTGTGTGCGTGTCCCCGCATGTACCTGTATGTGTGTCAGTGTGTGCTTGTGTGGGTAAATGTCTGTGTGTATGTCTTCAGGCCTCTGAGTGTGATTGTGTTCCTCCACCTCTGGCCTTTTCTGTCAATAAATGTAGAGCTTCACACTGGGATGTGAATGTGAGGGCCTCTTTCGGCTGTCCAAGGCTACTGCCTGCTGAAAAAAAGGCTACAATTGTACAACACTGCTCAAACTCTTTCATACTCTTGACTTCTTATCCTTCCTTTTATTCTTTTTTACCATCAGTATCACCCTTATTTGTGTGAATACAGCACTGCAGTGACCATTTTCTGGACTGGCACCTTCAAAACTTTTCCAGTCTAGCCACCATGTTCTCTTTTGAACTGCGTGATTGTGTGGGGCAATCTGTACACATATGTGTAGGGGTGTAGTGAGTGAAATGAGTGTTGAAGGCCATTTGGGCTGTAAGTAAAGTTTTAACCCTTTCAGGGCCCTGCTCTGCTTCCACATATGGTTTCTGCAGGTTGACCAACAAGTGCATGCAAGTGGACTTGCGTAGGGTAAAGATACAGTTTGAGAAGTGGAGTACGAGGGGTCTTTAAAGTGAGTACGAGGATTGTGGTGGGGGTGTCCCAGCCATTGGCCTATGCAGACCCATCGCATTTAATCTGCAGAGGGAGAAGGCCCGGTGTGTCCAGAGACCCAGCGCAGGGCAGAGAATGAGAGGAGAGCATCATGCTGCTTTCTCTAGCGGCACAGTGCCCTGTGTAGATGTACGCCAGTGTGCCGGTGCCCTGTTTGCCAGGGGGACCCGCCGCCCACGTCTGAGCTGAATGTGTCGCAGTTTAGCAGCTAACTGAGCCCTGCTTTGGGCCCTGGTTATCTGAGCTCAGGAGCTTCTCCCTGCCCGGGGCGCTGCTGTTCTCTGTTTAATTGTCCGTGGGGCGGAACCATTTGTGAGGGACGAGGTTCCCAGGCAACATGACACCGGCCTCCAGTTGTATAAACAACGGAGGAACAAAAAAAAAAACAGCACAGCGTGTCTGTTACCGTGACGATCTGCGCCGCTCCACCCTAGCGCCCCGGCCTTCACCTCCCAGAGACGGCGGACGAGGGCTAAAAGCCCCGGCGGCGTTTCCGCGACGGCGTCGTGACCTGCCCGGCGAGCGTGGCGTTCTGCTGGCGAGAGCGAGCGTTGGGAGCATTCGGTTTGTCATGTTTTCCGTTCTGTTCTTGGAGATGTGCTCGGTATGCAAACGTGCGGTAGCCGCCGCCCGGGCTGCCTCTTTGCATTGGAAATGGCGCAGCGAGGAATCATGGGAGAGTTTGGGTGGAAGCGAGGGCACCAGCAGGTCGCGGGGGCGGGGTCGGGGTCACGGGCTTTGTTTGTGTGACCTGTCGGGACGGGAGCCCTGCAGACGTGGAGCAGGGGGGACTGCAGTGGGGCTTTCCCCAGTTAACCTTCTGATAAATGAGCTTTTTCACCTCACTCTCAGTTTATGGGGTTAAAGAACCGTGTAACATAATGTGTTTGCATTTCAACGTTGGTGTGCAGCGCTCCAGCTGTTGTGTGTGCGTGTGGTGGGCGCGGTGTCGAGCGCCCAGCGGTGTGTGTGGTGGGTGCGAGGCTCCGGGTGCTGGTGTGCGTGGTGTGCGGCGCCAGGTGCGTGTGGTGCGCTGTGTGTGCGAGCGCTCCAGCGTGTTGTGTTGTGTGTGCCTGTGTGTGCTGGGCGATGCCTGTGCTGTGGTGGCGGGTGCTGCGTCGGGCTTTGCGAGGCTCCAGCGTGCGTGGTGTGCGCGTGTGTGTTGCAGCCTCTCTCAGCATGTGTGTGCGTGTGTGTGGCAGTGTGTGGTGCGAGCGCTCCAGCGTGTGTGTGTGTGCAAGCGCTCCAGCGTGTGTGTGTGTGCGAGCGCTCCAGCGTGTGTGTGTGTGTGTGTGTGCGTGTGTGTGTGTGCGTCGCGTGTGTGTGTGGGTGCTCCAGCGTGCGTGTGTGTGCGCGTGTGTGTGCGAGCGCTCCAGCATGTGTGTGCGTGTGTGTGCGCGTGTGTGTGCGAGCGCTCCAGCGTGTGTGTCTGTAAGGTGTGGCCGTTGGGCTGGGGTTGATGGACACTGCCAGGTTGGCTGCGGAGCTCAGACAGCCCCCACAGCTGGGCCCCCTGATTACAGCGGCGCGGCCCGCGGGCCCACGGCCTGCGTGAACACACGGCTCTCTTTCCCACGCAGGGAGACGGGGAGACATGTGACACGGTGGCTTCGCTCCCGACACTCCCCCAAACCCGTGGAGTTCCTCGTCAGCGCGATAGCCGTTCGCTGCGTCCAGTCGATGGCGGCGGCCGCGCCTCGTTTGCAAAATGCACGCTGGGGCTCGCGTTTAATATAAGCCACCCTGTGAAAACCGTGCTTGTGAAAACCGTGATCGAGCGTAACGCACAGCACTGGTGATGATATGAACACAAACACAGGGAAGGAGCTGCACAGGGCGCTGGTGTTCACAGGGATTTGGCTTCTCCCCAGAACGCAAACAGGATTATACCAAATGAATGACTGTGTATTGAAAGTAACTGATTGTCTGAATGTGGAGCAGAAAATGAGCCTAGTATCATTTTACGAGTGCTATTTTTAGTGTGTTTACTTGAACTAGCGCTGGAGGAACACTTGTGTTTCCGCTTATTGACAGTGGAAAAACGGTGGTTGGTTTTTTTCAAAATGAAAAACCCACCCCGCTAAATTGACTTGCAGGCATGCTGGTGGCCCCCTGGCCAGCGAGAGTCCCAGCTGTCTAACCCCAGCTAAGTGGAGCGGCGCTAATGCGGCTTCCTGTTTTTGGGGTGACCTGCGGCCGTTCTCTGTTTCAGTGCCGATGTGTTGTGTAAGGACAGCCTAGCGCTGTGATGCATTCTGACTGCAAGTGTGAAAAAAGAATCTGTTAAAAACCAAAAAAAACTGAAGGGGAGTGTCATATTGCGATGCTGTCACGTCTGGCCTGTTTTGTGTGTGTTTGTGTTTGTATGCATGAGTGTATATGTTTGTGTGTGTGCTTGTGCATATGCGTGTATGTGTGCATGTATGTGTGTGTGTTCGTGTGTGTGTTTTTCTGTGCACGAGTGTGTACGTTTGTGTGTTTGTCTGCGTGAGTGTGTATGTTCATGTGCGCACCTGCTTGTGTGAGTTAGTAATCCAGGTGTATTAACAGATTCTGTTATCCGGGTGCAAGAGGTAGCACAAAATCAATGTTGAAGTTCAGAAATTAAAACCCAACACCATTGAAAGTGTATTCTATCTGGGAATGTGACCAGCTGTGCAATCCTCAGTGTGTCACATGACCCCCCCAGTCCTGTTTGATTAGCCTATCAGGGCTGAAACTCATGTCCCAGTCTCAGTGTGAATTTACCAGCTCAGTTTCCTTCAGACACGCTCTGGCTAAGTCCTCTTTTATTCCCGTTTCTTTCGGGTGCTTGGAGCGAGCCTTGTCCACCACTACATTTCCTGTTCTGTCCAGGGACATTCTTGTAGCATCGGTGGCTTCCCAAATGCGTCATGCATGTACAGAACCGCAGGCATGTTTCCTCTTATCATTGGCTCCGTTCCTGCTTTCCCAGGCCTTTGCACTAGTGTGGCTGGGCCTGCAAAGCAGATTCAAATCGAGCCATGTTGCTATATGAGAATGATTTGCAGAGTTACCGCATTCTGAGTGCATGAATGCAGATCTGGGGTTTTAGTTGCACACTCAAATTCAAGTTTGCTATATCGCCATGGCAAACAAGTGGAATTGTACTGCCAAAGCTGCCATTTTTTAATAAGTAATTAAAAGCATTATACAGGATAATTTTACACATACTCTTTTTTATGTTGTCCTTAGTCCTAATTGTACTATAAATGCAATGGTGTATTTATGCATTTGTAGGAATGATTCAAGGTTAAAACAAGGGAAATGTTTTTTTTTTGTTGCAATTTTCTGTTCAGCTTGCTGAAGCTTCTCTCTCGTGCAGTTTGTAACAATAACCAATTACCGTGTAATATATTGCTTAGCTTGCAGTAATTGGTATTTACAGAAAAACTAACTCTCTCCTCTTCTTCCTCTCTCCCTTCCTTCCTCCCCCTTTCTCTCTCTCTCTCTGCAGCTTCCAGAAGCATGTGCACACCTACAGGATTCTCCCGGATGAGGAGGGCTTCCTGGCGGTGCAGGTAGAGTACTTCCCGCTCCCCCGCAGGGTCCCCACAGTGTGTTATGTAAACACTGCGCATCGTGTTGTGAAACGGGGAGGTGCAGGGGTCAGGGCACTGATACGTAACCTTGGTGAAATATGAACTGTGCGCTACGCAAACTGTTCCAGACAAATGCGTCTGCAGAGCACAGATGTGTTGGTAATAATAACAGGGAGGCCGAGCCAGTCTGTTTTGTAGATGCGTTCGGTGTGTTGGTTCCTTTAAAGGAGGAGAGTGTGGTGGGCTTTAGGGCACTGGGAGTTGGTTTTGGAGAGCTGACACCTGTGTTGGCATCTGAGTTAGTGCCCGTGTTGGCACCCAAGTTAGCGTCCATGTCCAATCCGCTGCGTCTCTGTGAGTGAGAATGCTACGTCCTGGCCAGCGACCCTGGTCTCGAGACAGGAGGCCGTCCTGCAAACTGTCTGCCCCACTTCTTTTTTTTCAACAGGAAGTCTTTTTACAATTTTGAGGCTTCCTCTACTAGCTTCACTGTGCTCCAGATTTGTAGCAGTGCAAAATGGTTTCCTCCTCTGTGTTATGTAGTGGTGTAGAGCAGGAGCTTTTTGGTGTTGAACCTGCTGTATTCAACAATTTCTTGTGTGAGCTTTAAGGAATTTATTGGGATGGCAGGTATGCCCCATACCTATACAGCACCGAGACTTTTCAGGGGTTCCCCACAGAAATAACCACAACAGCCAACAGACAGAATTCAAAAACACAATAAAGCCCCAAACTAAGGGGGGTTTTGCGTTTTTTCCTTCTTCTTCTCATTCTTCTTCTTATTTTTACTGCCGCCTATCCCACTAACAACATGTCTCCCCATTGGATACTTTACCGACACCAGCCAAATCTTCACCTACACAACCCAATCAAAAACTTGCATAAACACGCAAAATACCCATACCTTTTTATTCTGAAACATTTCCAGTTTAAACAGCTAGTCTGCTGTGGCCTAGTGGGCAAGGTTACAGTCTTGGGAACACGGGGTCCTAGGTTCAAGCCCAGCTAGGAACACATTTCTGTAACCTGCTTTTACCCTCACTAATAATTGTCTACTACTTCTCAATTATTGCTTTTGCACCATATCTACCTGCCGTTCACCGAACGTATACACTGCATTATGACGTACCGTCTGCACGTTCAGTTATTAACCGGCTACAATATTGCAAAGCCATATGGATGCAACGGGAGCTCTTCTGTGCTTACTGGCCTGTGTTCTTGTTTAAAACCACGGACAGGTTTGCTAATGATATTTCAAAATAACAGAATTCGAAATAACAGACAACGGAGCAGGACAGAAGGGTACACAAGTTGCGACCTAGGGAGTTCTAATTCTACGGGCTTGCTGATTCTTTTGTCAATCAAGGCTGGTTGGATGGCCGTCAAATCCATGAGTACATACACTGGCCATATTTCACCTACGTTTCTGATGCGTTTACGCTTAAGCCACCTCACCCTCCTGAACTATTTTACATATATAGCAAACCGAAACTGCTAAACGGTACACGCTTATCAGACTGTACAAATTCACACAACGATAGCCATAATCCACAACCACAATTTCTTACAGGGTCACTTCGCATTTCTCACTCATAATAAAACGCTTTGCCAAAAGAAATGATATCTCATGAAAAACACGTTCTCAACATACAAAAATGCCAAGTTACTCACACATACAGGACATACCCCATCTATAACTCATTCATTCACACTGCCAAAATCCAGGCCTGCCATTAAAAGTATTGATATCAAAATGACGCCAAGTTACAGTACTAGAAACAATATAGGCTATCTTGCCTCACCGAAATTAAATAAGATGTATTCCAAAGCAATGCTACCCAATATTTCCTCAATTCTTTCAAGTCACTTGGCCCTGTGTTTTGTAGTCTTACCATTTTCCAATGTCATGCAAACTTTGTGTCAGATCAAAGTGTCAAATATTTCGAATTGCCTCATGGAACACATTGAAATTCATGTAGAAAACTGCTGCTGAGTAACTACAGTCAGCATATTTCTTCAGAAAACATGTTTATACTTGCTTCTGAATTGAATTTGAGTAAATGTACAAGTTATTGTATATTTGCTACGTACAATAAATACTGCATGTGTAATACATATTGTACATACATACATACATAGAGAACTCCTTTATCCCCATGGGGACATTTCCCTCGCAGCATGTTACATTCACATTTACGAACACACACTTATACCAAGAAACATACTATCATTCACGCAACAGAAAGGCTGGGCAGCGAAATACATACATACCAATACTAATTGGACATATAGACGCCTATTCAATCAATCTTGACTGTGAGAGAGCCATCCACACACATGTTTGGCCTGTCCATGTACTGCATGCTTATACACACAGGCCCCGTGACTTGAAAGAATTGAGGAAATATTGTGTAGCATTGCTTTGGAATACATCTTATTTAATTTCGGTGAGGCAAGATAGCCTATATTGTTTCTAGTACCGTAACTTGGCGTCATTTTGATATCAATACTTTTAATGGCAGGCCTTGATTTTGGCAGTGTGAATGAATGAGTTATAGACAGTGTATGTCTTGTATGTGTGAGTAACTTGGAATTTTTGTATGTTGAAAACGTGTTTTTTATGAGATAGTATTTACTGGACCCTGATTATGCTCTGTCTGTCAGTATGTCTGTAGTGGGTTCAAAGAACTTTGTTCGGATCAGCTCTTCACACTGTATACCTGCAGTTTTGTCTGTGCATCTATATCTGTCTGTCTATCTTTGCACCTCATAGTGTGTGTGTGTTTAGGTTTGTGATGTGGAATCATATTTTATATGTTTGTTTATCCTTTCTTATATTGTAGTTATATCATTGCTTCAGGTATTGAATTTGATCTTTGTGAATCCCCTAGTGGTGTGTTGCTGTTTACATGTCCACCTTTTTTGTGGTTTTATTGTCCAAAGCGATGTCCTGACACAGGTCAGATATGGTACAATACTTATACAATCAGTTATCCATAGCCATGAACATCAAGTGCAGTTCACACAGTAAGCATAGTTGAAGTCAGTGAAGTTATGGTAAGTCATGAACTAGAAGGTGAGTCATGATTACAAGAGATATGATAAACATCTACAACACCACGGTAAAGATACAAGCGAAACATGAAACTGCTAGAAAATCAAGATACAAGTGATACATCAGAGTGATACTTGAGAGTAACCCTGCAGAGGAGTGGTGTCAGAGTTTGTCAAGGTACAGTCTGAACAGATGTGTCTTCAGACCACAATGGAAAATGAGCATTGACTGAGATCGTTCCACCTCTAGGGAGCTAGGGTGGAGAAGCTCCGTGGTTGGGTCAAGCGAGAGCCATTAACAGAGATGGCAGGAAGTGCAAGTTGCCCTGCTGCAGCAGAGCAGAGTGGTCAAGCTGGGGTGTAGGGTTGAATTATGTCCTGTAGGTAGGAAGTGGCTGTACTGTTGACTGCACTGTAGGCCAGTCAAGACATTGGACTTGATACTGGCAGCAACCGACAGCTAGTCGAGTCAGCCTGTAGTACTGTGTATCTGTGTGTAGTGTGTATGTGTCAGCCTGTAGTACTGTGTATCTGTGTGTAGTGTGTATGTGTCGGCCTGTAGTACTGTGTATCTGTGTGTAGTGTGTATGTGTCAGCCTGTAGTACTGTGTATCTGTGTGTAGTGTGTATGTGTCAGCCTGTAGTACTGTGTATCTGTGTGTAGTGTGTATGTGTCAGCCTGTAGTACTGTGTATCTGTGTGTAGTGTGTATGTGTCAGCCTGTAGTACTGTGCATCTGTGTGTAGTGTGTATGTGTCAGCCTGTAGTACTGTGCATCTGTGTGTAGTGTGTATGTGTCAGCCTGTAGTACTGTGTATCTGTGTGTAGTGTGTATGTGTCAGCCTGTAGTACTGTGTATCTGTGTGTAGTGTGTATGTGTCAGCCTGTAGTACTGTGTATCTGTGTGTAGTGTGTATGTGTCAGCCTGTAGTACTGTGTATCTGTGTGTAGTGTGTATGTGTCAGCCTGTAGTACTGTGTATCTGTGTGTAGTGTGTATGTGTCAGCCTGTAGTACTGTGTATCTGTGTGTAGTGTGTATGTGTCGGCCTGTAGTACTGTGTATCTGTGTGTAGTGTGTATGTGTCAGCCTGTAGTACTGTGTATCTGTGTGTAGTGTGTATGTGTCAGCCTGTAGTACTGTGTATCTGTGTGTAGTGTGTATGTGTCAGCCTGTAGTACTGTGTATCTGTGTGTAGTGTGTATGTGTCGGCCTGTAGTACTGTGTATCTGTGTGTAGTGTGTATGTGTCAGCCTGTAGTACTGTGTATCTGTGTGTAGTGTGTATGTGTCAGCCTGTAGTACTGTGTATCTGTGTGTAGTGTGTATGTGTCAGCCTGTAGTACTGTGTATCTGTGTGTAGTGTGTATGTGTCAGCCTGTAGTACTGTGTATCTGTGTGTAGTGTGTATGTGTCAGCCTGTAGTACTGTGTATCTGTGTGTAGTGTGTATGTGTCAGCCTGTAGTACTGTGTATCTGTGTGTAGTGTGTATGTGTCAGCCTGTAGTACTGTGTATCTGTGTGTAGTGTGTATGTGTCGGCCTGTAGTACTGTGTATCTGTGTGTAGTGTGTATGTGTCAGCCTGTAGTACTGTGTATCTGTGTGTAGTGTGTATGTGTCAGCCTGTAGTACTGTGTATCTGTGTGTAGTGTGTATGTGTCAGCCTGTAGTACTGTGTATCTGTGTGTAGTGTGTATGTGTCAGCCTGTAGTACTGTGTATCTGTGTGTAGTGTGTATGTGTCAGCCTGTAGTACTGTATATCTGTGCATCTGTGTGGCACTTTTCAGTAGCAGCTGGCAGGGCCTGGTGCTTATCTTGGCACAGCTTTCGCTCGTGGACAGACAGCGGCTCTTTGTGCGCGGGTGTCGGCCGGACCCAGCAGCTGGTCAGGGGCTCCGTCTGATGAGGCGACATTGCTGTCTGCCCCTCGGCCTGATGGGAAACCCCACCCCCATCCTGGGGGGTGTCGGGAGCATAGCGCACGCGGGGGAGGGCTTCATTTGCATTCCCGACAGTCAGAGCAGACTCTGCTGGCACAGGTCCTGGAGGTTTTTTGGCAACTTGATATCTTGTTGTTTGCAGAATGTTATGGGTCTCAATGAAAGTACAAGATGTGCAAAGTGTTGCTGAGCTGTAGAGGATGACAGCATGGCTTTGTATCTTTGACATTGACATCAAGTCACTTGTGTCTTTGTTTGCTTGGTTTGGAGGAAATGCTCGATGGACTCGAATTTGAATGTGAGATTATATTGAAAGATTAGCCGTTATTGGTTCCTGCAAGGACTGCCATCATCCCAATCAGTCATATTTTTGGCCTGTCCTCTAGTGCAGGGCTCCCAAACCCTGTTCTTGGAGATCTACCATCCTGTAGGTTTTCTCTCCAACCCTAACAACGCATACCTCCATTTGTGTCTTACTGTTAGCTGCTGTCATGCAGGGTGAGAAATTGGAAGCCAGAATGTGGAAGTCCTCTGAGAAACAGCGCTCTCCTTTGGTTTATTCGTACTTCATAGACACCCTCCCGCCTGAGTCACGTTTGACTCAGGCTCTCTCTAAGAAAAAAATGATGTGTAAACACACTCCAGTTGCTGTCTACCCCCAGAAAAATGTGTTGTTCCCGCTCGGAAAAGCGATGAATTTACATCTGTTCATCCGATCAACGACTAATGTAGGCGGTCCAGTTTTAGTGCTACTCTGCCGTTGTAGCGTAGAGACCAAGGTTGCAGCATCACATCCGGCTGCCCAGGGCTTTTCTTGGTAAGGAGAAGGCTGCAGTTTGACTGGGCAGGGGGTTTCCTCATCCTGTCGTGGGTTTACACATTTCCTTCTCCCCAGTCTGCTCTGCTGCCTGGTTCATGTACCTGATCCTGCGCCTCCTGCTTCTGCGTTTCAGCTTCCTCATCTGTGGCCTTTTTCATTAAACACTTTACGTGTATCTGTTTGTACGTGTTTGTGCGTCTGCGTGCATGTATGTGTCTATGTGCGTGCGTGTGTGCGTGCGTGTGCGCATGTGTGCAGACCTCACAGGGTGTGCAGCCGAAGCGGTTTAAGAAGCTCCCGGAGCTGATCCAGCTGTACCTGCAGCCCAGCCAGGGCCTGGTGACCACCCTGCTCTATCCCGTGGAGCGCGAAGAGAGCCCAGACGACAGGGATTACTCCGGTAACAAGCCCCGCCTCCAGAAGGCCAACTGCCCCCAGTACCTGCTGTCCTCTCTGCGGTAGCATGCATAGCCATAAGGGCACAGTGTATGTGCCTTTACATGGACAAGATTTTCTATCATTTTATAGCTGTACAATGTTATTTCTCATTACCACCCCCTGCCTCTTTCATCAAGTATCCATTTGTGATTATTAAAAATAATTTATGATACTTCAACAACGTCTGCTTTGCTGCTACTCCTTTAGATAGCATTTTGAGGAGAAAATAGTACTCTTATGCGCTGTCCGGTTTAAACTGTAGGGTAATGCCTGCTTTTAAGCGGTCTTCAGTAATCTCTCGTTAGTGGTAAGCGGTGCAGATGACACAAGTCTTTTATTTGAATTGCATTGCTAGAATGCTAAAAGCTTGTTGTGAGTAAATGCTGCCGCCCCCGCTGCAGATGCTGTGCACACGCTTTTCTGGCATCGGTCAGCTCTGTAATTTAACAGAGCGACCACACCCAGAGGAAACGCAGGCTCAAGCCAGCTCCGACACCGCCAGGCTGCCGGTCAGGGGCGAGAGCGGGGGAGGCAGACCGGCTACGGGACGCCTAGCTGCCGGAAACCCACACCGTCACTCAGCAACCGGGCCAAACATTCAGCTCGGCAAATTGACACGCCGTAGGCTTTGATTTGCCGTGGTGACCGATGACCAATCGGATACTGAATGCGCTGTTTGGTTGGTTTGTGGCGGGGGGGGAGCAGGAACCTCAGATGGAAGTGCAGAGTTTGACGGTGGTTCGTTCCGTCTTCATTGCAGATGGAGAGGATGACAAGCCCCCCCTCCCTCCTCGAACCGCCTCCACCGGCAGCCCCCCAGGGTCCGCCTGCTCCGCCCTGGTCAGCTTTGGACAGGAGTCCTCCACAGACAGGTGGGGTTCCTTTCTCAGTCCACCCACCACAGGCAGAGAGTCACTGGCCAATCCCTGACAACTGCAGAAACTAGGGATTAAGCAAGGTCAAATAAAATCAGTCTTATTTCTCATAAATACCCCTGAAACAGTCAGAGCATCTCATAAAATGGCATGATTCATTAATAGTGTTTTTTCCTGGCTTGAAAGTGTGGGTCAGTGGAGATCTTTTTGTTTTTGTTCCCAACACAGGAATAACTGGAGTTTAATACAGTGCTTTGAGGCTAGAGTACACTATACACTGGATTTGTTATTCTGAGCTGTAGATTATTGTAATATAGTATCAATGAAAATGCACATCCTGGCAGACTTCGGGCTTCAACTCATTGTATGTGGAAACCGTGCGGTTGGCTTGGACATAACTGTCTGATTGGTCAGTTCTGGAGCTGACGGGCTTGACAACAACAGCCTGGTTCACATGCTGTTTAAATAAGCCATTTCCTGTCCCGCTGTTTGTATTTTCTGCTCGTGTGGCCTCTCCCACCCGCGCAACGATCAAACAGCCTCACCCAAACACAGCAAGCCGTTTGTTTGAGTTCCTTACTTCTGCGTTATGCAGCATGCATTCTATTCCGTCCATTCACCCTAACTGTACATACAATACAATCGTTTATACATACAGATATCAAGCCTAGGTGTACTGACTTCTCTTCTGATTTGCTGTGGAATTGGTTTGATTTTTCAAGCTCGGCCTACAGCTTGCAGCTTTGCTGGCTGAAACAGCGACACAAATTGTCAGAGAACATCATAGTTTCAGTTGTGGTTTTGAACGGTTGCTCAGAGCTGTGTATTACAGGCTAATTTCCCTGTAGTGTTAAGGTCTTTTTTTTTTTTTTTTTTTTTACTTGTGAGGGAAATATTAGATTAGATTTTACTTGTGAGGCCAGTACTGCAGGCAAACTGTTTGAAGGTTGCATTTGTTGGGAATGAATAAAGACACTGACTGAGACTGTGACTATGGTAATTAAAAAGCCATTTAGCAGGTGGGTGTATGTTTAGAAGAGTGCAAGTTTATTTTCTGATCTGAAAGGTGCACACTCTCCCAAACCCACCTCAGATTCTTTAATCCAATGTCAGCTTTCCCTTGCGTCAGAAATTCTCCTCCCTGAATATATGCCATCCGGTCCTGATGAAAGGAAATTTTAATCGAGCAGGCTGATGGGATAGAGCTGTAGGCCAGCAGTGTGAGGCTGACATCTTGTGTACAGACTCAGTCACGTCACAATCTTTAGATATTATTATCTGCTTTGATTCGGTAGCGACTTCCCCGAAGCACACACAATCTGACGCATCACGACTGCGTTTATTCGAGTTAGATTAGTGCAGGGCTGCCCAACCCCGTTCCTCAAGATCTACCGTCCTGTAGTTTTTCACTCCAACCCTTGTGCTGCTCTGAGCCCTGCGCTGCTCTGTCCCCTGTGCTGCTCTGAGCCCTGCGCTGCTCTGTCCCCTGTGCTGCTCTGTCCCTGTACTGCTCTGTCCCTGCGCTGCTCTGTCCCTGCGCTGCTCTGTCACAGTGCTGATCTGTCCCTGTGCTGTTCTGTCCCCTGCGCTGCTCTGTCCTTGTACTGCTCTGTCCCTGCGCTGCTCTGTCTCTGTGCTGCTCTGTCACAGTGCTGATCTGTACCTGCGCTGCTCTGTCTCTGTGCCGATCTGTCCCTGCACTGCTCTGTCCCTGCACTGCTCTTTCCCTGCGCTGCTCTGTCTCTGTGCTGCTCTGTCGCTGTGCTGATCTGTCCCTGTGCTGCTCTGTTGCTGTGCTGATTTGTCCCTGTGCTGCTCTGTTGCTGTGCTGTCTCACATTCGATAAGGGTTTGGAGCCCACTTCCTGTCAGAGCCACAGATGCGCAGAGTGAAGGCAGGGCTTTGATATGGCTGAGCACCTGTTTGTGTGCGTGTCTGCGTGTACATGTGTGGTTGTGTGTGTGACAAACAGGGGGCGAGCCACGGTGGCCAAGCACACATCTCTGACAGGCCAGTGTGGCACAGTGGAAGCAGGATGGAGTGAGTCAAACAGAGAGCGCTTCGTCATGCTTCACGCTGTCTGACTCAGCAGCTGGCCCCCGAGGAGCCCGGCCTTTCTCTGGAAGCCCGTACTTGAGCTTCGGGGTCTTTAGAGACCCGCGTGTTGTTAGGAAACCCGCGTTCGTGTTTAAGAGCTGTGCGCAGTATCACTGGGGAGGTTTCCCATAGCCCAGTGTGTCTCCTGGGCTGGAGTAGGCTGGCGTTATCACTGACCCTCAGCTGCACGTCAGCCGCACCTGAGGGGAGCCAGAGCCGTCTCAGAAACACGCTGACCCTGGCTGACTGTGTGGTGGAGAGCAGCTTGGCCCAGCGCCCAGGCCAGTCTAAAGGAAGTGCGTGTGCTCTTTCCTGTGGAACATGTCACAGCCAGGAAGTCTGAGTGTTTTCTAGTGCTTTCTTGAAGCCTGGAAGTTTGGACACTTTCAGTCATTGATAATTTACACTAGAACATGTACATTTTACCTTCTGAACTCCTAACAAAATCTAAAATGAATTTCAAATTTTTGCGTTTTCTCCAAAGGAGGAATAACGGAATTACAGGATTAAATTACAGGACTTTATATAAAATAATTAGGTTTACATTTTCTACATTACATTACGGGCATTTAGAAGACACTCCTATCGAGAGTGACTTACGCAACTTTTAAAAAAAAATAGCATTTACATTTATACAGCTGAATTTTACACGTGTGATGTCAGGCTTTTATTCTGTTTAACAATTTACAGAGCAAATGTTCAGGTCTGGGGAGGGATTTTGATGTCACACAATTACATCAAGAACATTCTTATTCTGCTATTGGGAAATTATTGGTCTGGTAAACGAGAGAACCAACAATCAACTAATTCCAAACAACAATGTAAGATGTTGACAACCAAACGGATGTAGTATTAGAGTGCTTAGCCGAAGTCAACTTTTAAAGTATGGCCATTGGCAGTGTCCATTCAAGGCCATTTGAATTCTGGGAAATGTATGCTAATACACGCAGTGTGTTCCCAGGTAAGCTGGTGCAGATGCGACTGTGTTCTCACAGCTTTCTAAGGCCCGTTCTCTCACAGCAGCCCCGCGGCCAACGGCCTGAGCACCATCTCCCACGAGTACCTGAAGGGCAGCTATGCCCTGGACCTGGAGGCCGTCAAGCAGGGCGGCACCAGCCTGCCCCACCTCAACAAGACCCTGGTGTCCTGCTGCAAGAGGCTGCACGGGTGAGAGCCGCCACCGCCGCGCAGCGGTCCTGTTCCGTTCAGCTCACCCTTCAGACCGTGACCGAGCATCTGAGCTCACGAACCCCCTCCACCCACACTCCCGCACATTCGCTCTGCCAGAACACGCAGTTCTGTTTCCAGAGGTTTGGACATTCTGTGCTGGAGCTACAAAGACTGATGTAAATTGCTATGAACGGAAATAAATATGGAAATAAAGAGGACTGCTTTTCTTATCTCCATTCTACCATAAGTTGGGATTTCATAACATTGAGGGGCATGGGTATTTTCTGTCTGAAGAATGGGGGAGGGGGCAAATAATAATAAGATTCTCCATATGCAAGGATGGCTCATCCATGATTCCTTTTCCTCCCACGTGACACCTTTCTGTCATGACTCTGTGACTCCTCATTGTGGGGCCCAGACCTCCCCCTTCTGCCCCAGAGCCGCTCTGTACTCCTCTCAGTGGCTGCCTTTACATGCACACCAATACCCCGATTATCGGGAGTCTATCAGTTTATGCCAGGTGCAGACAGTTTCTGGTCACATAGTAGAGGCAGAAACTCTGGGGATTTTCAAGACCAGGCTTGATACGGTATTAGGTACTATCTAGTCTGTAGGTAATCAGAGCACTAGGTAATGCACTTACTCCAATAGCCAAATTTCCAGGATTTCTTTACATAATCAGAGTATGTTCAAACGGCAGATGGTGAAAATGGCAGCCATACTTGTTTTCATTCAAGGTCTTTGACTTCCGCCTGACATTCACAGTTTCTAAAAGTTGAAAAACAAATCTTAGCCAAACGTCTACACGCACCAAAAAAATCTACGGTTTGGGCAAAAATCCAGGTGTCTTAACTGGGTTTTGAATACGCCGGTTATGACCTCACAACGATAAAGATTGTCGGATAATGGCTCAATAATCATGGTAAAATGGGAGTATTAGCGTGCATGTAAACACACCAGTGACCCGCCACTCATAGGGTGCTCAGACTATACTGTATGTAGCAGGTTTAACTGTGGTAGCTCTGAAGGTAAGTGCTGTGGTTAACAGATTTTCCCCTGTGCTAGAAACGCTCCGAGAGCAGTTCGTTGCGGGTTTATTTATTGACGATACAGGTGATGCTACTTTTTCTGCTTTAGTGCTGTCTTGAGGTTTGAAGGTGTCAGTGGTTTGTAAGCCGGTTGACTCCGGCTTAGTAGGCCTCTCTGTGCTCAGACCTTCAGGGCCTTGTAATGGTGAGAGAGAGAATTTCAGTGTTCTGCTTTTGAGATGTACTCAGGCTAACATTGCCCTTTCTGTCACATTAGAGTGGTTATTGGTCAAATTCTGCAGTGTTTAGATCGTTCCTGTGTGTACATACAGAATGCTTTACCAGAAGTGTAAGAACTGCCTCTGTTGGGTGTTTGTCTTTTATCAAATATCTGTGTGTTCATTAGGATCACTTTAGGTCATTGAATATCCTGACCACTTACTTTCAGTTCATTAACTGCCACTTATTGAGCACGTTTCCTGGTATAAACTGTAAAGCAGTATCATTTGTACGATATTCCAGTGTTCTTGTTGAAATTCAAATTTACTTTCTCTCTCTCCCTCCCCACCCCTTCATCCATTTTTCCCCCTTTCACAGGGAAGTAGACAAAGTCCTGGCTGGTCTGGAGATTTTGTCTAAAGTGTTTGACCAGCAGAGCGCCGTCATGGTGTCCCGGATGATTCCACAGGTAGACGGCTTGCCAAAACGGCGTCTGCGATCGTGTTTGCGAGCCTACGCGTGCGCGCGCATTCTTCTGCACATGAGCGTTTCTTCAGTAGACGTCACAATGGCTGATCACTTCACTAAAATATTTAACATTGTGCCGCTAGCAGGATTTCCTTTCCCTTGCGCTTGTGTACAGAAAGAGCACATCTGATAATGGCGTTCCTCACCTTCACCTTTAGCCTCTCAGAAACACTCCCAGGCCCCCAACGGTTTTCCTCTGGAGTATTTGAGCAAATATGGAGTGAAAACGGTTACCAGGAGAGAATGCCCCACTGTGGCTGACTTGAGCGAGTAATGGCCTTCCTGCGTTTCCCAGAGCAACACACACTACATTTCCAAACGTATTTGGACACATGACTATGACACCCATATGTGCTTGTTGAACATCTCATTCGAAAACCATGGGTATTAATATGGAGTTGGACCCCTTTTGCTGCTATAACAGCCTCCAATCTTCTGGGAAGGCTTTCCAGTAGATTTTGGAACATGGCTGCAGGGATTCGCTTTCATTCAGCCACAAGAACATTCATGAGGTTGGGCACAGGATCACAGTCACCATTCCAGTTCATCCCCAAAGGTATTTGATGGGGTAGAGGTCACAGCTCTGTGCAGGCCAATCAAGTTCTTCCCCACCAAACTCAGCAAGCCATTTCTTTATGGACCTTGATTTGTCAATGGGGGCACTGTCATGCTGAAACATTAAAGCATTAAAGCATTTAAAACATTAAATTCCCCAAACAGTTGCCACAAAGTTGGAAGCGCACAATTCTCTAGAATGTCATTGTATGATGTAGCATTAAGAGTTCCCTTCACTGGAACTAAGGGGCCTAGCCCAATTCATGAAAAACAGCCCCAGACCATTATTCCTCCTCCACTTAAATTTACAGTCGGCACTATTCGGGCCAGTACAGGTGTCACTATGCATTCCGCCAAACCCAGATTTGTCCGTCACTTTTCATAATTCAGAAATTTGGATTAAATTCACAAACGAGTAAAGAACTGGAAGGATAGCTTATAACCTGACCTTAGAATCACCAATCTTGGATTTCACTGTGGGGAAAAATGAATGGTAAATTTTCTTCCGTAAACCTTCACGTGACAAAAACAGGTCAGACCTTGGTACAATATACATTGTGTGTGTCACTGTGTACGTGCATGTGCAGTGCACATGCCTGCAGTGTAGTGTGATGGTCAGTAAGCGTGAGCTCCTTCCCCCCTGTCTCCTCCAGTCGGCGAACCAGGGTGGCGATCAGGAGCTGGAGCACTTGGTCACCAAGCTGGCCATCCTGAAGGATCTCCTGTCCTCCATTGAGAAGAAGGTGAGCAAAGACTTTCCACAGACAGTAATAGATCGTAACAGACTCCACACCAGGATGATGGGGGGGGAGAGAGACTGATGGGGAGAGTAGGGGTGGTAATTGGGGCAGATGAGGAGGGTTGGGGTGGTAATTAAGGCAGATGGGGAGAGAAATAAGCGAGAATTCCACCGTCGGAGGTTCGGGAGAGCTTTATTGTTACAGTTTACAACGATGTTTTCATTGTTACAGTTTATTTATTCTTGCTTTTTTCTCTCTCTCCCACTCTTCCCTTCCCCTTGTCTAGGCCCTGAAGGCTGTTCAGGACATGAGCTCCACCTCTCCCTCCATCCCACCTCAGCTCTCCATGCGGCACAGCAAAGCCATTCCCGTGCAGGCCTTCGAGGTAGGGTCCCCTGATCCTCATTGGCTGAGATTTTCCAAAGCTCCGCCCCGCCGACCTGCCGACTACTGTGATGCGCATTTCTCAGTGTGAATGTGGATTCATGCGAAAGTAAAACTCCAGGACCTGCATCAGGTGAAGTTGTCTGGCGCTTGTAGTCAGGCGAATAAACCAGCCTGAAACGGCTTCTGTTAGGGGCCATTCTGGCGATGCGGCCTCCTGTTTTTAGCCATTTCCCTTTTGAGAGAAATAAGAAGCAGTGATTTTGTGGCAAGACATGGGCAGCCTGTGAGAAGCGGGACGGGGTATGGGTTGGGTGGCGGCTTCCTCATCCGAAACGCCACTTCCCCATTCCAGCTCCAGAGGCGGGCCGCTGCCTGGCTCCGTCCGTCACGGACGCCGCGAGTGGCAGGCCTCAAGACGCCCAGGTCCTCTCTGGCGCCGCTCTGAGCCACTGCGCTTTTTTTAGTCCGCACACTTCCTGGAAAAAGGGCTCAGTTCGGACAAAGCGCTGCACTCTCGGTTTGTCGCCCCCTGCTGGAGGAGTTGGTCTGTGCAACTAGTGTCTATTCTAGGCAAGGCAGCCAGCAGTTTCTCAGAAGAACACGGCAAAGAAAAATAATAAAAACCGGAACAGTCAGGTCCAGCCTAGCCACAAGTGGGCATATATCTACTCTTATTTATAGTTCAGTTAATGGCTTTTATATGAACCTGTTAAATGATAGTGTGTGCTGGTACCTGACAGTATGCCCTGTCCTCACACCCACACCGTTGTTTTGTGCAGGTGAAGCTGGACGTGTACCTTGCTGACCTCACCAAGATCGGCAAGTCCCAGAAGCACACGCTGAGCGTGGACGTGGAGGGGGGGAAGCTGGTGGTGATGAAGAAGCTGAACGCTCAGGAAGACTGGAACACCTTCACGCACGACAAGAGTGAGTCAGCAAGGAGCTGCTCGCTGTCCAGTGAGCTCCTGGGCTCATCACTGTCTGTGGAGATAGAACTGAGATGCAAACTGGGGAGACTGGGGTTGGAATGGGGGTGTTGCAGGTCTTGATGTTGTTTACAATGCATTTCCAATACACGCCCATGCTTTCATGTGTCCATGTGGTATTTTTTAGCTATAGAAAAACTAGAAACTAATGCATCACTAAGGTAAAAATACTTTGCGTTCCTTATTGAAGTTCGGCAGCTGATTAAGTCACAGCGCGTGCCAAACAAGCTGGGCATCGTGTTTGAGAAGGAGAAGGAGAAGGATAAAAGCCAGAGGAAGGACTTCATCTTCGCCAGCGCTAAAGTGAGCATGCACACACGCCTGTGTAACTGAGCATAGTGTCTCATTTACACGCACATTTACAAACACACACCCTACACAAACACACACACACACACACAATGTTGTAGTGATATTGGTCTGGTCTGCTAATCATTCTCATATCTCCCAGAAAAGGGAAGCATTTTGTCAGCTCCTCCAGCTCATGAAGAACAAACATTCCCAGCAGGACGAGCCAGATATGATCTCCGTATTCATCGGGACCTGGAACATGGGTAAGCACCACCTTTCAGCCACCTTTCTGCTCCCGATCCAGAACTTTCCATCCACACACTGTGACGGCGGAGCGGAGAGCTCGCCAGAATCATGTTCTCTGTTACACCCACAGTGCACAGTGGTTGTTCAGTGGGTATGACGTAGTGCAGAGTCGTTATAGTCAGGGTAGTGAAGAGTTGCAGTAGTCACGGTGGTTAGTGTTCGTGGTAGTAGTGACAGTAGGTTGCAGTAGTCACGGTGGGTTTAGTAGTATCAGTGGGTCGTAGTAGTGACAGTAGGTTGCAGTAGTCACGGTGGGTTTAGTAGTCTCGGTTAGTGTGAGGGATTGCAGTAGTCACGTGGGTTTAGGCTAGTGGACATAGGAAGTGGGTTGCAGTAGTCACAGTGGGTTTAGTAGTCTCAGTGGGTTGCAGTAGTCACAGTGGGTTTAGTAGTCTCAGTGGGTTGCAGTAGTCACAGTGGGTTTAGTAGTCTCAGTGGGTTGCAGTAGTCACAGTGGGTTTAGTAGTCTCAGTGGGACGTAGTAGTGACAGTGGGTTGCAGTAGTCACAGTGGGTTTAGTAGTCTCAGTGGGTTGTAGTAGTGACAGTGGATTGCAGTAGTCACAGTGGGTTTAGTAGTCTCAGTGGGTTGCAGTAGTGACAGTGGATTGCAGTAGTCACAGTGGGTTTAGTAGTCTCAGTGGGTTGTAGTGCAGTGGGAGTAGTACAGTGGGTTGGCAGTGGGTTGCAGTAGTCACAGTGGGTTTAGTAGTCTCAGTGGGTTGCAGTAGTCACAGTGGGTTTAGTAGTCTCAGTGGGTTGCAGTAGTGACAGTGGGTTGCTATCAGCCCTACTTGTCACAGTCATCTGCACATCAGTGTTGAAGAGCTTAGAGGTCCTTAGAGAGCTGTGTGTGTGTGAGGGTTGCTGAGACGGTCCTCAGCAGTGTGGTTTAAGTGAAAGCGTTGTAACACAGATTTGGACGTTGGTTTAACAGTCACCTCACTCCCGAATCTCCGGCCCTCTCCAGGCAGCGTTCCCTCCCCCAAGGCCATGAGCTCGTGGATCCTGTCCCGCGGCCTGGGGAAGACTCTGGACGAGACGACCGTCACCATCCCCCACGACATCTACGTGTTCGGCACGCAGGAGAACTCCGTCTGCGACAAGGAGTGGGTGGAGGTCCTGCGGGCAGCCCTGAAGGACTGCACGGAGCTGGACTTCAAACCGGTGAGGGAGGGAGAGAGGGAATATTAACCTGGGGTACAAAATGAGACTGAGGGAGATTGAGACTTGGACATTAAAATGATGTGCAGTTATCAAAAGTGAGATAAATACCAGATATGTCGCATGGACATACATGAAGGAGAGTGTAAGAATCCCATGTAAAATAATAGATATTTCATTGATATTAGTCATTTTTTTTAACTGAAATTGCAATGAAACATAGATCCCTTTTGTTGGGTGATACCCTGTATTAGTTCCACCACCAGTAGAAATGGAGTTCCATGCAATGCCTTGGTGAAAACATTATTGAGTTTTCATCAAGTGCACAGTGTTGCTTGAAACAGAATATTTTTTGGATGAAATGATCTGGAATGCACAGTCCTGGTCTAGTACGATGCTCCATAAGGGTTGGAGGTTATAATTTGTGAGTGTTTCTGTGTCCCCTGTCTTTTCATATTTTCTTATCAGATTTGACATGAAATTCAACATTCAAACTATTTGTGTAGTTTGCAGAGATTTACTCTGTCTTGTGGTGACATTTCTCATAGTAGCTGACTTTTTAGTCGGGCTGAGTTGCTCTCACTGCTTGTGAATGTTAGGAGGGTAAGCAAACACATGTTTCTTGCATTTTAAACAATCTGCTAAATTATGGGTTCATGCTTGAATGAAATATAACTTTTATTAAATGAAATGACCAGAGTCCTTAATTGAAATTATCTTCTGGTTTTGTGGAAGTTCAGCACTGGCCACTGGTACTTGATATACAGTATGAGTTTTACCGGAGCGAATGTTTCCACATGAATTCCCTTCACAAAGACGCCGGGGGAAAGGCGTAGTCTGGTCCTTTCATGCCGGGGTTATTTATGACTTTCCCTCTCGAGTTCACTCCTGTCTCTAACTGGCCTCCCCAGGTTGCCACACAGACGCTGTGGAACATCAAAATTGCCGTCCTGGTGAAGCCGGAACATGAAAACCGCATCAGCCACGTGGGCATGTCCAGCGTGAAGACGGGAATCGCAAACACGCTTGGTAAGACCGTCACGACCGCACAGGATGGGTCTCTGCACGTAAAACTAGCTGGTTCCTGGCTAAAATTCACAAACAGTATGACCTTTCTGACTGTTTTTGTATCCTATCGGTCTGTATCGCTGGCCCTAATAGATTATTTTCTGAATTAATGTCTGTGTTGGCTGGCTGTGAGCATATTCTTTTTCTCATCTGGTGGAAAAGCTAGTGAGTCAGAGTTCCTGTGCATATGTACTTCTGAGGTAATTGGTTCACATTTCCACTCCCACTGGAGCAATACAGACAGTTTGGGGTGTGGTTTCAATGCACCACCAATGTCTAAAGTTGAAATGAATCCATGAAAACAGTCTGCATCATTCACCAACTACCATGTTCTTTTTGAGCAATGAGGATGTACAGGGTAGGATTTGTTGAATGTGTCTATGATGGTGGGAGTTCATAATAAAGCAGACCTTAATGCTGCAAGTCAGCATGGCATGTGGAAAAACCAGTTTTCGTCTCTTGAGCTACACCAGGGTTCAGAATGTTTTTTTTCCACCACAGGTCACCATTGTTTCTGCTTAATACATTATGTGGTCCGTTAGTGCCTGTTGCATCTGAACACTGGCCTCTCCCACCTTTTTCCTGTTTCCCTAGGCAACAAAGGCGCTGTGGGCGTCTCCTTTATGTTCAACGGCACGTCGTTTGGGTTTGTCAACTGTCACCTCACATCAGGGAACGAGAAGATTGGCAGGTAGCTACTCATCCTGTCTAACCTTGACCTGGTGTATAGAGCAGGGGTTCCCAACCCTTGAACTGAAGGGCCGGTTTCTGTTGCCACCCATTCTGTCCCTCAAATTGAAGTGGTTGATTACTCAGTTCATTCGTCTTGCCCGGTTTCCTGGGACTGAATTGGCTGCTGATTTTAAGGTGAAACAAAAACTCACTGGCCCTGTGGCTCTCCAGGACTAGGGTTGGGAACCGCTGATATCGATACGCAACGCAGCGCTCGTACGCACAGACAGCGTAAAGCGTACAGAGATGATGCGAGGTGCTCTACCCCTACCCCGCCCCACACTCATGTACCCCCACAGGCGGAATCAGAACTACCTGGACATCCTGCGACTGCTCTCTCTGGGAGACAAGCAGCTGAGCTCCTTCGACATCTCCCTGCGATTCACGCACCTCTTCTGGTTTGGAGACCTCAACTACCGGCTGGACATGGACATCCAGGTGCTCCTCGGTCCCCTGCTGAACATCAGTTCATGTGTGCTGGAGAAGGCAGCTGATTGGTCAACGATTGCACTAATTGTGTGATTATGCCCATGCTGTATAATGGTGTGTGCAGTGGACAATTAGAGCAAAATCCTAATTGGAAACTCAGTAGCCTGACTTTTTCATTAGGGAAAATTTGAATGATTTTTGTGTCAGCCTAAATGAACGTGTTATATCTACCAAACACGCAAACTGGTGAAACTACAGTGCTGTTTTGCGTTCTGTTAGAACATTTCCCTGAACCCTGTAATGCACGCATCCTTGGTACAGTTTGCTGGCATCTCTAATTGGCTCGTGAACGCTCAGAGAGTGTTCCAGACTGCATGTGTCCAGTCTTGTATTCTCCTGATCACTTCTGGCTGTTGTAATGTATTGAGTCTTTGATTTGATGTCATGGAGCATAACACAATTTCTCTCTGCTGCCCCCATCCCGGTTCAGTTCTGCTAACGCTCTCTCTCTCTCTGTCTCGCTTTCTCTCTCACTCCCCTACTCACTCACACTCTCCCTCTCTTTTTCTCCCTTTCACAGGAAATCTTGAACTACATCAACAGGAAAGAGTTTGAGCCACTGCTCAAAGTGGATCAGCTCAATCTGGAAAGGGAGAAGAACAAGGTCTTCCTCCGTTTTGGTGCGTCCACTTGATAACCCCCACGAATGTAGTTTTATTATGCGCATGAATGCAGGCCCACTTAAACTCGCTGTGAACATGTTAATGAATTATTTGCATGTGAAGACGTTTCCCACACTGTACTTATGAAGGTTTTTCCAGGGCTTGTGTGTCAGTCTGTTGTTCACATGGCTTGCTTCGTTGCTTTTTCTAAGTGCGTTATCTAACACTTGGTGAGAGTTTTCCTCTCTGCGATTGTTTAGCTGAAGAGGAAATCTCCTATCCCCCCACCTATCGCTATGAGAGAGGGTCCAGGGACACGTACGTGTGGCAGAAACAGAAGCCGACGGGGGTAGGTTTGGATTTTGTGTCTGACAAACATCGAAATGATGTGAATTGCTCATAATGTGCTAGCAGTTGTCCTTGGTTTTCCCTTTGACTGAATATTCTCTTTCACTGAGTTGTGAAATTAGCTTTGCCAGTTGGGAGAGAGAATTTTCTATGTTGCAAATGCAGAGCTGAGTATGAAGTGGCTCGATAAATATGTTCTCTCACCACTAATGTCTCTACTCTCTCAGATGCGGACCAACGTTCCTTCTTGGTGCGACCGCATTTTGTGGAAGTCTTACCCAGAGACGCACATTGTCTGCAACTCCTATGGTATGAATGTTCTTTCTGTGAAAACGTTTGGATTTGTAGTTGATCAGAGATTTAGAAAATGCCAGTGCATTTAGACATTTTACCATCCAAAAAGATAACCACGAGGAGCTATTAGGTGAGTCCTTATAATACACTAGCGTAGTGATGTGAACCAAGGTCTGGTGGCATCTTCCTGCTGCTGATATTATAGCATACCAAGTTAAGAGAGAATTTTATATCATGTGTACAAATTGGTTAGAAATTGTGATTGCAGTTGTGCTTGTTTTTCCTTGCTTCAGGCTGTACTGATGACATAATCACCAGTGACCACTCTCCCGTGTTTGCGACGTTCGAAGTCGGAGTGACGTCTCAGTTCGTCTCCAAAAAAGGTTTGACACCAAAAAAGGGAAAACTCTTCACCCTTTTCATTTGGTCACCTGATCTCTTTTCATACTTGGGGCCAAACTTGATTGGGGAAACCTTAGCGACTATACACAGTTTTCATTTAAATATGAGCCACCTCTGCTGTACATTAATTGCATTAATTCATGTTGAGATCTTTGCCTCTACATATATAAAATCTAATCTGGAAAGCAGCTGCTTTCAGGTCATAGGTGTTTGTTTCTCTGGACTTCTGGTCCTCACTGCTGTTGGAATCCTCCAAGTGTATACTATCTGGTCTAACTCCTTTCTCTTCCTGTCTATCTTGTGTGCCAGGGCTGCCCAAGTCTTCAGAGCAGGCCTACATTGAGTTTGAGAGCATTGAAGCCATTGTGAAGACTGCCAGCAGGACCAAGTTCTTCATCGAGTTCTACTCCACCTGCCTGGAAGGTGTGTGCTGTAAGGAGGGAGGAGTCCCAGTCTAATTGGGACTTAACTGAATCCTTATTGGTTGTGTGGAGGGGGGGGGGGCTCTGTGGAGAGGAACAGGTGGGGTGGGATGGTGGGAGAGGGCAGAGATTCACGGCACATCGTCCTGTGATTTGTTTTTAAACCGTCCTGTCTACCTAACACCCCCGCAGAATTCAAGAAGAGCTATGAGAATGACAGCCAGAGCAGCGACAACATCAACTTCCTGCGAGTGGGTTGGTCGTCGAAGCAGCTGACCACACTGAAGCCCATCCTATCAGAGATTGAGTACCTGCAGGACCAGCACCTGCTCCTTACTGTCAAGTCTCTGGATGGATACGAGTCCTATGGTAAAGTGGGCGCCCCTGTGTGAAAGGTTGTGTTTAGCGCCTCCTGGTGGCCAGGCCATAGCACGGCACCATCCTCCTCTTATCTTTGAATTGCAAATACACATGCCCAAAGCTGGTCTCATGGTTGATAAGCAAACTTTTAAATAACACATTTTTAAAAAGCCAGTATGTTTAACCACTTTACAAATTTACAATTCTATACTAACCCAGTTTGACAGGTTAATCTTGACACAACTTTTCTGCAAACGAGCGTGTGCGCATGTGTGTGTGCGCGAGCGTGTGTGTGATGCCTGGATGATGTGCTAAGGAAGGATCTCGTCCTCCAGGGGAGTGTGTCCTGGCCCTGAAGTCGATGATTGGCAGCACGGCACAGCAGTTCCACACCTACCTGTCTCACCGGGGGGAGGAGACGGGCAACATCCGCGGGTCCATGAGGGTCCGCGTGCCGTCTGAGAGGATGGGGACCCGGGAGCGACTCTACGGTGCGTGTGTGTGTGTGTGTGTGTGTGTGTGTGTGTGTGTGTGCGCATGTATACGAGTGTGTATGAGCAGTGTTAGCTAAGCTGCACTGTTGTTGTACTGATTTCTTTTGTCTGATGTACAACTGTAAGTATGGAATCAGTGTTGTTCTGGCTCCACCCTGTGGCTGACATTTTATTCTGCATTGTGATTGGTCCCGCAGAGTGGATCAGTGTGGACAAAGATGAAACTGGAGGCCCGAAGGGTCGAGCGACACTGCCTTTGCGAACGGGTCATGAATATGTCAAGTGGGTACCTCTGACTCTCAGCCCAACCTTTAACTGAGCACTGCTGGCCAAGATTAGCACACACTTTCCATGTCCATAAGTCACTTATAGCCCTCGTGAGTGAGAATTCTGCCATGTGAAAGGATGGGCTATGGGGAATGGACTATGGGGTAAACTGAGAGTAAATGTGAAGGTAAGGGGTGCTAGGAGACCATCTGTGAGCCGCAGTGGGACGAAACGCGGTGTAACTCTGGCCTGCTGCGCTCATCCCTGTCCAGACCCACCATGTCCCGCAAGAATGCGCCGGCGGACCTGGGGAAGGTGTCCGAGGAAGGCGAAAAGAACTCCTCCCACACCACGGCGGGACGTCCCAGCTTTCCCCTGCCCAGCACCCCCAAGGAGGAGGGCACGCAGGCCAGGTACGTGTGCAGGTCAGGCCGCGGTCTGGAGCGGCCACGTTTGTGGGCAGAGCCGCGCTCCCTGCGGCACCACGCTCATTTCTCAAGTTTGTATTTCAGGGCGAAGCAGGACTCTGTGGAAGGGGATCCCTCCAGCTGCAAGAACAGCTACAACAACCCGGCCTACTACATCCTGGAGGGCGTGCCCAACCAGTCGGCCGCCCTGGCCTCTGAGCTGCTGCCCGGCTCCGCCCTCCCGCCCGTGGCGACCAAAGGACCCGCCGCGAGCAAGAGCAAGCCGCCGACGGGCAGCTCGGCCCAGCAGCGCAGGCAGACGGCCGGACGCCCCGCCCGCCCCGCCAGCGAGGAGGGGTCCTCGGAGGACGACGGGAGCCCCGGGCCGCACAGCGCCACGCTGAACCGGCCCCCGCCGGACTTCCCGCCCCCCCCGCTCCCCAAGATGGAGATGACGGAGAACCCCTTCTACGCCACCAGCAAGGACGTCAAGTCTCGGGGTGTCTACCCGGACCTGGCTGACATAAAGATCCCGGCCAAGCCCCCGGACTCTGCCGGGGCCCTCCCTCCGGCCTCGGGCGGGGCGGGGGGGGCGGGAAGGACGGGCGGGACGGGCAGGGCCTTCTGCCTGGAGCCGCCTCCCGCCCTAAACACCGCCCCCTTCAGGAGAGCGGGGGGCGGGTCCGGCCTGGACGACCAGTCCTGCTCGGTGCTGCAGATGGCCCGGACTCTGAGCGAGGTGGAGTACCAGCCGGGGCGGGACAGAAACCCCCCCGTCCCGCACAAGGCCATGGGCGCCCCCCACCTGCGAGGGCTGGGACTGCCGGAGACCTGCCGCACCTTCCCTCCACGCTCCATACAGGAGAGCATTGCAGAAGACCTGCCGGAGGAGGTGAGGAGGCCTGTCAGTCCATCAGCACACACTCTGTGCTGACTCTGCGTCCTGCTGTGTGTCTGAGGCCACTGCAGCCCTGTGCTTCCCAGCCCTGTGCCTGCAGATCTACCGTCCTGTAGGGTTTCATTTCAACCCTAAGTTAGCACACCCGATTTTACTCATTTGTAGCTGAACAAGATCTTTAGTACCTTTCTAGTACCCTCCTTGGTTAAGCCAGCGTATTGGCAGGCTACATTATATTTGCTAGCCAACTGGCTACCAAGCAGTATTAGCAGGGAAAAAACAGAACATGTACGGAAGTAAACTTGCAGATCCGGGTCTTGTGTGAACCGCAAGAACCTGGTTCTTACTCGCGTGGCGCGAATGGATCAAACACGGGTTGAACCCGTGTTCAGTATCCGGCTTCAACCCTGGGTTTTGTGTGAGAAAGCGGTACAGCTGCTGAAAGAGGTGTGCTTTGTTAGGGTTGGAGTGAAAGCCTACAGGACGGTGGATCTCCAGGAACAGGGTTGGGCAGGAGTGCTGTGGCCTGTGCTCAGTTGTTTGCGGCTGACCCGTGTCTCTGTACCGTCCCCAGGGAATATGGCAGGGCGGCAGCAGCAGCTCCAGCCTCTCGGTGGAGTCCAGCGTGGGGGAGTGGCTCCAGAGGCTGGGTCTGGAGCGCTACGAGGAGGGGCTGCTGCACAACGGCTGGGACGACCTGGAGTTCCTCAGGTCAGCCCCGTGGCTCCGCCCACCGCAATAAGCGCTTCGTCTGTAAGAGCTCGGCTCAACCACGGCTATATAAAGGAGAACTGTGTCACAACGGATTCTTCGGCTTATGTCGAAGATCTTTACTGCACAATAATATTTAACAGCTCCAGCGTTGCTGTTTTTAGGCTAGGCTGTTATGAGCTTAGCCAGGACACCAATATGAAGGAAAGCAAATACAAAGGGGGTTCAACTGAGACGAATGAGGGCTCGGAGGGTCCCTGAGTGAGGGGGGGTTGGGTTCTCTGTGGATGCCCCTCCCCTTCCCTTCATCTGTCCTTCTTTTTCCACAGTGACATCACAGAGGAAGACCTAGAGGAGGCGGGAGTTCTGGATCCCGCCCACAAAAAGATCCTGCTGGAGAGCCTGAAGCAGCAGCAGCAACAGCAGCAACAAAAGTGAGCCGAGCCAAGCCGAGCTGGTCCAATCCACGCCTCACAAGAATTGCACTGTAGTTTTTTTTTCATCGTTTTGTTTTTCTCAAGGACATTTTGTCTGTCAGACCCTTTTTTAAGTTCATCGTCCATTATTGTTATAATTATCGTCATTATTTAATAAAAACATTTCATGGCAGCACCTCTGCCACGGCACCCCTCTCTGACAGACAACGGACACCTTTCTGTTCCCACGGCTTGGCAACAGGAAGTGACATCATCAGGCTGCGCCTCAGAGAACGGTCTCCATATGTAGCCTGCATTACATTCCTCGCCTTACCTTGGGCAGGAGATTCACTCCTTTATTCTAACTTCACTTTATTTTTATTTCTATTTTTTAACATTATATTGCATGTATTATGTTGCAAAGGTAAAGGGAATGGTTTAAACCAAATCCGCACTGACTGACTGCTCACAGACCGCGAGCCTGACATTGAGTGTACATTCGTCTGTTCGTCCAGGTGTTTGAGAGAATTGAAGACTCGTACCTGCTTCGTCGAGTGTGTTATGACTGAAATTGTATATTATATTTTCAGTTCAGTTCTTCTTTCGGTGATTGTTCAAGTTTCATACCCCAGTTCACTTCTTCTGCTTCTGCAAGGCTAGAGAAAGAAGAGTTCTTGGAAATTGAAAGCTACCTTGTCCCAGTGTCAGTTTCAATTCATTTGTAGAAAACATGCTTTTCTACTGAAGTCACCATTTCCTGTCCATTTGCTGTTCAGCCTCAAGCACAGGTCAGTCTGTGAAGCACCAGTTTTATGTTTGTGCATCTCACCACCAGGTGGTGCTATTGATTTGAATAATCAGCCAGCGCGACGAACTCGTTCTCCACAGTACTGTTAAAATGTGACTTTTGATGCACGTGAATTTACAGAGGGAGACACTTCAAACATGCAATATTACAGTACAAGAAAGAATTCATTTTTTCATCCTAACAATGATAGACGCATATATAGTTTCAGACCGACCTCCTATTTTGCTGGTTGACTGCCAGGTAGAATAGGTGTGTGCATATTTTTCCGAGACGTTAGTTACAATCACCAGCGAGTCAATCCAGAGCAGCTTCAGTCATCTTTTCTGATCACGTGATCAGAAAAGAGACGATAGAAGAGAATGTGTTGCTATGTTGCACGAGCGCACGCCTTTAACGGTAAATCGCGGAAGAAAGCTAACTGACGTGTGGTAGTCGGCACCTCCTCATTCAGGCTCTTTCTAAAAGACCTGCTCCAAAAGCTGAACTTTGCCAGCCATCACCTCCGGGACTGTGTCCTGTGGCAGCCATCTCTCTGGCCTGGTCTGCTCGCGCAGGCCAGGGATTTGCACAAGGAGGACGGCAGCAGCTGTGAGCAGCTGTGTGGGGCCCTGGGTCATGGAGCTGTAATGCAGCCTTTCTGACTTGATGTACTGTACATGCCTGGTGCCCTCTGCACTCCTCCTAAGGTGACACTCCTTCCTTGTGTGCTGTGTTGGGACACACACACACAAACACTCACACACACGCACGCACGCACGCACGCACGCGTACACACACCCCATGTGCCTTCAATGGAATGAGCTGGCCAGGCAGTACCTCTCACTAATTCGTCTGCTGATCAGGGGTGTTAGGACTGCCTTGCAGAACCGTTATGTCTCTGTAAGACTGTGGAGGGCGGGGCTTTCTGCCTCCGCTCTGTTTTTCCCCCCAGAGTTCTTTAGTTTGAGAAGCCATCACCTTCCTCAGTGAAATTCTGTTTGGATTTGTTCATCTTTGCACATTGGACTTTGTTAAGTGATGCTTGAGCAGTGTGCTGGCTCTGTCCACTGGTTCAGACAGAGCCCCATGATTTGCGGTTTCATTTCATGGTAATTGCTGCCAAATGGGAAAGAACCCCCTTCCTGGTTATATTGTCTGTTCCAGATTGTTTGTAATCTGTAGAGTGTTTGTTTTTGTAGTTTATACCTCCAGTCAGAGTAATTGTGCCTGTTTAAAGTAGTTCCCATCAACGTATGTATCCGTTTAACTCTCATACGCATCTCAAATGTTTTCTTGTCTTTGTTTTACATTCTGCCAGTTTGTCTTCTTTAATGTTTTGTTGTATTCTTAAGTTAATATTGCAGGACGACTCTAAGATTTTTTCCCCTCCCAAACAAATAAAAACTAATTGCTAACAGTCAATGTATGTGACTGATGGATTCCAAAACTGTTCGAATAGTGAATAATGCGTCTTAATGATCTTCCAATAAGCCGTTTCAGCGACTGCAACAATATCAATGAGCTCAAAATAACGAAAGGGAAAAGCTCTCACTAACCAGCCAGGCATATCAGAATGCAGTGTTGGTTTTTAATGGGGAAAATGAAAAATAACAGGGATGAGTGGTTTAATACTTTATGTGACATTTATCATACAGTACATTAGAAAAAACCTACAGTGACAAAGCATGTGAATAGCATTTTTTCCTCAATTCAGTGTGAGATCTTTAGCAGCTTTGGAGAGTCCTGTGCAGCACATAATTAGCTCGTTTGTATTCTGTTCTCTTTTTACACCGATCAGAACCTCTTAAACCAGAAAATGTACATCATGAATGGAGCTTACCCAACACCTCAGAGAAACACCCAGTGCACGACCGCATTGCATTTGCATGCCACTTCACGGCTTCTATAATTTACTAAATATCTGTATAGTTGACAGAAAAATGCTCATTTGAGCTCTCGTCTGTTTCCCTTTTCAACGATCCCATTGCAGTAGAGAGGGAAACAAAATCTATAAGGTTCATCACAGATACTGTATCAATATCACACTTTTAACAAATAAAAATGATGTAGCAAAGTTTTGGTGGAATGTTATAATCCATGACAAGCAAATATTCCACCATTTGAGCCTTTGAGAAACCTGCTCACATGAAGCAGTGCTTTCGTGTATGTATGTTATGACGGTAATGAACTGTGAACGACCTGGTTTGTACCGTAAGTGCCGCATTATAAGTAAGTAGTCTGGTATATTTCCTGAATAAAATCTTGATGGGCTTTTTTTGTCTTTATCTGGACCAAGAAGGTAACTAATATTTTTTTCTCTAGGTTGTAGCTGGGAAGTAATATCACCAACACCCTTTTTCACAAGACACAAGGATGCGTGGGATAGAGGCGGTATTTCAGAGGAAATGTTTTTATGCGTTTACATACTAGTGCTATAAATGTGTACTTTCTCCTCTAAGACTGGATACAAACATTGTGTGGACACAGTATAGAAAGGGTTACGCACAGAGGAAGGGCCTTGGGAAAGGAAGGGGTTGGAGAGCAGGCGTGAGAAACCCAGCCGCCATCGTCTGCACTGTGAGCTTGCATCGCACGGTCTTTGGAATGTCAGGATCGCCACTGTGAAGTAGAACTGCACTACCCTTATATTATATTTACAAATTATTTTCATCTTGCAATATTTTATACCTATCTTTAAAAAACCAGACCATAACTAAAGGTCACACTTACTGTTACTCTTTCTTTTTTGACTTTAATAAATTATTACTATATTGGATTACTATATTATTTTTTTGGTCACGTACAGGTATAGCTTATGAAAGGAAATTGAGATGGGAGACGTGTTAGGGCGTGTCTCTGTAGGCAGTAGTGTGAAAGGGACAGAGTGTTGCCGTTTGGTGGACCGGAGGAATAGCCATGACTGGTGGACGTAGGAACGAGGCCGAGCCGCTGTCTGTCGCTACGCCTGGGGCTTCCAGCACAGTAGCCAGCCGTGTCGCTCTTACCTTTCACTGTAATTTTCTTCTGGATTATTGCTTTAGAAAAATCCTCAAGTTCATAACCGTTATTACAGCAAGGCATCCTCGGCTGCAAGCTAGTGGTGACTGGGGACACTGACCCCACTACTGCTGCTGAACGGGATAGCAGAGAGGGGCATGTTAGTGCAGTGGGTCAAAGGTGAACCAGCACTCCTGAAGAGGCTGCAAAGGGAGCAGGGAAGTAGCCAGTGGCTTTAAGTGGAGAAAGGAAAGCGGTCTGCTGACTGATACTTTGTTAATACTTTAAAAAAACAGCGTTGGGTAATTGGATTTGGGGATTTTTTTTTCTCCAGCTCTATTACAAAGGGAAGTTGTGCTTGCTGGTAACAATAAGGTTTTCTTTTTTCTGTCTCTCTAAATACCTGTTTTGTTTGTTTTTCACCAATTGAAATTCAAATTGAGATGAATGAATTTGGGGGGTGGAGGGTTGTGGTCAGTGCAGCGTAAGTGCCGAACGAACGTCTGGTGATTCATGGCTATGTACCAAGCAGCTTCGGCCAGCATTACCTTGTCAATCGCATCCTATTTATAAATGAAGAGGAAGTAAATGAGAGTCAAACCTGTTGTGTCTGCATGGTTTCTCAGCCTGTACTCTAGTTTGGTGAAATTATACAGCTTAGGTGCATGGGTGGAATGTTTCTGTGACAAACCCCTAACGCATGTACATAGGCCCATGCACGCCCACACCTGTCACTCTGAGTCCATATGATAATAAATAAAAGGGAGTCCAGCTCAAAGGAGGCAAGTTCTAGAACAGGTTTGTCTTCAGGGCGTTGGGTTTCCGATGGAAGCTGGACAGGACCCCGGCGAAGGGTCCGGCCATACTGTCCGCAGGCTGCCAGGCCTTCAGCAGGTCGGAGCCCTGCGGCCCGGCGGGGGCCACCCCAGTGCTAGCGGAGCCCAGACCGGGCCAGCTTGGGGCCTTGAGCCCCTGGTGTACAGAGGAGGAGGAGGTGTTGACAAAGCCAGCTCCTGCAGCGGACACCGGGCTGGGGCTCAGACTGCTGCCAGGACTGCCCATGTTCCCTGAACTGGGAAGAGATGCCGTGCTGTCCGGGGTCGGGCTACAGGTGGACTCCTTTGACTCATCGTCTTCTGATGAGGTCCTGGTCTCACCTTTCTTGGTGCTCGCGTTGCCATTGTTCCCCGTGCCGTTGTTGCCTTTAGAGTTGGCCGCACGCTCCTGCTTTCGGAATTTGGCACGCCGGTTCTGGAACCACACCTGTAGAAGACAGTAGTTCTGAGTATTAGCAGCCATCACATTATTATCAGTTCACCTCGTAAGTTGTTAGCGTTTCACAACTAACACATTTAAAAGTCTTGCGTATGGATTCATTAAGACTTATTTAATGTTGATCAGCATGATCCGGAATAAACCACACATATCATTTTGTGGGACGACTTCCCTTTTTAACTGACGTTGCACGGCGTAGTCTGTCGCTTGATTGCGCTCACCTGAACTCTAGCCTCGGTAAGGTCGATTTTAAGTGCCAGCTCTTCTCTTGTGTAGATATCTGGATAATGCGTCTCCGCGAACACTCTCTCCAGCTCCTTCAGTTGAGAGCTGGTGAACGTCGTACGTATGCGCCTCTGCTTCCGCTTCTCGTTAAGCCCGGACGGGTCAGAGAAGAACTTGTAGGGTACTGGGGAGGCAATGGCGATGTGAGATGTAGGCTACCATAAGCCCCAATCCAAACAAGAAATTGCAATAAATAAGCAAAAAAGTAAATATACTGATTTAATTATTAGACATTTAAAATTTCGCGCAATTGCCTTGAATAAATAACACAAAAATATATATCCGTACATATCTGTGATATCTATAAATTGAAGCCCCTGGGTTAATATGTTTTATAATGAAAGTACTTTTAGACTCTATATGATTAAATATAAAATGATTTAATGCTTTAATTTTATTTGTCTTATTTAAGGTTGCTAATCGAACTGTGAAACAATTAAGCATTCAAGGAATGCAGACGATTGTAGTTTAGCCTACTAATTTTTAACCACAGCTAACTTGGAACTTGTTTAACAACAAGATAAATCAAAACATATACAGGATAGCCTGAAGGAACGAATTCAGGAAAGGGTACCAAATATTAATTCATAAGCTAAATGGGCGGTACACATAAATCGCTCTTCATAAAAGCGTCAGCTATGCGCAATGTAATGTATGCCGTTTAAGTATCAATCCGGAACGGTGTATTTTATATTCAGAAAATATGATATTTGTTAGGTACTGAGGAGTGTTTCATATTCACGAAAACGTGAATTTGGAAGAAATTACATTTATTTTCATTGAAAAGTAAATATTTGTTTAAATTTGTTTAAATAGCCTATAGCCTGCAATATGGAACATACTGGAGAAATTCCAAAAGCCTAAAATAAAATCTTAAAATTTTATCAATATGTTCAATAGTAAAGCGCATTTAAATTCAAGCTGTACATTTATATACGTGTAGGGTACACCTACATATGTTTGCAGGTCTGTGGTTAAACTAGGTCGCTAAACAACGCAGGTGTTTCAGATAAAATCTCGATCTGATCAAGGTGTCCCCTGATGACTCCTTTATTCTGACGATATCCGATGTAGCTAAGTTAATAATTATACTGGGAAGGTGTTTTGCAATTAAATAAATACAATTATTGTTAGAATAATGGCTAAATTCATTTGTGTTTTATATATTTGTTTATTTATTTGTTCTGATGAAGTTGGTAGAAATTTAAGCGCAATTCCTTTTTTAAAGTTAGAATAAAGTACGAGTAGCAAGTCTTTTAAACAAACTGGTGCATATTAGCTACTGAATTAAATTATTGTTTTAAAAAGACAGTTTAGGCAGTTTCTCCCAATATTACGCCCAATGCGCTCTGACGTGCAGGAGATCCACTGCGTTGATTAGATCATTTCAATTTATTACGCATTTCGGATATTTCATTAGGCTGTATATTGAAATCACATGCGAATTTGTCTGTGGCTTAAGACATGCTGATATAAATAAGAGATAATGCAATGACGCTCTCGTATAGTTTTATTTATGCCATCGGCAAGGAGAATTTGAAGATTGCGCTTGAAAACGTCAAAACACGTGCACTTGTTACTACCTCTCATATGGGCGACAATTAGACCCCTTGATTAAATACTATTTTATTCCGTGAAGAGAAATGGTTTACCTGTGGAATACGGAGCAGGCTGGTGGTCTCGAAGTGCTCCCAGCGTACAACTACCTGTGCTGAGGGGAGGGCAACCTGGATTGGCTCCGAAGCTGGTCCGGATAGGGTTGTATTGAAAGGTGTTGGCTTGACTGCAGGAGTTGAAGTCCGCATAGGCCGACGCTTCCATGGCTGCCATGCAGGAATCGTAGGTATTCAGGTAAGAGTAATCCATTTTGTACATGGAGAAACGGCAAGGCAAACTCTCAAGCGAGTGCTTTTCACGGGCGTAAATGAAGTCTTGAGCATACAATGACGGGTTGAAACCGGGACGTAAAGAGATTCCAATTTTTTATGAATTGGCAAGACCTCTGATCTGATCTGCAGTATTCAGTACCGTCCAAATGGATCAAGCTATGCGTCCCTCAGCTTTTTGCTCCTGACAGCGCTTAGTCTATCTGCCTGCCTGCGTCGCAACCCCTTTTTCTCCTGCTCAAGCATCCACGCCCCTCGCGCTCTTCTCCCTGACTGCTCCTCACTATCCCGAGTTCTGTTCGACAGCGCAATGCTCCGCCTGAGCGGCTGTAGTGTGTTTATAATAAACTTGGCAGTCCTGGAGACAATAGCGAGGCGGTGGTCTCTTTACATGACAATATCTCCCTAGTCTATTGGGGGGCATCACTACTGGACAGCCCCCTCCCACTTCTCATGCATTACTAATTCACGATTAACCCTTTCGTTCAAGCATCTGCATGGGACAACTGAAATAATAATAATAATACGTTTAATTATTATTATCTGATTTTGTCAAGCCGTAGCTATTGGATATATAGACTGATACTAAAATCACGTTTTCCATTTGGGCTACAGGTTTAGGTTTACAATTATATTTTGGGTTTCACATTTTATTTTCTGACTGTCCTGACTATTGTCTGTTAAGATCTGTTTAGCTGAAGTCAAAACTCATTGAACGAATCACTGCCGAAAGAATACATTTTAGAACGTGATATTCGGTGAATCCCACCTGTCATAAAAGCAATGACGCCTGTAAATTGGTTTAAATTGTTGTTCAGTGTCATCGAATGTGATACTAACGCATTTAATCGCCCCTCAGGCAACAACACTTTAATAGTGTTTAAAAAAAGGAAAAAAAGCCCACCCAGTCATCGTTTAAAAGATAGGTATCTTCCGTTATCGCCTTCACTCGTATTTTACCCTGTTATGATACGATGGTTGATGCTGATGCTGAATAATAATTTGGAGATTATTAGAATAATTTATTGTTTCTGTGCTAAATTCCACTCATATAGCCAAATGCAATACAGACAGCTCCAAAATTATGAATATTTAATATGCATCTGTAAATCTGTATAATTATTTTAGAACATTTCGTTAAAGAACAATTTATTGTGCTTATAAATGAATCAAAATAGCCCAATTAATTTAGCATTTGTGGATGCTAAATTAATATTTGTGGATGCTAAATTAATGAATAGGCCCGCGTCTATTTCGGAATTATCAATGGAAATTCCTTATTTTAAGAGAGCAGAATGTGTTGCGCTGAGCTGTAAAGAGTCTGTTATCTCGTTAATGTTTGACAAACGAATTGTTCTAATATGATCTCTCTCCGTTAATTCGGCCTGAGTGCGAGTTTGAACTTCCGTGTTTTTGAAATATCAATTGGGCTACATTAAATTCTTGTTTAAAAATCAATATTTGTGGACCATCATCGCGCGGTGCTTCCGCCTAAATCTGATTCGCAAGAACTGGTTAAACTGCACAGTTCTTTAAACACGCTCACTTTCCGTGCACTAATCCGCCTGTCCCAACATGAAGTTTCCACAGACCTCTAAGAAATGTTGAATTATTATTGATAATAATTGCGGGCTAAGTAATGAAACGAATAAACAAGCATTTAAGCCTATTGCGCATATATATATATATATATATATATATATATATATGAAAGCAGCATTGATGTAAGTTGCTCCTCGGAGCTTTTCACACTTGAAACGTTCCTAAGGACAAGGCTACACTTATTTGTTGCCGATCCATCTTCAATTATCTGACCGCAGCCGTTTTATTGGTTAAGCCTATAATGTAAACGTCGATTGTGATACAGGAATTACATTTTACTTTCAGTGTAGACTTATGTGACCAATAACCTAACCTTTTTTGAAACACTTGTTGCACCCAATACACGACGTGTAGCTATCGAACCATTTTGTTTACAATTTACGTGCAAATGCGTTTTATTTCACATTGACTAAGCGTACGCAGAATAACATGATTTTAAAGGCTTCTTCAATACAATATGAGAGAAAATCCTCATTTCACGCCTCCTGCTAATCATGTCCATCTCTTCGTAATTAAATTTGCGCCCTGCTCCACGGGCCAGTCTGGAACGTGCCAAAACTAGCTGGTTCTCCGGCGTTCATGGCAAAAAGCTCGAGGCGATCCCCCTTCTCAGTCATGCCCTCAGGTCGATCCCAGTCTTTCGCTTTTCTCTCATTTTTCTTTCTTAAAAGATCTGGAACCAGTCACAGATCTGTAAGGCTTTCTGGCTGTAACCAGGTTAGACACCGGCCGCCTCCAGCAGGTTTGTCACGGTGAATTTGGATAATTCGAGAGTGAATAGCCGGCAAACCAAAGAGACCCCTTCAACCTATCAAAGTCAATCCATCAACAAATAAATCATATGCATATATTATTTCACTTTATTTCTAAACATATTGTACAGCTGACTTAACATCTACACTGAAAAAGTGCTAAAGCGACATTTTTTTCAGATAGCAACAAGTTGTATCCGCTTGACTTTTTTGTACTTTAAAATTGATATCTATATTAGGCCCACATATACGCTAATACAGTTTACATGTGTTTTTATTTTCATATAGCCTACTCTTTTTTTGGAAAAGAGATCGCAAACTGGGTCAGACCCCCGGTAACGGATACTTGCTTAAATTATTCCCCCAAAGTACTAGGAGTATATGACAGTGCAAAAACAACTAGGCCTATTTTTTTCATGGTGTAATATGCCTGTATTGTTTTGTAATAGTGATAGCTACATAAAACAGTCGGATGGTTGTTCTTCTTTCGACAGGAAGGGAGAGGAGCTGTTTGTATACAGTCCGCAGGATCTTCTCTCATCGTATGCCTTCAGAAAAAAAAGGGCATGAGTCTTGGAGGGATAATATTAAAGAATCTTTCATATCCATTTCAAAGAGCAGTCTAAAGTTCAAAAGGATAAAGCTAATCGCACCTAAACTGCATAGCATTCAAACAGAATCTTTATTGTGTTGATAATTTATTATATATGAATGAATAAAATAAAAAATAAATAGAAAAATAATTCGATACCCATACCCAAAAAACATTTTTTATGTAGCAACACAATTTAACATTACATATGTTACTTTTGATTGGATATATAAGAAAATATTTGTCATTGAGTTAAGTCTAAAATAATTTGAAGATATATGGTTGTAGTTCAAATAAAAAGAAATAATGTACTATAATCTAGTAGTAGTCTAATTATTTTCTGGTCGAGTGGGCCATTATTTAGTGGAAACTGAAAATTTCACACTTCCGTGAAACTGAAAATTTTAATTTATAAGAAAAAAATAAACAAACAATCACGGTTTAACAATTACTGTTGTTGAAATGGACTTTCATATTTTGGAAATACTTCTTTATCGATGATGTTGTCCCAACTTTAATTTCTTAATTGAAAAGTATTTTATTCGTTGATTCATGAACGAGGATAAATTACTAATTCAGCACCTTTTCAATGGACAGCAGCCAAGGGATTTTTAAGATATTAGATTTAGCGATTTCCTAGCCTTGACATGTGAATATATAGGCTAAAACGCATGGATTGTTGGCAAGTGTAATAAAAGAAAATACAGAAGTTAATTAAACAATGGTTTGCTTCTATAACGGATGTCCACTTTCTCTTAATGTGTCAAAAAACTGTATTTGTATTGGTAAGTTTTTGCATTACATTTATTTAAGTAAGTCTAATATGCTTTGGTTTTAAAGGCAAAATGTTGCTTCAGTGTTGCTATGTATATTTTTAATTGTAAGCAATAGGCTATTTTGAAAGTAACATTCAGTTATGTTAAATCTGATAAATGATAATTACTTTCGCGGCTGTTTAATTGTTCATTGGGGTTTACAGACAATTTCCTATGTGAAAGATAACGATAGATATTATACTGGAGCTTTTGGAGTAGTAGGCAACTATTCAAATTGCCAAATTATAGTTTCCATTGTTAATAACGTTTTCTGTGTAATATGGGCGACACCTCTAAGATGATTGGTATTCAAAAGGACTCATCTAGCATTTTCTGAAGGATCAGTTTTCTTGAGCGACAGTTCTACGTGTCAGCTAAACTCGTTACATCTTCCTCACATTTACCTCTATACAGCCTATACCCTCGGGACAGAAACCAGCTTTACCCCCCAAAATCCTTTCTTTGAACCCAGGTTGTTCCTGCCTCATCCATTTCTGCTCCCTCATGCTTAGTTCCATTACTCCATTCCATCTATCCGTCACAGCACCGTTTCCTCCGTCTCATCCATCTTCCCCCGTTCCCCTACCCTACCGCTTCATTAGGGCAATCTGCATTCACAAGCGATCGGTCATAGTTCTGTCACCCCTCGTACACCCTATGCATTTCCATCCTGGGCATAGGAGTCGCTTGTGAGACGAACCTCTTTTTAATGGGTGGACCATCGGAAACGATTAATGTCAGGCAGATGAAAAAGCGAAACAAAACTAAACCAAATTTAATTACTCCTTTGGGAGGAGTCTTCTTTTCTACATTTTTTTTGATGGCGAATAAAATCTTTCCTAAGCAATAAAAGCGTAACCTAGGCTATAGATAGGCTAAATTGCACAATTAAAGTGCTGGGAAAGATTCATATCAGATAAGGATACGCAGATTTTCAAATTGCGCTACTGATAAATGTGGAATTGTATTACTGAATACTGCATGTTTTCATTTTTAAACCAAGGTACAAGGCACATGAAACTTCTATTTTCAGTTAAAGACTCGGATCCGTCAATCTTCGGTCTCGAGAAAGCTCTCGTGACTTTTGTGCAACCTTTATTTACACGAATACCATGAATTTGAATGGTTGCCATTAATGTTTCAGTTAATCGCCAATGAATTTGAAATTCCAAGTTAAACCCCCGTATCCTTTCAGTTCCCCTGCGCGAGAGAATTAGCTGGGATTAAGGCCCATTTTCAAGACAAACACTCGGACAGCAGTGGATTTTAAACTCTGATGATACCCCGTCTTTGAAGGGATTAGGTCATCCGTTGGTACGGTGTTCAACATGAGTAAAGGTCGTTGCTCTTTTCGTCGAGTTGGAAACATTCAAACTTTTCCCTGAAAACCCATACTCTGGCCTAAATGCAACTGTGCCCCCTTTCGACCGTCGAGCACTTGACTCTTCTGAAATCCCCTAGTGATGGCACTGTAGCGGCTTGTAGGCTAATCAAAGCAAACCACAGATAGCGATATTCAGAAGATAGCTGTTCACCGACAGATTCTGTCAAAAGACTATCCAGTCTAAGAAAAATAGATTCAGATAGCCTAGACCAACCAACTTAAATAATAATTTAAAAAATCCTCTAATTTTCCTAATTCAGGTTAAATTCATTACGTTTAAATAAATACATGAGTATTCAAAACAGAAATTGCGATATTGTTCAAGACTATAGCCTATGTTATGAGAAAATAAAATAGTTTACCAAATAGCCTAGTTTAAATTTCTGTTTACATCATTATAAATGTTAGATTAGGGTACATGCATTCTATAGGCCTATTCCTCGGTTTCCTTAAAACATTAGTAAATGAATTGTTGGCTACATATTGTACTTAATAAAACAATATTTTATTATTTAAAATGAAACGTTCGGGCTCATGGCATTTTCTTTGTGATAAAGCCGTCTAAACGAGACACTGAATACATTTCAGATGCTTTAAATAAAGAAACTCTGAAAAAAGAGCAACAGCAGTCCCGAGAGAATCTGTTTCAGGACCATTTCCACCCCCTCCTCCCAGCTGTATAACCTAAAATGCTCCAGCAGAAAAACAGCAGCTTCTCCAAACATGATAATTAGATCAGAGGATCTGGACCCACTCTTTGAAAGGCAGGTCCAACTGGCGGGGCGCTGGAGTTGTGGAAAGTTAATTGAATTAAGTTTCCTCTAAACTAATTAGGCAGCAATCTGCCACGCGAGCTGTCCCAGAGCAAGATTTGAATTAGGGAGAATGGATTTTTGTATTCTAAAAAGGGGACGGCTATAGGAGTCTTTGGATTTCTTTTTTTAACGGCAACATGTTGGTCATAAGACTGTACCTGTACAAGATTGTCAACAATCAACTCCTAAACAGGGTCTACCTTGTTAGCCCTAACTAAAATGTCCGACAACAGCCTATACACTGTAGCCTAAATCAAGTATCTTGATTGTACATCTTGAATATAAGGCAAACAAAACAAAACATCCCCTAAAACGATATTTGTCAAGACGTTCCAAAATGAATTCACCAAGTAGGCTATCGGCTGTGTTCTTTTCAAGTATGCCTATTATACCCAACACAATTACGTAGAACTCCCGCCCACGTCACCGCAGGTGCAAAGATAGGTTACATTCGCCAGGTAATGAACGGAGACAGATACAGGTATAGATATAGGCAAGTAAATGAGCGCGGGCCTTGATGACTTCCGAATGACAGGAGAATATCAAATAGCCCATACCCCGAATGAGTTGCGATACTTTAATATGCTGAAACCATTTTGGTGCTCGCCGATATACACACTACACAGCAATGCAATTTCACATCTAAAGAGCAGGACACTATGGGTTAATCGATTTTCCTTCCCCATCCTCGGTCCTGTGGGGCCATGGTGGAAAAATAACGGAACAGAACATGTATTAAAATATCTCGTTGAAAGTGCAGACAAATATGATAATGGATAATACGAACTGGGCAAGTAGGTCGATGGCTATAATAGTAATACATATGGAAGAACATTGAATGTTTAATACTGGCATATAGTAACACAGGAAGACCAGAAATGTCATTCAATGCAAATAACGGTAAAGAATACATTTTCACAGTGTTAGATTGTTAGGGTATGGAAGTCATTCTAGGGATATGTACGGGGGTTCCTCATTCCATCACAGTTAATACTTGTGTCTTTTGTCCATAATACCTTGTTCCAGAACACTCTACATGTCTTTTTTTAAATGTAGTTTTTAGCAAACTCTAACCTGGCTGTCCAGTTTTTGAGGCTTATCAGTGGTTTGCAGCTCATGGTGAACCCTTTGAGGTTATGCTAGTGTAGTCTTTTCTTTATAGTAGTCTTTGACACATCTATACCTAAATCCTGGAGAGTGTTCTTGGTCTGTTTGACAGTTGACAAGGGTTTTTCTTTACAATTAGAAGTATTAATTTGGTAAGCTGTGGTCTTCTGTGGTTTACCAGATCATTTGCTATTGCTTCACCAGCGCATTCTTGCTTCCTAACAGTGTAGCAACATTATATTTTGATGCACCCAATGTTTTGGCTATGGCTCTGTTCGATTTATTTAAATTTTTCAGTCTCATGATGGCCTACTTTACTGGCATTCATACTTAATTTGGTCCTTGTGTTGCGAGACCACTCCAAATACAAATCCTCCACCTAAAATTAACTGTAGACCTTTTGTTCACTTTCCTGCGTATGAACTAATAATGCAAAGACACAGCTGGCCAACTACTTTTGCTTCCCTAAAATGGGGGGACTATGTATAAAAAAAGGCTGTACTTCCTACATGGATCACCCAATACCCTCACATTAAAGCTGATAGCCTGCAGGAGTTGCTCACTGTTATTTCAATCTAATGGGCTGGAGTAGAAAACAACAAAATTGTGTCAATCTGAGAACAATGTATGATCTATAGCAAACCAATAATACAGACAGACTGATAAATAGATTAAGTATGCCTTAATTAGTGATTCAAGTACTATAACAGAGTCAAGTTTAACAGTCCCAATTATCTTAATTCTAATTCTTATTACTGTCAGATACTACTAGATTAAAAATTAAGATTAGAAATATTCATATGCATGTGCAAAACTCCATTACAACAGCTGGTATGATAGCTGACATAATGACTTAGTGGTTTGTCTAATCTAAAATAACAGCTGTCACTTTACTCTTAACACTAAAAGACTTGTGTGTGTGTGTGGAAGGACCACATTGTGCGATTGGAAAGTGGCAGACTGCATTGTCTTAGTGAACCTCTGCCATGGTTGTTGACAGCTCTCCCTAATGAAGCCCTTCTCACTCTTGCAATAACTTAATTCACTATTTACTTTCATTAGTGGAATGACATTTTCTGAGTAACACAATGAGTAACATCATATGCCCACCCTTGCTCTCCCTCTGATGGTAAGCAATGCATTGGGTCTCCTCTCAGGAGTGGGTTTGTTTTCAGTTTCCTCACTTGCAATTCAATCACCAAAATTGCATTGAATATAAATAGTTTGACAGGCAAGGCTCTTTGGAATAACCCCCGGCCCCTCCTCTTCCTGTGCATCCCCAGCAAGACATGTTCTTCTCCAAGTTGTCTTTAACCCCCATAATACTGGAAGCTGGTGAAATAACAGGTACACATTATGTACTGTTGAAACAAATTTCCCCTTGGAGATAGTTTATCTTCAGAAATTGACTTGCACCTTGAAAAACTGTGCCTTTCGGTTGCAAACATGTTTTTTTAGTGAAGTGAAAATTAAAATATCTCCTTGAGAACTGGAATTATCCAATCATTGTCTCTCCAGCTGGTTTAAGCATTATATTAAAGACAAGTCTTCGCTCACAATATTTATAACAGTGGGTTATCCATTTACAAAGCTAATTTTGGTTTACACCATTCCCACAATCCTCGGTAGAACTTTGGCATCATAGCTCCCAAACATTGAAATCATAGAACAACTGTCCAGCAGGTTTGTCTGCATTCTCAGGTCACTCATGCTTTCAGACAGGCTGGGTAGAAGCCGCATTGACTGAGCCAGAAATGAGGATGACAGGCTGAATCAGATGGGGTGGTACCGTGGTGGAACTGGAAACAAAATATTCAGATATTGTTGCCCCTAAAAACCATAGATGCTTTTCAGTTTGACCACCACAGGCACCCAAGATAATGTTGACACGATGTAGTCCGCAACCACTAAAAAAATCAAGATAAAAATTGACCCCAGCCGCCCCATGCCACAAACTAATTCACGTAGCCCCTTTCACATTGCAAAAACATTTTGAAAAAATCTACAGAAATAGTCCTCTGTGAATTTGAATTTTTCAGCTGTTCCATTTCAGAGGCTAGAGTGTGTCTTCATACATATGCTTCAATCTTAGGGTAATTCTGTTGGTTCTATGACCTGGTGATGTGCAAGCATCGCATGCATGTACGTATATGAGAATATGTTCCTCCCCGTTACTGATTTGCAGTTTATGCGTGTATGCGGTTTTCTGCAGCAGTATGTGTGTGTGAGCGTGCCTGTGCAGGAGTGTGCGCGCACGCACGTGTGTGTCTGTAGCTGGGGGGTCCAAGCAGGCTGCAGGAGGCTGAGGGGAATGCAGCTCTTTTTGCGATGCTAATTCCTCCCCACAGGAAGACAGTGCGTTCTACATATCTATGGAATGATCCGGAGAAAGAGTGGATGTTCCTTCCGCATTCCCGCCCCCTCCTCCAACTCCACCCCCAACCCTGAACACACGGCCCACATTCTCTCCAGCATTCCTGCCTCGCGTTTCGCTTCTGCTCGGCAGCCATCTGGATTCATCAAAATACTCAGACACAATCACAACATGACACCTTCCGGTCATTTCAACGATTTCTAGTACACAATGAAGTCCAACTGAAATCATTTAACTTGGCAGGCAGTTTAAAAAAAAAAAGAAAGACGGAAGCCCATACTAATCAAAAATGTTTAAATCATGAACATCTTGGCGGCATTACTTTAAAAATAATTTTTGGACAATGAAAAGACAAACATATATTGGCCCAAACATCTTCAGTATCTCAGGTGGTTTATTTGACAATTTTATTTGTGGATGGATATTTCTACAACATGGATTTTTTTCCATGCTTAACATGCAAAGAGCACATTTAAGTGCACAAGTATAATTATCTGTAATTTTACATTATATCTTGTTTACACTTTTATTGTCTGTACATCTCAATGCACAACAGAAATATAGCTGTATAATTTTATAGCATTTATTAGACACAGAAGTAAGCAAATATTTTACTCATCAAGTATTTATCCTCCAGGAACTACGTTACATAAACTATATATATATCTTCTTCATCATTGGTCAGTACTACTGGTGTGTAGACAAAATCTGCTGTGACTCCATACAACATTAGCTTTAGCTCCTCTGAGGCTAATGACACTAATACTACTGCATTCAATTTTCACTTCTAGATACTGTATGTCTATATAATATATATACACACATTTCTACTTTCTCTACACACCAAAGCACAACAATTATTATTCTGTTCAATTTGTTTCTCCAGACACTGGTTACATGGCATCAGGGATGATGGACAGTCTCCACTGGTGACACTACACTGAGATGGGACATGCCAGCCACTGATGAACGTGTTTATGCATGTAGTGTGTGCGTGTGTGTGTGTGTGTGTGAGAGAGAGGCTCTTCGGTCCTGCCTTCCTTTGTAAAAACGGCAACTAACACTGTGTGTGTTACTGTCCTGTGGAAGGCAGGACACGCTGAGGTGCATCAGAGGCTGTTGGGCCTGTGGGAACGCCCCACTCGCGGTGCACCTCCATGAGCTCAGTGAAAGTACGCCATCTCTTCCGGGTTCAGCGGGGGCCGAATGTCCAGCTTTCGGGACGAGCTGTCCGCTCCCACTATGTCCAAGCGCAGGCTGGGCCCCCCCTGGCCATCCTGGCCCTCGACTTCAGCCCCCCCGTCCACAGAGAGGCGCAGGGTGCACCCCTTAGGGAGCAGCTCCTGCTCGTAAGCTGCAGCCAGCTGATTTACCACACACCGCTCCACCTGCGCAGCAGGGACAAGAAACAAATCAATCAACCAATCATTTGGCTCAGCACATAAAGCCCCACATGTGCAATGGGGTCAGTCATCCAATCAGCTGGTCCAGCACATGCTGATCCACCCATAACAATCAACCAAACAATTAGCTGTTCAGGATGCACTACTCTTTCACTGCCTCAGTGACAGCCAATCAGCTTCACCACTTCAAGTGGCCCAAAGATCATGCTATATGTGGTTATATAGTTAGATATATCCACCTATAATACCATGTGCGGTGCTGGCAAAATCAACTTTCAGAACAATGAGCTGACTCCGAGTGGAGGTTAGCCAAAATATGAAAAAAATAATTAAAATTATAGCGATAGGAAAGAACGCTTATATAAACATTGATTTTCCAAATGCAGCCTCCCTGTGCTGTACCTCGTGTTTGATGGAGCGCGCTCCGTAGTGCAGGTTGTAACCTTTGGCAAGGAGGTCCAGCACAGGACTGTCCCACAGAAGGGTGATGTTGTGCCTCTGCTTAGCCTGGGGGGTGGGTGGCAGTGGGGAAAAGGAAAGATGGTGAGACACAGACATACACACACGTGCGCGCACACACAAACACAATCACACACACGCATGCATGCACGAACACACGTACAAACTGACACACACAAACGCAAACACACACGCACATGCAAGGACGCGCACACAAACACACACACGCACACACAGTCAAACTGCTCTTCCCACACTGTAAAAGAATGCTCTGATTAAACTTATATAAATGTAAAATGTGTAATTCATTTTGTTAAATCTTCTCAGTCTGGAAATACGTTTCACACTTCCTGTATACAAAGTACATGATTACAAATGTCCTGTACAGCTATAGCTCCAGGTATAGATATTGAACGTTCTTAATACAGCGTCAACAGTATAAATAACAAATTGTACATAATTAAGCATTGTTTTATTAGACAAATCAATTTTCAGTTCATAGATTTTCTCAAAATATAAATGTGACCTTTCCTGCCTAATGCATATCATACGATTGACTTCATCAAATACAGCACAATAAAGGGTGTCAGGAAAAGGCCAACAGAAACATTAAAGTTGTGCTGAGAATAACACAACATTAATGTTCAGTACTGTGGTGGACACAAGAAAAGATTGAAATTAACCAGCGACGTCATTTAATGTGTTTTGACATGACAAGTTGGCTATTTTCCCACGGCTATCGCTAACTAGCCCCAGATTTGGCTCACTGTGGTGAAACGGTTCGTTTCCTGCAGTGCCAGTACAACAGAGTCAAACCCAGAGAGCCGCATACACAGATAAGTCATCTCCCGGGCGCATCAACAGCGCCGTGAACACACATGACCACTCTGGCGATTGTCAATGAGCTCCCAAGACAGGGCAGCCTCGCAAAAAAAGCGCAATTGCATTAATATTTAAATATTTATGAAAGGCCCAGATGTTAAGTTCTCTAATTAGATCAGGCGGTGGGAGCGGGCGATCCGTTATTGATCTGAATGTGTTCCGCGCAGCAGGCCCTAATGTCAGCGCCATTCAGCGCGGGGCCGGCGCGGTGGCGGACGACGGGGTGATCTGAACGCGCGCTGGTCTCTCTCCGCGGAGGGAGGGGAGCCGAGGACAGAGCCCCCCCCCCCACCAACACCAAACGGCAACTGCAGCTGCGCATTTTTGCTATATGCATCTACAATTTATGCCTGTCTGTTTAGCTATTTCCCCAGCCCTCATTTTTTTCAAACCCTCAGTCGTCTGAACTCTCTTAAGAACAACAGGCAGTGTCCACTGTTGTTTTTTTGACTATTCATTTCTTTGTGCTATTTTCTTTTGGAATCTGTTGCAGGATTAATTCTCACAACTTGGACCAATTAAGTGCCCTTCTTTCCCTCTCACTGTATTTGTTTTCCACTGATATCCATTTCTTGTCTTCTTGTGAAATAATAAACGTAAAATAAAAATGTGTATTTTTTGATTTGTTGTTTAACAATGCATAAAAATACATTGCACCCACAGGCAAGGCCTGTTAAGTCAGCAAAGAGAAGTAGCCTAAAAGTAACCCTGGGTAAGGATGTTGTCCAAGAATCAACATGGATGATTTAACTATGAGAAATCTGCACCATGCCCTACCTTCTTGGCCCAGAAGTTTAGCTCCTTGCTCACCAGCTGGATGAGCTCAGAGTGACAAAAAGGCAGGAAGTAAACAATCTCGTTGATCCGTCCGAGAAACTCGTCCCTCCTGAACTGAGCCTTAGAACACAGAACAGATAGTTCCACTTAAGTACCACTGGCCCAACCAAGTAAGGGAACCATTTTGTGAGCTGGTACACAGCTGTACACTGAGAGTAGAGATACCTTTAGAATGGGCCGGATTACGTCGTCCTTGAATTGCTTGGATATGGTGATCTTATCACTTTTCTGCACCTCGTCTGCATAAAAGGGAACCCAATGGAGACATCAGCTCTGATATACAGTGGGAATGATGAGTGTGGGGGTGCTACAAACAGAATGATTTCATGCAACAATAATGTTGAATGCAAAATGCCGTTAACAACAAGCGGCAGCCTTACAGAGGCAAGAGGGACTGTAAGCTTTCAGAAGACTGGCTAAAAAACAGCTAGCAGCAGACGTGGAAGATGAGTTCCAAATACGGCTGCCTTGTGTGTGTGTGTGTGTGTGTGTGTGTGTTTGTGAGTGTGTGTGTGTGTGTGTGTGTGTGTGTTTGCTAGTGTGTGTGTGTATAAGTGCAGATAACTATTCAAAGCTAATTGTGGACTACAGTAAATAGAGTTTATGCTCTTTTATGTCTCCCGCTCTCAGCTCACTCAGGTTCTCCGCCAGTCGTCTCCGGCTCAGCTCCTGCGCCTCCTCGCGGAGCTGCAGTGCACGCTGGGCAATTTCATCGCTGGCCACGTTGGACGTCATGATGAAGATGGCGTCTTTGCACTCGATGGTCTTGCCCTTCCCGTCTGTGAGTCTCCCCTGCGCGATCAGACACAGCCCATCACCAACGAGCTCTCTTTCCACATTCACACATTTTCACATCTCCAAAATGCATGTGCAACAATATGAATGCACGCATAATACATTCACACGCGCGCATTCAACACCCATACGGGACGCGCACGCACACGTGCACCTTCAATATCTCAAATACAAGTTTGGCAACTGCCAACGTTGAGTTCTAAACTCGACTGAAAGCTGCTGAATGCCAGTGAAGCTTTAGTGCTCACGGCAGGGACGCAGACGGCGCAGTATATCTGACAGCACATTTTAAGCTGAGTTTAAGAGTCCCGGAGACAGCATTGCCTGCTGTCCATAAAGCTCCGCGCCGTGCTGAAACGGTGCCTTCAGTCGCCGCTCCCGGAGATGAGCCCCCTGATGGCCCGTGATTGGTGGAGAGCCAAGGCCCTGTCTATCAGCTCCTCCAACCGCTCCCTTCGCTATTGATTTTCCGTTGCCAGGGGATTTTTAAGATCCTTACACACGCACATGCAACCTTTAGACAATGCAGCGGTGATATCAATCCTTCACGAGCAGGGTTATTGGGATAGTACTGCCATCTCCAGCAGAAGACTTGTTTGAAAAAAAAGAAATGTTTTTAAAATGAGAAGTGGTAAATTTGAACTAGAAGGCAAAACCTGCCACCCAAGTTTAGCAAGTTGTGTACATTGCATGTTAACACTAACTCCCTGGAAAATCACGTTCAAAATGTTCATTAAAGCTACACCATTATGTAGCACAGTACAGTGCATTATCCCCACATCGCTGAGTAATGTTAACAACTAAATTAATCTGTACAGAAAAAGCTCCACAGGCACACCGATGAGATTAGTTTGCATTGCGGCAAACAATGCAATAAAATCTTATTGTGATGTGCTTTCATTTTGCTTGTGATATTGTCTCGAACATAATTGTCATTTTGGTGGAAATTGTGCATAAATATATTCATTATGCATTATGTTCAGGCAGCCATCTAGTGCTAGCAAAATTAACGCATGAACACTGCATATGAAAATACGTAACATGGCTAAATACTGTAGTACTACCTTTATCATGACAATAAACACAAACTCATTCCAATTTTCAAAGCTTTGCTGGATCACATTTGTTGCTTCAGTTGCCACTTGGTGACAACATAGTATTAAGCAAAGCAAATGTATTTCTTGCTACGCTGTTTTATTAAAAAAAGATTTAAAGGGTAATCAATGAAGGGAAATTGTAGTAACTATAGAGACTGATCGAATGATTTAAATTAACATTCCATTATGCGTGTAATTACTGTCAGGTGGACCGACACACATGCACACACATTACATCCAAATACGGTACAGTATTAGTTGGCTACGTAACTGGGTACGGGGTGAAGCAATAGGCTGGTTTCGCTAGAAATCATCTATCACCAAAAAAGTACTAACTGGTTGCTAGGCATTGTGCACACTCAGAATTCATTCAAGGTCAGTAAAAAGGCAAATCAAATACATTACGTCTGCCATTCAAAACACCCCAAGTTGAACAGGGTACTACACCTTGACCAAGCATGACATATTGAGCTACAAAGCTGTAAGAGGTGAAAGTGTTTACACGTTAACCATAGCCGTAATCGTAAGAAGTTATCCAAGCAGCTTCACACTACAGATAGCTTTGGCATATCAGCTAAGACCAGTGATGTGCTACTGTGGAATCTTGCCCCTCACCTCATCAAAGAGCTGCAGCATTATGGTGAGCACATCAGGGTGAGCCTTGTCCACCTCATCAAACAGCACCACTGCATTGGGGCACTGCTTCAGCTGCTTGGTCAGCTGACCCCCCTCCTCATGACCCACATACCCTGGTGGGGAGCCTATGAACTTTGCCACCTGATGGAGAATCAGCCAGAGGGGGATATGGGAAGGGCAAGATGGAGGGAGGGATGAGGGGAGAGAGGGAGAGAGCAGGGGGGGCAATGTGGAGAAAGTGAGTGATTGAAGGACAGAGACAGAGATAGAGGAAGTCAGGGGAAAGGAGAGATATTTCCAGAGAAAGGGAGAGGAAATATAATTATGGAAAGATGGAGAGAGAGCCAGAGACAGAGAGGAAAGGAAATGTGGAAAGAGACAGAGGAAGAGTTGAAGTGAGAAAGGGGTGGAAACAGGGATAGAGCAGGGAAAAAAGAAGAGAAGAGAGATTGAAGAATGGAATAATTAGGGAGAAATGAGAAATCGCACAGGTATTAGCAAGAAGAAAAAAGAAAATAACGGAGAAAGATTAGTTAGAATTGGGTTAAATGGTTTATGACAGCAAACCAGACATCACCTTTGCAAGTAAAGCCGGCTAGTGTATCTGTTAAGGGCTCTTATACTGTAAGTAGAGTATTCCTCTGAATCAGGGGTGAGTAAAGAGGGCTGTATCCGTTTATGAAATGTATGCCAACTTCTGCTCTTTATTATATTAGTGCAATGATTTTATTTATTGACGTTTTTGCTACGTTTCTTGATGAGCTTGTGAATGGCATCTTAGGACTCTACTTAGGTCCCTATTTGAAACATTTAACTGTGGTCTAATCTAAGGTCAATCCAGCACTGGTGTGCTGGCTAATTGGACCAGGGAAAGTGTTGACAACAATACCCCCCATGCCAGCCCTCCAGGAATGGAACTCCCCATCCCTGCTGCCAACGCTCAGGGTTCATACCTCATGTTTTTCTTGAAATTCTGACATGTCCACACGTATGAATCCCTGTAAACACAAAGGCCAAAGTCATCAGTTCTGGAACAAAGCCAAACTTTACAGGGCACTGTGTATCAGACTCAAAATGAGGGCGTACCTTTTTAACATCCTTGTGCATGTATCGGGCCACTTGCTTGGCCAGTTCTGTTTTTCCTGCAGAAAAAAATGAAAGTATGTAGTGAATACTTCAGTGCCTAATGGAAGACCCTTGACAACGGCAAAGAGATTTGCTTTAAAGCTGCCAAACATGTCTTGGAGAATTGATCTTCCAGTAAACACACATACATAAAGAAAAGCAATCACTTACTTATAGTCATCTTTGTCTCTCAATATCAACTTGGTTTCTGATGCTTAATAAATTACCTAAATCCGAATGGTAATAAAGAGGCCTAACCAGGTTCCCTGCTGTATACACACATACACACTCTCTCCACCAGATAAGTTCTGTAACATCACCTGAGTTACCTCAGGTGAGGCAGTAGGGTTAATTGTGTAGCACTCCTGTCTCAAAACTTTGCTGAATGGGTCTGGTACCTCAACTGAATCACATCTAAGTTTGGCCAATTGCTGTTCATTTCCTCCTCTGATAGCCACAAATAATACTGGCAGGATATTTAATTAATTCATTCATTTTTTACTGTTCAATGTTGTGACTGAGCAGATCACCTGGTGATAAGATGTGACGGTGTACACTACTTCTGGTTTCACATCCCATTTGGTTCCATTTGGTTCTACTCTTTTTGGAAAGAGGCAGGTGTTTTTGGAAAGAAGGCTATAAAACTAAGATTCAGGGCTTTCCCGGTTACTGGGTCCTCCTGGTATGGGGAGTCTGTTCTGGGTCTGGCAGAACCGCCTGTCAGTTCCCTGCCAGCATGGTGCAGCACTAAATGTAAAATATTCCTCTTATAAATTTTAATATACATATAAGGAAAGAGCGGGACTTGTTGCAGCCCTGTTAAATATTCATGTTCCCTGGAAGAGTGAGTGTCACACAGTGCTGCAGGCTAGAGGAATATGCGAGCTCTGGCAATCTCCATAAATCTGCTGGCTTTATCGCACAAACAAACAACTTAACGGGCAGGGGGCGTTTACCCCCAGCCCCCCTCCCCCGCAGAACAGGGAGCGGGGCGATTCATCTGCGCCACGCTCCTGTCAGCTCATTACTCTGCCGGGCTACAGGGGCGCGTGAGCCCCCCCCCCCCCCCCCGCGCCCGCTTCCTGCGGGGTCCAGGGGTCTTCCCCGTTTTTACACTGGCTGGGAGCCTTGGTGGTGGGACCGTCCGGCCTGACGCCAGCGGGCTGGGGCTTCCGTATCAGAGACCACCGCCTCCGCACTCCATCACCCGCCATTAAAGGAAGAGGGTGGCAGGCAGGGCCCATTACGGTCTATGACCCCGTGCAGGGAGTGCACCAGAACATCAGCCACTGCCAGCCCTATTAGCCATCCAGGCTCAGAAATGGCTCCTGGCTGTCTTGGGCCTAATGGTAGGTGGGGTTGAGCTTGCTGTTCGCTGTTTGCACTCTACAGATTACAGTGCGGAGACAGCGCACCAATGAGAACATGAGGCTGGCTGGGGGAATTCAGGCATGTTGATTTATGAGAATGCCTTGAATTTGACTAGCGGAGCCTTGGATTAGACGAGCTGGGCCGTGCATGGACACTTAGTGAAACCCATGATGAGAGGATCTATCATAAGCTGTCAATCACTCGTTTGAATAAGGTAAGATGATTGGGCTACATTGCAATGCAATGTTTGGCTCATATGTGGATCATTGATAGCACATGACTTGGGGACCTCGCTCTTTGCATCAAGAGCAGCCTTTCCCCAGGACGGCGCAGGACCTTCGGAGTAGACGATGCGAGAGTAAAGCACAGGCCATGCCACAGACAGAGCCCATTAGCGGACGAGCCAGTTACCGATTCCGGAGGATCCCAGGAAGAGGAAGACCAGGGGGTGTTCTTCATCGTACCAGCCGTTCTCCTTCCTCCGGATGGCTGCCCGGGAGAAATGAATCACGCAAAACAAAAAAACAGAGAGATGGAGAGAGAGGAGAGAGTCAGAAAGAGCAGGTGGAGAAGAAGGGGGAAAAGGACCTCTACAGCAGAATACATCAATGACACAGGGGAGTGGATAATTATCGCTGGCTCTACACGATGTTCTGACTGCTTGCAGCCTCCTCTCTCCGTCATCCCAACCATTAGCCCGCTCTAATTCCATTAGCCAGCCCGGCGCTGGAGAAACCAAATCAGGTTAGCATGGATCCAGGAGAGAAGCCCGGGGAAGAGGGTTCGGATAACGCCGTGTTGCCCCGGCAACTGGCTCAGGAGGGGAAAAAAAGAGCAAGCAGAGCAGGGTGCTGAGGGGCTGAGGAGGTAGGGGGGGTGGCTTTGGGGCGGGGACTGGGGGGTAATGTGGTGGAGGCGAGCTGCTGGTGGGGGGAAAAGCAGAAACAAAAGAGAAATAAAATCAGGGGCACTTAAGCCTGCATGGCTGCCAAGAAACCGAGAAGTTCATATATTTATTCCCCCCCCCCCCCCCCCAAAGAAAAACAGTCAGTTTGTGTAATGGGAAGTGAAGGCAATTTGGACCGGGTACCCTGCGAAAGATATGACATCTAAAAGCCGTCACATTTTCTATATATAACCGCTGCGTCTCGAAATAACTCTTCACACTGGCGGCGGCGGCCATTTGACTGTAAAGGCGGTGAGGGACAGGGGCGCCGGTGAGGCCCTGACAGGGCCTGTCAGAGCCCCGGGACACAGCTCTGCGCCATCAACACAGCGGCACGGGAACACGGCTCGAGCAGAGCCCCGAACCGAATGAGCCACAGCCGCACACTGAGAGAGCCACAGCCGCACGCTGAGAGAGCCACAGCCGCACGCTGAGAGAGCCACAACCGCACACTGAGAGAGAGCCACAACCGCACACTGAGAGAGAGCCACAGCCGCACACTGAGAGAGAGCCACAGCCGCACGCTGAGAGAGAGCCACAGCCGCACACTGAGAGAGAGCCACAGCCGCACAGAGAGAGAGCCACAACCGCACACTGAGAGAGAGCCACAACCGCACGCTGAGAGAGCCACAACCGCACACTGAGAGAGCCACAACCGCACACTGAGAGAGAGCCACAACCGCACACTGAGAGAGCCACAACCGCACACTGAGAGAGAGCCACAACCGCACACTGAGAGAGCCACAACCACACTGAGAGAGCCACACGCACCTGAGAGAGCCACAACCGCACACTGGAACCAACCGCACATGAGAGAGCCAGCCTGCACACAAACCGCACACTAGAGAGAGAGCCACACACCGCCCACACTGAGAGAGAACGCACACTAGCCCACTCACTCCAACCACACTAACAAACACCCACAGAGAGGAAGACGTAACGGGCAACATCCACTCAGTGAGACAGTCTGGTGCTCAACAACAGCTGCAGGAGATCTACACTTCCACTGGGAAGGCCATAGTGCTAGACCCTGTCCCTCACGCGCAGAGTATCCATCAACCTATCAGTGAGGCAGAGGGCTTTTGTCGTAAATTACCCAGCTAGCCTTAGCGCCTGCAGTTAAGCCCCCCTGACCCCCTGAGGAGAATCCCCAGGGAGTCTATCCGTGGGAGTCCGTCATGAATAAAACTAAGTGGCCGGATACAGTCTTTATCTGTTAGTGGCCTCAGTAGATTCTATACTTTCACTTAAGCATTGCACAACTGTGCAGGTGCCTTAACAGACTAAATATTGCTGTTACAATAATTACTTTGGCGCTAATTTATTTGCACATATCAATCATTTGCATACATCAAGCATACTTATACACTGCAAGGCTATCTTATCCAAGATTATCAACATACATCAATATTATATAGTGGTAAATTACAAATGATAACTTAAAAGCAAAGCTTGCAAACTGCACTGCTGGTGACTGACCTATGAGCAGGTGGACATCTGAAGTAATTCAAAATGCATAAAATATTCTAAATATTCATTCAAATGTGTGAACGTAGTCAAACAATGCTCACGTTTGAACCATGCATATGTGGCCAGGGGTAATAGAAAAGGGTCCACAACAGGTTTCAAAAAAAAATTTGAGGGCAACAAAGCAACACTACAGAGAGGAAGTGACACACGTATTAAGAATTTACTCATTTAGGGTGTGGTCTCAGATTTGAACTAATAACTGCAAAAAGTGTGAGAAATCACATAATGCTGTGAACAGTTTCACCGGTAATAAAAACATTTGTAGCCCGACAAGGGAGACCTGCAGGTTGATTGACAGCAGCGACTCGGAGAGCCACACCCAGAGAGCACAGAACCCTTCATCTGAAACACAGGTCAGAGAGAGAGAGCCCCCCCCCCCCCCCTCGCAGCTGACGCGCACAGACTCTGCCATGACAACGAGAAGACACCACGTAGAGGACAGAGCGCTTCTGGACTACGGAAAGGAAAGGCACGGCACAGTGAGCAGAGAGTACGCGCAAAGGACAACAGAGACAGAAACAGGAAAAAATGAGACTGGGGGGGGTGGTGGTGGGGGGGGGGGGCTCCCTCTTCTGCCTCTGTGAAATTTGTCATAAAGATGAATCCTATGACGCCAAGAGCGACTTTGCAGACGGTGGACGGCAATATTTTTCTCCTGATGCTGCGGGGCTGAGCGTAACTTTTCTGTTGTTATTTATGCGGTACGGCGGCTAACCCCAGGAGGGCATGCTGGGAAGCCTCCGGCGGTACGCTCAGGAGAAATACGGTGCGCGGCTGGCGCTCCTCCATGGCGCGCTGCAGATCGGTACTCCACTACGCAGAGTCACGTGACCCTCTCAGCAGCCATGTGAAGCCATGGTTAGGCCGCTCGCTGGACCTGAGGGCTCTGGGGTCAAATCTCAGGACCTCTGTCGTCCCCCTGAGAAAGGTTCTTTTTCCCGAACTTGCTCCAATACACAGGCAGTTCAATGGCCAATGGAATGACCGAGATCCAGAAGTAGTGCTAGTCAATCCAAATAAGGGCAAGAGAGAAGTGAATAAATAACATTGTGTAAAGGTCCACTATTGGACACCTTGCTGCTGTAAGATTCTGTCTGTCAATGAATATTGTCCTTTAAGGGACAATGGGAATATCCTCTCATCTTAGACCGTTGTTAGTAGATGGATAAACGGCCATCACTGCATTGTGTGGCGTAACACAGACTTACAAAAGCAAAAGTCTCCACCGGTTCCTCCGTTAAACAGACCGGGAAGAACAGGCTTTCGCATGTTTCTCTACCAAATGACCACCCGGCAGAGCAGAATCACTGAGAGAGTCTAAGCACATAGGAAGAAGGAGATAATGTGTATTTGAACTGTGCAGCTTTATGGTTCAGAGGATCTTATTCTACTCCCCCCACTTTCTCTCACTCTCTCTGAGGTCACACACACACACACACACGCACACACACACACCACATATACTTATATCCCCACCCCTACCTCTGTCTATCTAAACTCAATTTGCCTCTCCTGGGGCAAAGGACACTTAATAACATTAGAACAGGATAACAGTCTTCAATAACTTTTAGCCCCTGCAAGGTAAATGAAGATCAATCAGGCCTTTCCCGTCTGTCTGGAGGCACACAGCCGGCGATGTGGGCGGGGGGTTGGGCAGGGGGACCAACCAACCTGTTTGAAGGCCAAAATCAACGGCTCCCCCTTTCCGCACTCAATGTGTCTTACAGAGAAGAAGACGGATGTCTGGAGGACACAAACCCGAAAGGCCTGGTGACACAATGACAGTGCGGTGTGCAACCCGTATAAAGTGGGCACACAGTGGAACAGACGGATAAGAATTGATCAAAGCGAAGCTCAGAGGGGGCATTAAGGATGGTGGAGATCCTCGTGGTGGCATTTAATGGCTGTCTCCGTGTCATGCGCTCTCGCTCTCTCTCAATCTCTCCCTCACTCCGTCTCTCTCTCCCTCTCTTTCTCGCTCGCTCTCTCTCTCTTGCCCTGCGCTCCCTGACGCTTGTAAAAGGTACCGTTGATCATGCCGTAGACCCAGCTGATATATTCACTGTATTACTTTACAGGAATCAATAAGCTCTGCCTTTATCGGCTCAAGTGATGTGGCTGAAATTGGTTTCGGACAATTTGCGATGGCAATAACTGGCCATTTATCAAATCAGTTTGCGAGCTGGCCCGCTCCCCTCTCCCTCTCCCACACTCTCACCCTCTCCTCCGCTCCTACTGGGACCTTCAGCAGTGGTGTCGATTCAGTCACCAAACACCACCACCCACCCCACCCCGCCCCCAACAGCATTTCTCCAGCGCCCTGCCACTAGAGTCCCCCTAGTGGCTTCCACAAGGGGCAATCAGCCACAAACAAAGCACAGAGATAAGGCCTGTTATTCAAATATTAATCCAAACAAATATTTTTAATCAGCGCTGGAAAACCCTGAGCTGGGACTAAATGGCGGTATAATTCTGCTATTACTTAGAAGGAATTACCCAGCAGTGCAGTTACAGAAGCACACCCGCTGACAATCTGTCTCTTGTGCTTGTTCTGACCAGGATGTCGGAGTTTGCCTGTTGTCGTACAGACTTAACGTTTGTGTTCAGAGTCCGTTACTGCAGGGCTAGCATACGGCTCAGAAAACCACACTCGATGAAGGCAGCAGAAGAGGTTGGACACACAATATATTTATCAATAACATTTTAAGCGCCACACACTTGATACGCCTCGTAAGACGGGTTGAATTTTAAGATGCGTAACACTGAAGCCGTTGCATCACATTAACTCTAAACTCCATTTGGACCTTGATGTTAAATGACAGTAGATGCAAATTGATTCCTTTTTAGAGTGCTCCTTAAAGCTGAAATGCCTTGGAGTGGCACGGAGACGCACCGCAAACCGCACCGCGTTCAGTGACTCAACACAAACGCAGTACAGCACTACTGAACACGGCACAAAACTACCGATCGCAACACAGCAGGGACTCCGCACATTTTCTCAACGAGATACAAGCTGAGGGCAACCAATCGATAAACAGTCTTGCTGTTCCTCAATTTAATATATTTTATTTATTGGCCTGTACATTGCTGTGTTCTATATCAGCTTTTCTATATCTGGGGACTCATCAGACAACAGGCAAATGTTTCTCTGGCAGAATGATGTGTTCTGCTGAGGTTCTCTTTCCCTTACCAAATTATGTGCGAATAAAAAACAAAAAGACAAAAGCTTCCTTTCCAGTGGCAGCAATGGTGATTGAATGAGGATTCAAAAGCAAGGCAATTATGGACTGTGGATCACCAGGAAGGAACTGCACGTGGGCAGAGAGAGTCAGGTCGCAGATTGAACACCGCCTTCCTTCCTGGTTCAATTAAATCCACTTCGGTTCTGCAGACAATGAAGGAGGTAAGCAGTTCCAGAATTAACCGGTTATTGAGTTCCAGTGATAGAATATTCGGTCGCTGGTTCAGAATTTTCTATTTAACATGGAGTCCGTAGCCTTCTTACGTAGCCTTATTCCACAAATCAGAGAATGTGGCTGTAAGCCTTAAGCCTATGTGGCAGCACCAGATCCCCATTGAAAGGATCCCAGGGGCTGTCTAACTCGGTGCTTGTAATTGTCCTCCTCTCGCAACCTACTGACAGCTAAATGTCACCCTTCTGGTGTCTACAGTCAGAGGCTTTGACTGATCTGTATACCCTACAAACCAAACACAAAGCCTGACAGTAAGAGTAAAGACATTACCATTCTGCCAATCAGAGAGGGCGAGGCACTGGCGCTCCGAGCACAGGCCTCTGGGTAATGAGGCCACCCCGAGTGGAAGAATAAAGGCAAACACTCATATGTAAGCAGAGGGAGCCTCTCCCCATCTCTCCCCGCCAGCTCTTTCATTCTCAATCCCCGTCTCCCCATAAAACTCCTCCGTCCCCAAAGTAAACGCACTGGAGAGACGGCGCCGTGGCGCAAGGTGAGAAGCGCAGAGGAAGGGGGGAAAACAGAGGGAGGGACGGAGTGAAGGAGAGAGGGAGAGAGCGAGGGAGCTCCATTTCTGTAATCGGATTACGCGCCGGCTCGCAGCCCCACTGCAGCAGCCAGCTGTAGCGCACGCAGAAGCTACCACCTGTGTCACTCCCGTGGAGGGCCCATTAATCACAATTAACCAATTAACTTCCACCGCCTGCCCGCAGACACCACCCGTCCCAGGCAGCCGGGGGCAGACGGAGCGAGAAAGAGGGAGGAGCGGCGGAGAGGAAGGTGAAGCTGAGGGACAGCGCTCAGCCAGCAGGACGAGCGGAAAACACGGACGCGTATGGGACAATGCAGAAGACACCAACCGGAAAGCCTGCAGTGTAAAACCACCGATACTGAAACAAAAGGAGTCTTTATGTTGTTTTCGGTGGAGATGTACTGTCGTCTCTCTCACACACACACACACACACACAGGTGCACACAGACGCAGTCAACATAATTTCTGTGAAAGCCCAACTAAACCCAGCATCCAAAATTAAATGAACCAACTCCACACAGGGAATTGAACCCCAGGAGAATCAATATACAGAGCATCACATGACTTACTCAAGGACAAGGACAAACAAAAAACACAACAAAAGCAAAACAGGCTCATTTTGAATTTGATACACTCAAATACACCATTTGAGCATGTCAAAATCAAAAATAAATAAATAAAGAAGCTAAAGAACTAAATATGAGCACGCAAAAACACAAAATGGAGACAGAAATCAATGTAGAAGTGCTTTATGGCGCGGTGACTGGCGGAGGCTGAGCGGAGGCTGAGCGGAGGTGGAGTGTGTGTGGAGGATGTGATCTGTGAGCGAGCGGCAGGCTGGCTGAGCCTCAGGCCATCGCGAGTGAGTCAGTCTCGCGCGGGGAGAGCCTGCCGGCCCCCACGGACTAAAGGCCAAGATGGATGAACGGTGATAAGACGGAGACGAGCGTGAGGGAGCGCACGACGAGCCTGCCCCCCTCCCCATTTCCCCGTTTCCCCTCCCTCCGAGCTGCTGCTCTTCAATCCTTCACACCTCTCTCCCACCCCCTCTATCCGTCTTCGTCCCTCACTCCCTGCCTCTATCCTTCTTCATCCCTCTCTCCCCATATTTGTACTCCACCCGCCGCCGCTTTTGGCTAATGCTCCAGCTCTCTCTCTTCTTTCGTGAAGGCCCCTCACAGCGGGTTGTGGAAGTGAGGACATTGGGGGGTCTGGACTCTGTACTGGTGTTTCAGTCAAAGTGAGGACATTGGGGGGTCTGGACTCTGTACTGGTGTTTCAGTCAAAGTGAGGACTTTGGGGGGTCTGGACTCTGTACTGGTGTTTCAGTCAAAGTGAGGACTTTGGGGGTCTGGACTCTGTACTGGTGTTTCAGTCAAAGTGAGGACTTTGGGGTGGACCTGTCTGGGGTGTCGGTCACTGAGGACTGTTGGGGTCTGGCCTGTACTGTGTTCAGCACGTGCAGACTGGGGTCTACTCTCGTACGGTGTTTCAAGTCAAGGAGGATTGGGGGGTGGACTGACTGGTGTTTCAGTCCAAAGTGAGGACATTGGGGGTCTGGACTCTGTACTGGTGTTTCAGTCAAAGTGAGGACTTTGGGGGTCTGGACTCTGTACTGGTGTTTCAGTCAAAGTGAGGACTTTGGGGGTCTGGACTCTGTACTGGTGTTTCAGTCAAAGTGAGGACTTTGGGGGTCTGGACTCTGTACTGGTGTTTCAGTCAAAGTGAGGACATTGGGGGTCTGGACTCTGTACTGGTGTTTCAGTCAAAGTGAGGACTTGGGGGGTCTGGACTCTGTACTGGTGTTTCAGTCAAAGTGAGGACTTTGGGGGTCTGGACTCTGTACTGGTGTTTCAGTCAAAGTGAGGACTTTGGGGGTCTGGACTCTGTACTGGTGTTTCAGTCAAAGTGAGGACTTTGGGGGGTCTGGACTCTGTACTGGTGTTTCAGTCAAAGTGAGGACTTTGGGGGGTCCTGGGTGGGGTGGGCCGGGTACCTGAGGCCACGATGTTGATGGCGCCCTCCTGGCCGATGATGTGCTCCCGCAGCCGCCGCTCCAGCGGGAAGCGCCTCCTCTCCTCCGCCTCCCGCCGCTGCTGCGCCTCCTGGAACTGGTGAGGGGGGAGGGAGGGGAGGAGGAGGGGGTAGGGGGGGCAGAGAAGACAACTTTGTAATCAAAGCCAAATATAAAGAAAGTCCAGAGACCTCAAAGTGCGCTCATGATGATAATGATGATGATGATGTTCATCTGTTTGAATCAAACTTGGCTGCCCCCCCCACCCCTCCCCACTTCACTGAAACCTCTAAAACCCCCATCCCCCCCAGCCCCCCGTCTGCACCTCGTGTCAGGGCTGAGAGCAGGCGCACTGGAAAAGTAAGAAAAATGGCAAAAATAAAGCTCCGCTCCTGGGAAGCTCCTCTCGGGCAGGGCTGCTGCGCACGCTTCGCCCTGCTAGGATCCCGCCTCTGACAGAAATAAGACGATTAATTGGCTGGAAATGTAATTTTGTAATGCTGCCATTCGTCTCTCCCCTGCAGGACCCATCCATCCAGCGTCCTGCTTCATCTTAGGCAATAATGCTTCCCCGTCGAGCCCCAGAGGGGGTCACTGCGGATTGGGAGAGCGACCCACCATGGCAACCACCCCCTCCCCCACACCGTCACCCCAGCATTGTCTCTCTCCCTGCCTCAGGGCCCAAAAAACTTTTCAGGGAACTGGGAGAGCTAGCGTTGAAAGCAGACTGAAAAACTCACCCCTCTCCATTTCCAACACTCTAGTTTTGTTTGGGCATAGTACCATGTTGAAATTAGTATATATAAACATTAGCTACGTTGAAGTTTTGTCATTTACCAAAGAGTTTTCCCAGTTCAAGTCAACTGTATAAATCTGTCAAGTCATTTCCAATTTCAGGCCTTGGCAAATGTTCTGATCAAGTTCCACTTCCACATCAAATCATGGAAATGCATCCCATCAGTTTGACCCATATAGTCCCTTAATCATTTAAGTGTTTGACAAGCATCTAATTTCTCTCCCCTCTGTCCCCTTAAATTCCCCATTTCCAATTTCCCCTTGTTTCCTTGCCAGTTTTTCTTCTTGCTTTTCTTTCTCTCCTCTTTATTTCCACTGTCCCCCACTTGATGCTCTATCTATCTCTCCCCCATCTTTCGCTCGTTTTCCTCTGGGCTCCTCTCATTTCTGGCCTCACTCTGGTTTTCCTCCTCTGCTCTTTTTTCTTCTGTTTTTCTTCCTGTCTTCCCCTGGCTCTGTGTTTTCATCCGTCTCTCTTCCTCTGGGCAGATGGGATCTCTCTCACTGACCAGACGACATGGGGCCTGTGCTCTCATCCTTACGTTTCTGACCGCAGGGCACGTTCCACTTCACCAGCTTTCCATGGCGTCACACAAACTCAAAGGGGCTTCTCGGAGAACAAGAGAGGATTAACACGGTCTTCCGTCTTAAGAGATATTCACCTGTGCTTCTTTAACCTGTTCTGCACCTGCCTTTACCCGAGGGGGTTGTGCGCCTAGTTGAGCTCAGGGGGCCATTTTATGCCCTGCACACTTGGCTGGACTTCCATGACTCAGTGTCTTTACAAATGAACATGTAGCCGCTCGCACAGAGGAGCAAACTGGACCAAAACCCTCAGTAACATGGCGTTCTTTTCTTTCCATGCTACTACTGTATCTCTGCAGGGTTTTGAGTTTGGCTCTACAAGACTTGATGTTTGGAAACAACCTCAGAAAAGTCTATGACAGGTGAAGCTGTGTTACTGAAGCTGTAGAGCTGAAGCATGACCAGTGCTGGCAGTTTGTTTCATTCTCTCTTCAGAGATCTTTTCCCGCACATCATCCAGAATATTTTGCAGATGCTGAGAGAAGCAACGCAGTTACTTAGCGATAGTAACCGACTCTACCCCACATTTGGCCAACACAGGTTACCCATTTCCAGTTCTTCAGAGAAAAGGGATGTGAATGCAAATTTCAATATGCTAATGAGGCTTGAGGCCTACCTTGCCTTCCCAGTCCTTCAGTAGAGTGTAGAGCTCTCCCTCCTTGGCATATGCCACTGGCTTGTGCCCCATAGAATTGGGCTGCAGGGGGTTGGCACCTGGACACAGAAAGGATGGGTCAAAGGTTAAAGAGGAGGCAAGCTCGCCACTGGGGGATGGGGGCAGGGTCAGCGAGTCACAGAAACACCCCCCGTCTTTTGATGCCTGAACAAAAATGCAGTTTGACCCTTGAGCGGGGGCTCGGAGAGCCTCCCCAGCACTTCCGCGCCCGAGGTTGCATCCCCGACGCGTCTGACAATGCGCCGATTGACCAGCAAACTTCTGTTTTTCTTGCGTGATGAATCCTTAATAGCTGCCCATTCAAAGAGAAAAACAAAGCTTTTCATTTTTTTCCCCTCAAAGGACTGGCCCGTGTTCACGTGCGGCTGTGTCACTGTGGTGTTTAGCACACACGTCCGCCCTGTGACCCCCACTTTTAACACACGCGTGCCGATGCAGCACTTCTGAGTGACATGTGTACTGACTAACGTGGCGGCCACGGACACCGTTTCCACATGGATCCATTCACTGGAATTACTCAGGAATGACATACCGATTCTATATTATATTGTACAGGAGGCAATATCGGATACAACACAACTTGTGTCTGATACAACACAAATTTCATACTAATGCACACAAACTAATTATGATTAATGCAGATGGTAAACAAAAATACATGTCACAAGTTAATATTCATCAACTAGAGAATCCAGCAAAAATGACCTGGGGTAAAACCCATAACTAAAAAAATTTAAATGTCCTAATTCAGGAAAATATTCTTTTTTGACAGATTTGTGGGGGCTCCAGTGCACTGCAACATGGTAATTTAGCTTTAGCTAATTGAAGCAAATCTGCATTGACATACAGTATACCAAACTCATGCTAACAGCCAGCTAATTTGTGGTGGTATGTGCAGCTAACACGGGGGAAAAACTAAACTCTGCTAATCTTCACTAACCAACATCTAACCTGAGATCTCAACCATGTAATCTGTGCTAGCCTGAGCAAAGAAAACACCTACAACTGTGCTAACCAGCGCTAACCCGCAGCTAACCCGAAGCCAAAGGGATACTCACAAGTGAACACATTTCTCTGGCCCCCCAGTCGATGGCCAGCATTGTGCCAGGATCAATGGAACATTGGAGTTTAGTGCCGCTTGGAGCGATCGAGGGACTAATTGCTGTGATTATTGATAAAACCCTAAATTTCCCCTGTATGAATCCAAATCGATAGCAGAGGGACATTAAGAGAAAAAGCAATAAAGAAAACACCATTCCAGCCCTCCCCTCCCCCCCTCCCCCCAACTCACCCACCTGCCCCCGACTGCCGACCTGCCAGACTGCCCACTTACTTCCCTCTCCCCTTCTCCTTCCAACATAATAAATAGCATCATTTAGGCCTTTAATATCAGAGCCCTGTACCCTCTGGGCACAGATACTTTATAAGGGATCAAAGCTAATCCCCCTACCTATCTATGACACACACACACACACACACACATGCACACACACGCGTACACACACACACGTACACAAACACACACACATACATGCACACACGCACACATACATGGACACACACACAAGCACACACACACACACACTCCCTGCCTGACTCTCTCCACAGTGAAGCCCATAGGCAGCTGGCAGGACCTGGAAGCTGCTGGTACCTGCTGAGGGAGGGCGTGACCTCTCGGACTGGGGGCAAAGCCCGGACAATTAGTCACCTCCCACGGCCTGTCGGGGGCCCGGGGCCCCAGCTGACCGCCTCCCCGGGCAGGGAGAGCTGGAGGGCCAGTTCCGGCGCGTGGCTGCCCGGGCGGATGATGAATGGAGGCCAGTGCCTCTGGCCCACCGGAGCCCAAAGAGCAGTCCAGAGCAGGGGGTCATTCACCGGGGAAATAAGCGGACCCCCTCCCAGCCCATCGCAAAACAAAGTTCAAAACCATGACAGCGCCCAATTTTTCACATTTTTATTAAACTTCCCTTTATGGCTATAGAATCGCAAGGTCTTGGATGGTCAGCCTGACCATTTATCTCCAGGACTGTCTTTATTGACTGTAAGGGACAGAGATGTATGTTGCGTCTAATGTGCTTTATTGAAAATAAGACCGTGATGGCTGAGTTCTGTTGAGGCAGGGACACCTCGCCAGCGTTTTCACACCGCGGGAAGCCGCTCGTTTTCTCCCGCAATCAATGTTCAGGGATGTCCCATATCACACCCGCGCTACGTCTACAGCATCAGGGTTACGCCGCACGCACGAGGAAAGGTATTTAGTTTAATAAAAAAAAAAGGTACCGCAACATTTTGTGGAGCAAGCGCCCGCACGCTTTCAGCGTTCAGTTATTCCAAGCGAAAAAACGAGGCGAGCCCTCGCGCCGTCTCTTTGGGGGAATTCAGGCATTAATATCAAGACGAATCTGGGAGTACTCCAAACGTGCGCGCGGGGAACGCGAGCGCGCATCGCGGCTTGCCGTGGCGCTCGTTCCAGATGGAATACGCGGGGATTATTCACTGGCCTGATGCATGCACTTAATAACAGCCCCCGACGCTCCGCTGTCTGCGTCGCAGCAGCGAGACCGCAGAGCCCAGGGTTTTCTGTATAATGACTTCCTCCTCATAATGTGATTGCCGCACGTTAAAACAAAGCAAACATTTTTTGCCCGTTTTTAATTTTAAAAATGCATCTGGTGCTAGAGGAACGTCCTCGCTGGGACTGCAAGTGAAACTCGGCTGCCCGTCACTTAAGACACTCTTTATACATCAACTTAAAGGGACATGGCCGGATGAATATGCGCAAGGCTCTGCCACACAGATGATATTAGATTTCTTTTGCCCCAAACGTAACGCTGATGCTAGGTGACACAGGCGCCTGTCTCGCCCCCGATGTCCCCGGCGATCTGCCCCCCGCTGTCGAGCTGCGTCCTTGTTTTAGACGCAGGTTGAAATAAAAGGCGTGGCAGCCCAGTCCCATTAAACACAGCGCAGATCAGCGCTCTCTTAATTACTACAGTCCTGCTCCCACCTCCGCCACAAGCACAGTGACACGGGAGCTGGGGCTTCATAAAACTCTCATACCATAGAAATCACATCTCCATTCTGCAGAGGCGGAGAAGAAAAACACGCACACACACACACACACACACAGACACAGACACACACACACACACACACACACACACAGACACACACACACACACACAGACACACACACAGAGACACACACACACACACACACACACACACACAGACACAGACACAGACAAACACACATACACACACACACACACAGACACAGACAAACACACAGACACACAGACAAACACACATACACACACACACACACAGACACACAAACACACATACACACAGAGACACAGAGACACAGAGAAACACAGACCCACGCACACACAGAAACACACACTCGTCACACAGAGACACACACACACACACACACAAGGTTCCTGTCAAAGGGTCAAGTAACCCACAGAGTACACCCCGCGCAGGGGTGATGGGTCAACTAGCAGCCGCACGTGGGCCTACGCCACAAACGGTGATTACAGGCACTTGTTTAAGAAGTACGCGCCACTGAGCAGGGACAGCAGAGCTTGCCCTGAGGAGAGCTAGAGGGGCTGAGTCAATGGCAGGTGCCCACACCGGTGCTCGGGGGGAAGGCTGCTCCTGGACAAAAGAATTCCAGGGAGTAGTCAAGATGTCCAGGAGAACAGTGTGCATCTTCGTGTTTGTGCATCTACATTCTACACACACACACACACATATATATATATAATATAATATAATATATTGCATATTTAAAAAATAGAAAATATGTGCATATATACTGTATATATTCAATTTTTTTAGTTAACCTTTATTTATACAGGGTTGGTTGACTGAGCACACATGCTCATTTACAGCAACACCCAGTTAATTCCCTTCAAGTAGCCTAACCTGCATGTCTTTGGACTGTGGGAGGGGTACCTGGAGGAAACCTGCACAGGGAGAACCTGAAAACTCCACTCCACACAGAAAGGGCCAGGTACCACTAGATCTATATGTATGTACGTGTGTGTGTGTGTGTGTGTGTGCGTGTAAGTGTGTGTGAGCGCATGCGTGCATTTCCTCCATGATTTAAGCTATGTAAGAGATGTTTATCCCATGCTTTCAGTAGGTAAGATGGCAGAAAATTACCATATGGAATTTTTCTTCTAGAGATTTTAAAAATTCCAAATTTCCATTATTTTACCCCGCTTTTAAAATATTAAAAAAGCCATCTTTTAAGAGATGCAAATGCATATTGGCTTGGATTCATATTGATTTTTTATTATCTTGATATAATTTTACAGAAAATAAAATCAATAGAACTTAAATTAGCATTTTTTAAGCCATTTACAATACCAGGAACCATTTTTAGCGTTTTACATAAAAAATACACAACCTCCTATGCGGCCTAGCTACACATGTATGAGAACAGCGGAATGAAACCAAACGGAGATTATATTGCATTGTGGTCTACGCCCTGAAAACAGAAGTTTGCAGGTCATATCCAGCTCTAGCTTGGACGGAACACTTTTAAAATGCTTATCTGATGCTTCTGTGCACGGCCTGGTAATCGATAGGACGGCATTTTGTTTCACACTTCCGGATGGGGCTGATATGCTCAGACCCTATGGGCCATCCAGGCTCACACAGGTCACACGCTGGACAGCTGCGTTCAGGAGAACTACAGTACGGTGAAAACTCACAGTTGGCAGAAAGCTAGGTTAGGAGCCTGTTAGTGATACTCTCTGCCTCTCTCGCAGGGCGTTGGAGGGTACTGTCGCAGGTGGGGTGGGCGGAGCCTCTGTGACATGTGACCCGGTGACTGGCGGGCGGTACCCACCTGCCTCCAGCAGCATGCGGGCGCTGTGCAGGTCGTCGGCCAGGACGGCGTAATGCAGCGCGGTGCAGCCGCGGAAACTGGCCCGGCTGCTCAGCCGGTTATTAAACTCGTCCTCCCTCATCACCAGCACTGAGAAACACCAGAGAGAGAGAGAGTGAAACAACGCAAAGGGGAGGGAAGAGCGAGAGAAGAAGAAAGGAGACGGAGAACGGATGAAGAACGAGGGGAAAAGAAACAGAGGGTAAGATAGACAGAACATGAAAGATAAGAGGCACTTAATGTCCATCTGTGCACGAACAGGCCAGGGAGGAAATGAGCACATTTCTTGCTGCAGATATGAATATAAATACGATATTGTTTAAATAATGGGTACAGTTTGTCCATGCCAAACACTGCACACACACATAAAACAAACTTGAGCACACATCAATAACTCTCACAGCAGCACACAAACAGAAAACACTGCCTCTCTCTCTCTCTCACCCACACACATGCAAGCTCACGCACACACATGCACACACGCACATGCAAGCAACACGCACACACACGCGCACACACACGCACGCATGCACGCACATGCACACACATTCACACACACAATCACACACATACACACGCACACACACACAAACACACACGCAAACACACACACATACACACACACGCACGCACGCACGCACATGCACGCACACACACACACACACACACACACACACACAAACACACACGCACTCCCCTGGCACTGTGTTCTTGACAGGCCTAGTCGTCATCTGTAACAAATGTCTGAGAGCTGGATAATCATGGCAAACTCAATAAAACGTCACAGGGAGAAGCAGGCCCCATCCATCAGCCCGCGTCTGGGAAATCTCCCTCCCAGACGACCCAAAAAACTGCCAACAATATAAATGTCTGTAATATACATATCATATATAAATATGTCTCCAGCCGAGCCCGTTTCCACGGCTTCCACTGCAGCTTTTATATTGTTGGGTTTGCGGTTATGAAAAATAAATACAAGGGGCCAAATGAAACGCTTACATATATGCAAATAAGACGGAGGGTGGGGGAGCGGTGGCGTATAATCTTACTGTCTTTGTTGAAATTTATACATCTAATAATAACGCAACGCAGCGGCGCTTCCCCAGCACTGCAGACAGGCAGGGGGTCCTGTCACCTGCAAGCGCGTTTCCGCCACCATCGGCACATATCAACGGCCACGTCCAGTCGGGACACAAGACGGATGGCGCGGGGCATCAGAGAATTAAGATCATTTCTTTCAGCAAGGGGGTGCGACCCTCAACCGCTTGTCATCATCGCTGCCATTGTCAGGGGCAAGCAGACAGTCAGCGTGTGTCTTTTGGCTATCCGAGCATGTTTTAACGGGCCAAGGCCGCTGGACGGTTAGAAGTACTGCGGCCCTTTTAAGGAAGGTATTATTGTTCAAGCCGTGGTCAGGGAGGTTCCTACGCAATACTCGGAAATCTTATTTGCTTCGATTTTCATAAGAACAAAAACGTCAAAATAGCTTCCAGCTGTAGTATTATCTGTGTGGTCATTATATTCTCCCCACCTTCCCTTTCCTTTCGTTTCCTTTCCTTCTCTCTCTCTCTCTCTCCCTCTCTCCCTCTCTCACACACACACACACACACACACACTGATATTCTCTGACACATGTCCTTAAAACACAAGACACATGCACTCATTCTTGCACACAAACACTCATTTTCATTGTCATAAACACACACCCACATTATAAATCAAACACAAATCGTCACCAAAATTTTAAACACACACATATGCTCTCAATCTCACACGCACACACACCCATGCGTGCGCACGCACACACGCACACACACACACACAGTTACCTTCCAGGGAATGGATGCCCATCTCTCTGGACGTGTCGTACACACTGCTGAAGTTGTCTCCCAGGTTGGGGTCAGCGCCGGCTCCCAGGAGGGCTTTAACCACACTGTGCAGTAGAGAGCAGCAGAAATGCTCTTTATTCTCAAAATGGAGGCTCTAACATGCCTGACTGAAGCAATCAGCTACGGAGACTAAGCCAGCCAGTTATTATCAGCATGAAGCCCCTAGTCACAAGGAGGTGGCAATAACTGGAAAAACAAAAATGGCAATTGCTCGAAGTCTAACAAACAGAGATTGTCACACTACAACAATAGCAAAAACTGACATTGAACAATAACTAAAAGCTGTAGCTGGGATTATTCTCAGTGTCATTTAAGTGTTCTTGTGGTAACATTCATATAACTAATCAGTTTAGTACTAAAGAAATGATCAATAGTTGAAAGGAAGCGACGGCCAGGTGTATTGAATAAAAAGGAAATGTCCTCTCGAATGACTTCTACAATATCGTTACTCAGCGGTAACTCTGCTCTGCGTCCGGTCCTGAAGCGCAACGTGCAGCTCTCCCGCGGTTCAGTGGATCTGGTACACTACCCAACACACCCCGCTGTTCCTAAAGCCGGGCCAAGCAAACAGCAGTGAGCAGCCCTTCCCAGTTTCCATGGTGACAGTGGGACAGGCACTCCCATGGGCCTGGGTGAGGTTCTGAAAGGCCGGCAGGGACAGCACACAGGTCCAAACCCCTTCCCCTGGACCACACACCTCCTAAAACAGTGTCCAATCCCAACACCGGAATCTCACCGTATCTCATACCCACCCTCCTCACCAACTGTAAGGAGCCCAGCTCAAGGCCCACATCTTTCAAACTGCTCCCGAATTCTAACATGAATCCTGAAAGAATCGAGAACGCGCCAGGAGATTAAAATGAAAACCCGTTTGTGGCTAATGAATTCAGGACTTTTACTGTGGTGAAGTCACCGGAGCCCCCAGCCAGCTGACTAGCAGAGTAGCGTCCCTGCCGTGGCTGCAGTAATCTGATCATGTTTCAGCATCACCGAGACACTGCAAGACTACAAATACAAACACGAAACACACAAAAAAAGAACTAAAGAACTACAACTGTGAAATGTGGCCATCTGCATCAAACGAGAGGACCGATTCTCTGGGAGGCGTGCGCGTAAACGGAAGGGATTCCTCCCTCTGCCTCTCCGACGTGCACCCTCCAGAGAGGTCGAACGCGCTGACCTTATGGATTCCAGGAAGCGTTCGGCTTGTGGTAACGAGTTTTGAATCTGATTGGGGTGCTGTCTATTCTCCACTCATCCTTCTCAAGGTTGGAGCGGACAGGGGCCGTACGCAGATATGTCATTTCAAATTCCCCAGGTACATCGACAGGACATGTGCGGGTGTGTGTGTGTGTGTGCTTGCAGATGTTCGCGTGTGTGTATGGGAGTGCACGTGTGCGTGTGTGTATGGGAGAGAGAGAGAGAGCCAGAGAACCCCATTTTCAGGATCTGCAGTTAGTTGTGACTTCTTTGTAAATGAGATGGTTTGTGGAATGGAAGGTTTGTGGGGGGGGGGGGCAGATGGGGTTGGTTTGGTGGTAGGAATCGATGTTTCCTGTGAGGGATTGCCTTCGGGGGGGGGGGGGTTGCAGTGTAGCCTACTGGACCATGCTATGAGAGCTGGGGTTTCCAGAGAGACCCACCTCAATGGCCTCCAGTCAGAGGGGCTGGGGTGTGTGCGTGGGGGGGTGGGGGGCATTGTCTGCATGGAGACCTGAGCGGGTGAAGGGGGGGCCATTAAGCAGATGGGGGGGGGGGGCTTTGTTACTGTAGCAGTAGGGCTGGGGGGCAGTGATCCAAAGAGAGCTGTGACCCCTGGAAAGCACTTCTCCAAACAGACACCCCACACAAACTGTGGGAGGGGGCAGCAGGATGGTGAAGACGGGGTGAAGAAGGGAAGAGTCATGGGGGTGAAGGAACAGGGAAGAAGGGGGAAGGGAAGGATACTGAGGGGCCTATCTGTGAGCGAGGGCATGGGAAGAACCAGGACCTCAGAATTTCACTCCTCCATTTTAACCTGTCATATGAGGTTCACTTTAGTATTCAGCATACTGTCTCTGGCAGCCAGTTGCCTGTAGGGATGTAAATGCAGTACAGATATACACAGTGTACCATCATCGAAATCTTACCCTTCCAATACCGTTTTTTGAAATACATGGTAAATCCCATCCCAAAGAAAAACAATGGAATTTTAACCAGTAGCCGGGCTCCTTATGAAACGCCCTCCACCAGGGAAGCCTCTGCCTGCCCCCATGCTCATGATTACACACGGGCCTCCTGCATGGCAGGGTTTAGACAAGCCTGTGAGATCGATCTGGTGTTTACAAAACACACAGTCGGGGTATGGAGGAAAGGGGGCATTTCAGTCATCACAGACTTCCTACTTGGCAGAAGAGCTGGTCTGTTCCACTCTCCTTCCAAGGACATCGCACAAGGGACCAGTAGGAAGAGCATCACAGCCATGGTAAGCTACTGTCTAAAGCACCTCAGGTTTAACCCTTCAAGATAGAAGATCACAGACATGTGATTAGAATGTTGTTAACGGAACATTCTAAAGCCAATGTGACAGTCACATCTGGTAACTGAAAGCAATGGAGTTCTACAACACTAACTTAGAATTCTGCAAAAGGATTACAAAAAACACCCTCTACAAAGGGTTAAATCCTGTTCAGGATGTTTGAGACTGCCAGGACCCTTAGGTCCCTCAACTCAAGGACAGTTTTACCAAGTGCCTGAAATGTGATGTGACAGGAGTCACCAGCGGCAGTGACATCAGTCAGGCAGACCGGCACTCTGGCGAAACTCGGTTAAGGTGGCTGGGGATACGAGCTCCTCTCGCCATACGGTCGATATTGGCGACCCGCGTCCGCGTTCTTCCGCTATAGGCCTCGCCCAAGACTGGGAAGGCCTCGCCCAAGACTGGGAAGGCCTGGCCTGGCCGTGATACTGAACCTGACTGACCCCCCAGTACCTGGAGCCCAAGACTATCCTCCTCCGTGAAACGCTGGACATTCCCCTCCTCACTTCCCACTCCGTGGGCTGGGAACGTCCTCCTCTCCGGCGGAAAATCTCCAGCTTTCATTTCGCCTCCCAAAATACGCCGGCCGGCCGCTGGCTCGGAACAGTCAACAAGCGTTCCACTCCAGCGGCGGCCATTGTCCGCGGGAAAGACGGCCCGAGGGGAGGGGGGGCATGCGGCTGAGGGGAGGGGCAGTTTTTTTTTTTTTTTTTTAAAGCTGAAAGTGCAAATAAGGGCAGGCCAAACCCTCCCCAAACCAGGCACATCAAAGCTCGGCAAACACGGCCTTAATGCTCTCTCAGGGCCCGGGGGACCGGGGTGCCGACCGCGTCCGGTCTCATCCCAGCTGGGTCGGCACCAGCCACCCCGCGCTCTATCGCGCGGTCTTCAGAACCGCGTTCTCAATGCTCTGTCCTCACCGGCACGCCGGGCACTGCTTACACGTTTAGCCTGCTAGGCTACGCGATCATAAATCCTCTCTACAATAGATTATTTGGGAAATCTGTAGCTCTGGTGAAGTGCATCTGCCTAGCTAAAGAACACCACATTGTTGTCCAGCAGGTGGGTAGAGCCCACAGTCCACAGGTCATGTGACCCCACTGCCTCTTAATTAGACCAGGGCCCAACATCTGGCTCCCAGCACCCGGCAGCCACAGTGCTAAAGGCTCCAGACACAAAGGGACTAATGCGTCCGGCATGCTTCTGTCTTCAATGAGCAGGATTTTCCACAACGTGCATGTGCCTAACTTGAGATCACCATGCATGAAGAAGTTAATTACAGAGATTTGCCAACAAGTGCCATTATGTTTAGTAATATTCTCTGGCAACAAATCAAGGCCAGACATTTCCAACAAAATGGATTGTGGATAGATCAGTTTAAGTTCATAAACGCCAGTCTAAACACAGTCTTGAAAACTGAAGACAAGCTATAAGCATTTCTGCACATGCTCATTTGCAAGCAGCCATTAGAAACTGGCCCGCGGTGTGATTTGGATAAAAATCCTTTCGTCTCAACAGACAATTTCTGTCAATGCCACGATGCCTGAAAAAGGAAGACCTCCAAATAACCAAGCTGAACTGAATGGAAAAGAATATTATGGCTTTTTTGACAGGACACATGATATTTATTTACGAGGGCTTTTAGAGAAACGACCAAAACAAAACCACACGTCAACATCATTTTTAATTATTAAGCGCACAAACGAACACGATACTCATGGCAGACGTTTCGGACGGCGCAGAGACGCTCATCATGTAACCGTTAGCCAAATATCATGCCAGGAGACTGCCTTCTTCCTGAATAGGAAGCAGGGAAGACTACAATCTGCAATAATTAGCGTAATGGGGTGCTATTAGGAACTAGTCCGATTTAGTTTGATGATGCGTCCACAGCAAAACAAACAGAATGAACAGTAGGCCGGCTTCAGGGATGGCTAAATAATATGATTGAAGTCTGACATAAAACCACCAGAACATCCCATCAGGCAGTGCACATATTTCAGAACTGGCTGTTTACCGATACATTGGACACTGGAGCCAATTGAACCTTTAAAGCAACATTAAATACAGATGGAACCGAAGCTTGAATGAGCAACAACTAAATCTGCACATAAATGACATACTGTTAGAGACGCCGTACGAAGATAGTGAAGGGGTGGGGTCTGTGAGGGGTGGACTATTAATTGTGATCTCACAATACCGCTACTATGAGAGGGCTGACACTGGCGTAAATGTGTATCGGATTTTGGAGAAACCCTCTGCCCCCTCCCGCCCCCCCCCTCCGCCTCTCCCGGGTCGAGCTGGGATGTTGGCGCTTTTGTGTGGAGTGGCGACCGGGATGTGGGGGCGCTGGCTTCGGGGCGGGGGATAATCCCCTCTGTACAGAGCTTTAGGGGAGAGGGGAGGGCCCGCCGGGCGGGGTCGCCGCTTCACCCCGTGAACTTGCGTCTGTAACTCTCGAGGAGGAACCCCCTCGCTTCTGTGCGGGATGCGCCCCATTGGCTCACGTTCCCCAAATTGGATTCCCCCCCCTCGTGTTTGCGGAGGGGGGGGGAGGTTAATTGAATTTGGGGAGGGTGCTGCCGCCGGCTCTTGAATGCACTCGCTGATGTGAAAGACGCACTTTGCACTTCACAAGACCTCGGCTTGTGAAAAGAAATCAAAGGAGTCTGACCGCCACTGTGTCACCGTTTCTCTCCCACACGCCGACCGCTCTGGCCATAGCGCCGCGCCAACAGACCTGTCCCCAAAACCCGCCACCAAATCACCACACAAGACTGCTGAGAAAATAACGCGGCTCACCAGATACATAACCAGTGGCACAGTAACACACGTGGTGATATTGGGTTAGTGTTCTGGCAGAAAAGTGTGATTCTTGACCTAAAAATAACAGACATTTTTATTGCAGTAGAACTGGGAGTTTGACTGATAATACCTTATCACGTGGCAAGCCAACCTTAAATTAAGCTAAGTTAACTGGCACAGACAGGGAATACGTTATAATTCTTTAAAACAGGAAATGGATCTTTGAGCAGAAGATGATGGAACTGCCACATCCTGTAAAGTAGGAACAAAAGGAAACAAGCGTGCGCTTGCAGCGGAGTTCAGCGATGACGGGCTCTCTTACCTGTGCTGCCGGTTCATGGCTGCCACCATCAGCGGCGTCCAGCCCAGACGGTGGCGGTAGTTTGGGTCGGCTCCTTCCTCCAGCAGCCTGCGCTCGACAGGAAACAGGAAGAGGCTGTTACACAAAGGCCAGGCGTGCGGCTGGACATTAGACACAATCACAGCCACGTGAATCTGCACAAAGCCTGAGACAAAGGGGCAGGGAACACAATGTACAGATCAGAGCATGTGCAGTGGGTAAGAGTAGCCTATCACCGACACCATTAAATATGTTGGTCTAATTTCGCACGACCAATGGACTTTTACTGTGAAATACCCCTCCATAGAAAGATTTTGCGATCCGACCGTGCGTCTAGCCTCAGCAACCCTTAAAATATGACCCTGACCATGTGTCTACCGCCTCAACAACTCGGTACAAAAAACCAGAATTCCGCCTTCTGTCCCCGGTCTGGTGTTCTATGTTTAGTGTAAACACAGGGCTGCTACACTACCTGCCTGCTCCTCCCAGCGCGACCTGTGCAGCTCCTGCTGGGCACTTAACACATCCATGGCCTAGAGCTGCGGAGACATGGCCATCTGCACGGTAACGGCCCCACAGCGCCACGGCGACCCCCCCCCCCCCCCCACCACACACACACACACACGACTCCCCAACCTGCACGCCCGCCCTGCCCCGATCTGCTCCGTCGCCCACCGCTTTTTACCGCACCCTGGGCCACGGGCTCCAGTTTCAGCACCATTGTTGCCTTTGTTGGGAATCCCTGCCCAGACACACATTTCACACAGTTAACCCAGCCAGACGCTCCTGAAACAAAGACAGGTGTGCTCCGAACCATCCCGACACACCGAGAGCAGCACCCAACGGCCTCCTCCCCCTCCCCGCTCACCTCCCCCTGCCACTGCAACGATAACGCAAAGCTTTCTGAGACCGTTTAAATAAAACTTGAATGTTCATTTTCAGACTACGCTAAAATGCAAACTTGGTGAGCGACAACCACCTTTGCATTCTTTTGCATCGCGCCCCGAAAGACTCGGTCTCGGACGCGGCGATGTTCCGAAGTGCTGGTGAACGTTCCCCAGGGGACCGGGGGTGCATTTCACCCAGCGCTCAGATAAGGATCTCCGAGCGCTAACAGCGCGCCGATGTTTTCATTAGGTTTCCGGGACAATGCGGAGGTCTGCTTCGGTGGGGTCTTTTCTTCTGGGTGCACACCGCCAGAGGTTAAACAGATGAGCTCCCCCAGAAGAAAGGGAGCGCCGGCAGACGGGGCGGGGCGGGGCGCTCGGCCACCTTTGCGGGACGGAGCCCCAGAAACATGCAGGCTGACAGATGGCTTTGCACCCCCTCCTGTGCCCTGTCTCCCATGTGCCTGCACAGCCCCCCGCCCCCCCAACTCCCCCCTCGCCCTCCCCCTCGCAACTCCCCCCCCCCCCCCAAGGCCAAACTGCTCCAGAGGTTTGGGAAGACTGACTGAGTGACAGGGTTTCCTGGATGCGTTTCAATTTAAGCACATCTGAGTGGGCCCCACCATGAACTGCCACGAGAGGGATGCAGAGGGGTTGACCACTACCAGTCTGCTGTTTAACCTCCCCCTCCCAAAATGAGGGATCTGCAATTCCAAAAAGCGCTGTGAAACCAAGAATCAAAAATGGTCATAGCCCTGGCTCCATGAAGCCTATCCATTTAAACAATTAATAATACAAAAATAAAACAAATGAGATTGAGCAGCAAACACCAAAATAAACAGTCACACACATCAGACTTAAAACTATGGAAAAATGTCCAGATTATTAAATCTTATAATACTACATGAAATGTAAATGACAAAACAATCTGTGCAAACACTTTATTGAATGTCAAAATATATAATTATGGAATATATAAATACACTTTCATGTTTCACAAATAGTAGTTATATGAGCAACCATTATAATAGTGCAAAACAACATGCTCTCAGTTAATTTGAATAGACCAAAGTAGTTAATGTTTGGAATACACAGTATGGGATGCATTAAAGGCTTCCCTATGTTTTCCCTATGTTAAAAACCTAAACATATAAAATATCTCTATGGTAGGAAAGACATGACCTGTGACACCACAAGCTAATGAAGACTGAGGACACAGCACGACAGCAGCAAGGTCATAGTTTCTGTATCGTTGTACTGCAGCATCTCAGAGTTGTTTCAGCCAACCCGTTCATGCACATATTTTATGACAACAACGATTCTCTTTTTAAAATGAGGAGATTCGAGGAGATTAAATCCTGGCACCATTTTACGTGCAGGCCATCATCGTTAAAATATTGTACTTCATATCTTTCTCAATCGGTGTGGTTTTAGCCTAGATTCACCGAGCCATGGATCACGCACTCCCTCTAGTGGACATATGATAAATCAACATGATGCCTCTTCTATTTTGACTTCGGAAACAACGATAACTCATTGCCCTACGTACAGTAGTTCTGTTGGGACATTGTCGCGTGCACAACAGGCGATAAAGCATTTATAAAGTCCCATAAGCTAATAGAAAAAACCGAAGTCCATCCATGCGTACCAAACCATTTTTCATAAAGCGTCAATGATAAACGTAGGCCTATTAAACATTAAGTTTTACCTCGAAACTTCTTGCATATTATTCATTCTAGAAGCGTCCAGCAGTAAGTCTCCTGGAAAAAAAGAATATTAATCTAATTATAGTGCATCAACCGACATCATGTAAACAGATTGCACGCAATGTAGATCAGAAGAAATCATACACAGTTTACCTTTTGAATCAGAGTCTTTCTTCAGACAGTATGCAAGGGCCGCTGCTGAAACGACCCCAGCTGAAGTAACTCCGTAAGTACTTTTCTCCCCTTTACCCTCTTCGTCCCAATAGTTATTGGCGCGCCCTCCCGCGGCAAGAGCATTCCACGAATTTCTTCTGCCCTGTAGATTCGTTATCCATCTGGCGGTCAAATGGCGGTACTGCATATGCGAGCTGACATTTGTGGGCATTGCGTCCTCACTCAGAATGCCCTTTCTTGAGACACGGGAGGTGGAAACAATGGGGTTACGATTCAGGTCTAGATCGTGAAGTGTCTGGCTTCTTGTAGCATCCCCCGAACTTGTCTTTAACACCCGACAGGGAGAGAGGCTGCGTGCCCTTCGGCATCGGACGAGCATATGCCTTGGGACCGATGACAGCAGCATACTGACCAGCTAAAATACGCAAATCGCCTGATACTGTTAGCAGTTGCCGATCGCGACCTTGCTAAATATATCAAATGAAATCCTGATATATCTCCTTTACTCAGGACAATCCGTTTTATCTGCACCAACGAAACGAAAGGAAAGATCTAGGTAGCAAAGCGGAAAACAACAGCAGCGTGTGTCGCAGTGCAATGAGCATGACAGGAAATGTAGTCTCTGTATTCGGGTCAATTCGAACTACATTTCCCAACCGCTACTACCAGTTATCTAACGTAACTAGAATGTTAGATTAACTCAATGAACTGTGGATTAACTGTATGTTCTATTACTATATCCGTTAACTTTGGGTAGAAACATGGTTACTGACACTGGTCACGTTCATGGTCAACATAGCAGATAGCTAGATAGTTTACTGTTGTTTGCTTGCAAAAATACGATACGTTAGAAAATACTATGACGCCAGATGGCGCTTGAGTAACATTGTAGACTTTAATTAACTTTTTAAATTTATTTATTGGTGAGCTTATTTATACGGTCATTTATAGAATTTAGAACATTCCCGACGATGCAGAAAACCGACTTATTCAAGACTTGCATATCCATCACGTTGTCGGCTACTTTGTTTAGCATTTTGGTGCAAAGGCAAATGGCGATTTGAAAGATTTCCTGACGCAAACCCAGTTTAAATGACAACTTGTATATGCATCATCCTATTTTAATTTAAATAGTATTTCATGTTTTTGTCTTGGGGCAAGGAAAATAGCGATATTACAGAAATGCAAAAATATTTGAAAACAGAGTCAGTAATTTAAGTCATGATGCTAGAAAATAAAGAATTCCAAGCTTTTTGAACAGGTGACTTCAGACAAGAATGTAAGTGAGCTAGAAGTGGAGTCAAAGACTGTACACGTGGGTGGAGTGACTTATCGTACATTCCTAAGCAGCACTGACTCCTTTGGAGATAAAATTGGACATTAACCATAGATTAGACTGCTACTCCCACAGTAGGGCCACAAGACCAGGGTGATTTGTGTTTACATTTACATTACATTTAAGGCAT